>NC_090266.1:423245931-423556851 GCF_040414725.1 Anabrus simplex | reverse complement strand
TTACAATGTTATGTTCAACATAGTCTTTTAAGACGAAACATTGGGAAAATATGTATATCTCGTGTACACAGGATTTTTTAGACCTTTTTCAACGTAGAATTTCAGTGCGATATTGTGCACCATATACCTTTCCTTATTTAACAACGTGGTGCACAGTCTCTCGAGATAGTGGTGTGGGGCAAGAGGCATTTGACGATGACTATCGTGCTTTTCTACAGGGTACGCCAGATCTACAACCGCTAAAAAGCATTTATCCGATTGGTTCGTCCAGCTTTCCCAGTTCACGGGTAACTCGGTTTCTGTTGACAAAAAAGCTCAATCGGAAGCTTATTAACATACATTTAGAGTACAGTGAATTAATATCGAGATACAATAGATATTCTTCCGGTTTATTTTCAACATTTGCATACCGGTGTATACATTGAGATACACCACCGCGCATGCTGTCTTGAATGGCTGTGTAGACATTCGCATCACGAATAATTTTAAAATCGCGGTTGTTTCGGTTGACCGCACAGTACCACGTATAGCCTGGTGCTCCCTGAAAATAAACGGGATCTACTCCGTACGTCTGATGGGAGACTGTGCGGAATTGTTAAAAAGCATCGGTAATATAGCAACATCAAGGTCGAGATAATAATTATGATATTCTTCGAATTTTTGCATTCCTTTCGCATCCAACACAACAAACGCTTTCATCTTATCTTGTCCCATGCCCGTTAAAGAGGAAAACCATGCAGCATCGTCCTTGGTAAGGGCATGTTTAGTTTCTCAGCTGTATCAAACGATTCATATGGAAATACAGCTTTTTCATCTGCATTTACAGCATACCTACGGTGTTCAACATTTTTGGCAAGGTTTGACAAGGACATAGATAGGAAATTATAACTGTCACAAATTTTAAATCTCACTTGATCCGTCAGGACATACAGGGTATCAATTTTTTCGAACTCTTTTGCCCGTATCTGTACCGATTCACCAAAGGTCCGAATTACATCCCGTAGCAATAAATGTGAATCGTACCATTTAAGATTTTGAAAGAAAATCGGAATGCAATTTTCCATACAACGCCAGCAATGGGCGTGGTAGGAAGCCCCGCTTCCACCCATAGTATTTTTACTATAGTGGATCACAGGGTCACGTTCCGTTATTTCGTGGCCGCAAATTAGACACTCAGATGACGTCGCACCAGGAGACGACAACCAGTCTTTCGTCTACAGCCGAGTAGACTCAACAAATGCGGCGGCTACATCGGTAACCGTGTTCAGAGTTTGTAAGTCTTTATGTATCCCCTCTCCATTGAGAAGTGCATACCAGGCGTATCCCGAAGGGACATGCTGCTTCGTGTCATCAATATATGACTCGAAATCAGCATATATTACTATACTATGCGGTCTTTCTGGCTTCTCCGGTACGGTGACAGTATTATCACCCTGGAAAGGGATAATTTTCCGGGAACATTTTCCGGATGTGTGATAGCGACAGCAAGTATTACAAAACTCACGGACTCCTACTCGTGTCTTGTCCCGGAGAAATGCATCTAACCGTGATATTAACGAGAACTAGCCATCGGAATGAAAAATTCGTACGTAGTCTTGAATGTCACGTTCCTTTCGAGCCTGATAAATAACGTTCCCGCGCTTATTGAATATCTGCACATTAAATCTATTAATTTGATTGTGCCACTCCCTTATATTATTCATAGTCATCTTAACGTCGGAAATCAAATACCTCTTGTCCGCTAGCCACGCCTCAATCCTACGGCGTACCTGACGGGCATTCAGTTGTTTCTCAGGAATGTGGTAAAGGGCAATACAGCCAAGCATAGTACCCTGTTGTCTGCGTCCTCTATCGATGTAGGTTGGAGATCTCGTATTCCTTCCGGTCGGCTGGGTGGGGTTGTTGGGTTGACAGGGGCCATCGTAAACCACCAGCGATGGATGCCAACGAAGTTGTACCCAGAACCATGTGCTGTCGGGTAATGATCGATGTCCGATAACTTCTCATACGCCTCGTGGAAAAAATCAGTAGATTCCAGGGTGTCTACGTCCAGGAGTGTATCCAGGCGGGAAGGAAAGTGCGACTACACTTCTTCCCCTCGTGGAGAAAGATGCCTGAGACATGCAGTGCTAAGTGTATAGAGTTCTCTGCTTCGACGTACTCTATGATGAAGTTTACTGCATCTTCATAGGTGGCAGCCCACCAGTAGCCAGCAGATGGGGTAGCGTTGATAATGCTTCGAGCCATCGCTAGAGAATGCATGACACTCCCGTCTGCGACCGACCTTTTATACTATGCACCGTCCGCGACTTTCTATGCAAGTCGCTGCATGTGTGGGTATAGTTCAATGCACCAGGATGAAATTTCTCTGCATGACCAAGCCTGTCCAAGCAGGAACTTATGTAAAGGGTCGCACTGTTCGCGACCGTCGCGAGTAGAGCTACCGTTCGCGCTAGCCGTCGCCAGCCGGGCAGACGTCAGTGGTGCCTCCAGTAGCCAACGGTGCCGATTTAGTAAGCAGTCTAGCCTATGCGGACGACTTGGCCTTAATGGCAGATAGTGCCGAAAGTCTGCAGTCAAATATCTTGGAACTTGAAAATAGGTGCAAGGAGTATGGTATGAAAATTAGCCTTTCGAAGACTAAATTGATTTACAAGTCGTCCATTTCATGACCATATCGATAAGTATAATCAAGAAGTTCTTGACTAAATTGATGTCTGTATGTAAGAAATTCAACAGAATTGAATGTCAGATTGGTGATACAAAGCTAGGACAGGTCGATAATTTCAAATATTTAGGCTGTGTTTTCTCCCAGGATGGTAATATAGTGAGATTGAATCAAGGTGTAGTAAGTCTAATGCAGTGAGCTCGCAGTTGTGATCAGTAGTATTCTGTAAGAAGGAAGTCAGCACCCAGACGAAACTATCTTTACATTGGTCTGTTTTCAGACCAACTTTTCTTTACGGGAGCGAAAACTGGGTGGACTCAGGATATCTTATTCATAAGTTAGACGTAACAGTCATGAAAGTAGAGAGAATGATGGCAGGTACTAACCGGTGGGAACAATGGCAGGAGGGTACCCGGAATGAGGAGACAAAGGCTAATTTAGGAATGAACTCGATGGATGTAGCTGTACGCATAAACCGGCTTCGGTGTTGGGATCATGTGAGGCGAATGGAGGAGGATAGGTTACATAGGAGATTAATGGACTCTGGTATGGAGGGTAAGAGAAGTAGAGGGAGACCAAGACGACGATGGTTAGACTCACTTTCTAACGATTTAAAGATAAGCGGTATGGAACTAAACGAGGCCACAGCTACTAGTTGCAAATAGAGGATTGTGGTGACGTTTAGTACATTCACAGAGGATTGCAGACTGAACACTGAAAGGCATAAGTCTATAATGATAATGTGCGTGTGTATACATTACAAAATAATCCTTGAGATGACCGGCTCCATGGCTAAATGATTAGCGTGCTGGCCTTTGGTCTCAGGGGGCCCGGGTTCGATTCCCGGCAAGGTCGGGAATTTTAACCATAATTGGTTAATTCCGCTGGCACGGGAGATGGGTGTATCTGTCGTCTTCATCATCATTTCATACTCATCACGACGCGCATGTCGCCTACGGGAGTCAAATCAAAAGACCTGCACTTGGCGAGCCGAACTTGTCCTTGGACACTCTCGGTACTAAAAGCCATACGCCAATTCCTTTTAAATCCTTGAGATGAATTAATTAATTTCATCAAGTGTACTAATGTACAAATATTTCTCTATTTTTGATATGATTTACTTGGCTCAACAATTCTATAATGATTAGGCCTATTTAGCTAATACTTACTGGTCTTCCAGAATATCTTTGTTAATGACCGTGTATTATTTTGTTTATAGGCCTACAGACTGTGTGTATTTTATTGGGTATGATATTATGTGTGGATGTGTACTGTATATGGTATCTATAAAATAGGTCTTTATGAAAATGTTCCATTATTTTTAGCTGCACCTTGCAAATCGCCGATTCGTTTGAGCCAAATACAATCTGATATAATAACAGGCTATTTGTGCTCATTTTTCCGAATTTTAAACTACCATTACTGCGATTAAAACAGTGTTCTGGAGTGTACCGTTCTTATAATTATGACTAAGGCAATTTTCTACTGCGTTAGATATGTTAACCAATGAAATAATGTGACAGAAATCTTTTAAAATGACAGACTCTGATAGGAATTAACTAACACTGCGGGTATTACCAACATGGCGATGCGCGCAAAAGTCAGCTTCAGCGAGCCAATGCATTGCGGTAGGCAATGCCATCTCTATGTTATTCTGTGCTCGGTGCATGAAACCCAGGCGTGTACGGAGCAATTTACACAATGTGCGTACTAGTAGTATAATACAGGGATTCGGGCGCCGCCTCCTCCTCCGGGCTCCCAGGGGCCCCACCGCCTCCCGCGGGAAATTTTAATTTTGGCGGGAAATTTTAATTTTGGCGCGAGATTTGAATTTGTAAACAAAGCCACGTGCTTTTTGACAGCTGTCATCGACAACAACGCATCGCTAACCTCACTGCTGCCATCTTGACGGGCCTAAACCTCAGTAGTGCCAACTTAACCTAACTAGCGCGAGGTAAACAAAGCCACGTGTTTTTTGACAGCCACGTGCTTTTTGACAGACAACAACGCATCGCTAACCTCAGTACTGCCATCTTGACGGGCCTAAACCTCAGTAGTACCAACTTAACCTAACTAGCGCGAGATTTGAATAGGTAAACAAATCCACGTGCTTTTTTGACAGCTGTCATCCGCCATCTTTAAACTACAGAGCACCGTGCTGCCCTCTTTATCGCAGTAGCTACAGATTCGTCACCTGTCATCGGCAGTGCTGCCATCTTGACGGGCCTAAACCTCAGTGCTACCAACTTAACCTCACTAGCGCGAGATAAACAAATCCACGTGCTTTTTTGACAGCTGTCATCCGCCATCTTTAATCTATAGAGCACAGTGCTGCCCTCTTTAGCTACTTACCTTTGAAATGTGGTGGCGGATAATTTGAAAAATGCTTTTTTGATAGCAGCCATTTTGCATCGCAAACCTCAGTGCTGCGGCAAATTCCACGTGCTCTTGTTTGGAAACAAAGCCACGTGCTTTTTTTGACAGCTGTCATCCGCCATCTTTAATCGACAGAGCACCGTGCTGCCCTCATGCGGGCAATTTCGTCAGCTGTCATCTGCCATCTTTAATGAACAGAGCACCGTGCTGCCCTCATGCGGGACAATTTCGCTAGCTGTCATCCGCCATCTTTAATGAACAGAGCACCGTGCTGCCCTCATGCGGGGGCAATTTCGTTAGCTGTCATCCGCCATCTTTAATGAACAGAGCACCGTGCTGCCCTCATGCGGGACAATTTCGCTAGCTGTCATCCGCCATCTTTAATGAACAGAGCATCGTGCGGCCCTCATGCGAGGTAATTTCGTTAGCTGTCATCCGCCATCTTTAATGAACAGAGCACCGTGCTGCCCTCATGCGGGGCAATTTCGTTAGCTGTCATCCGCCATCTTTTAATGAACAGAGCACCGTGCTGCCATCTTTGTGTTGGCATCTTTATTCTTTGACATGTGGTGGCGGCAAGTTCTACATCCACAATCTGAGACCACCGTGACGTACTCTTCGTTGTGGCGGACAATTTAAAAAAGAACATGTCAAGGAATACCTTTGTTCTAAAAGAAAACAAGACTACGGTTCTGAACGGCTTGCGTAAGATAGCGATTGTTATAACCTCCTTTTCCCTGCTCTGTTAAGGCATAGCTTTATCGAACATACAACGCGATCTTACACATAAGACAGCATGCATATCACGTACCTGCAAGTTTAGACTTGAACACATAATACTGCTTATAGTTCGACGTTGTTGAACACTGCATTGCATGACTAGAATTGAGCACTGTTTCGAAAGAAAAAAATATCTTCTCAGCATACTTACTAAGCTGCTCTTTTTCCTCTATCAAGCTACATCTCTATCGAACATGCATTGCAAGAGCAAGAGTATTGCAAGTTTAGACTTGAACACATACTACCGTTTATAGTTCGATGTTGTTGAACACTGCATTGCAATCAAACACTGTTTAGAAAAAGAAAAATTTCTCTTCTCAACATGAGGTAGACAATAACATACTTACAAATCTGCTCATCAGCTTCTTTCTTGCTTTTCTTCTTTGAGTAATAAACGAAACTCTATCTTGCAAATAAGGAGCGGGACATTCTTTTTAACCCCGTTCAATCTCTTTATTTGTAGTTCTTTTAAGAGTTTTATGCAATATGACTTGGATTTAGTACCTACAAATGAATCGATAATATTCCCAGCACATTCATCTTTCATTTTACCTAGAACCTTTTTGTTCACTAGCGGTAGATGATGTTGATTATTTGCAGGATAGTTACTTGTATCAAACCTACCCAAGTCTGGCTTTATATCATTGTAATAGTCATCAGTTTTGATTTGATAAATAAAGGAATCGGTATCTGTGTAGAGCAAATGCGCATTACGCGCGTACTTCCTCATCATATAATCGTAATGGAATTCATACATGAGTGTTTTAGCCAATTCAAGTACTGCAAAGCCGACGTAGGTCGTACTTAACCTTAACACGTTTCATCTGTATAATAACTAAATTCTCATGTATGATGGTGCAGCTGTGGAAATTTGGTTTACTTATTAAATAGTTAGCACCATACCTTATCTTAATATTTTCCCAGTTTGTAATCAATTTTACATCAGCGCGTTTGTCAACATTTTCCATAGAGATACCAAACACACTGTTATTCATGAGCTTGTAGAAATCTTTTTCAAACTCGTTAACCGCATTCGTTCTTAAATTATTGTTCAGATCGATATATGGCTTTAGCCACGGTGACTGATTAAATTCTAGTACGCAATGAATTTTGGATAACTTTAAACCATGCTGCAAACACTGTTTTAAATTTCGGTAATGAATGATATACTTAGATTTATCACACAAATTAGCAATTAGCATTTTCATCGTTGATGTGATGTACGGGGACTTCACATTTTCAGGGCAGAAAGGTAAGTCATTATGAGAAGTGTGTAACTCTTTAGGATACTGTAAGTCAACTTCGAGGAAATAGCCTTTATCAGCTTCATCGCCTAGGGCGTGCAGCTGTAAAGCATCAATTTCGCACTGCGTTAGCCAGCGGAAACCACTCACCGGTAGATGCTGACTCATCGCCCACCCATGCTGATTATTAGCATCGAGATAAACGATATACTGAGATTCCTGACTAGAATCGAAACTCGGTATGTACTTATTATTTGCTTTAGAATACCGCCCGCTGCACTGACTTAGACCACCTCGAATAGATGATTTTATAAAGTGCACAATATCAACATCGGTTAGCAGTTCCAAATTCACCTGCGTGTATTTTAACATCGCATCCCAACTTAATCCAGGCGCAGTAAAATACTGACATGGGTCAAGGCTGTAGGTTTTCTTGCAAACACAGCGAAAATTTTCAAAAACATCAGCTAACAAAAATACATCCGTCTTTAAATATAAATCGGAGTATTCACCCAGCGTTTGAATGTGGAACTGCTCCCAGATATGTTGTGCATGTAAATAGTCATCATCACTAATATCTGCTGAATTCAGCGAGCTGTAAAAGGATTGTTTCGATGGTAAGGCACGTTCTTCGAGGCGTTCTAAGCAGTCAAGATATTCATAACAAAAACACCCTTACGCCGAAGTAAATTAAACTGCGCTTCTTCAGAAAAAACGCGTCGAATTTCCGTAAATTGTTCTGGCTGTAAATGACTAGAAAGTTTATCGAGGCTACTCGCCATAAAGCGAAACGAGTCAAGGAATCTCAGTTTTATAGAATGCTCCGCATCTACTTTTACAGACTTTGCAAACGCAATGTACCGCTCTTTATTCTGAGGGATTATATCTACTTTTTCATCTGAAGCTCCAAATTGTGAAATGATGAAATGTGAGTCGTAACCAGATAAGTTATGAAAAATTAACTGAATTTAACTGAATTTAACTTAATTTCGATGAGTGGCTTCATAGGAATATTACTATTTAGAATACGACCAGGACGAACTGCATCACTTTCAAGTCTTTCTAAAAATACTTTAGCAGCATCAGGTCCTCGATACAGCTCTAGCTTGTTAAGCGTACTATCATAACTACACTTGATGTAATACGCGAAGCTATACGGGACATGCATGTGCGTAGTATTAGTGAAAGAGTTGTCAGGATTAGGTAAGCATGTGTTGCATGGCGTGAGGATGGCTTCAAAGTCTGCATAAATCACGAAAGGTACCCACATCTGCTTGTGAAAATTTGTAAATTTTAAAACATTATTGCCTGTAGTAGGTATCTCTGTACGTACATGATTGCAGTCATTCGTGGAATGCTTCGTTAACTGATCTTCAGTTCTAAAATACTGCAAGCATCCATCACATAGCCACTTTTTATACCTTTCATTGGACAACTGACTACCAACAAGTCTACTCAGATTTTTAATCCATCAAAAGTGGCTATTCTCACTGTTTTCAATATAGAGTAAATTAACATGAGTACTCTTCTTATGACATGTATAATACAGAGGACCTACTGTACTACAGACTTTTTCTCTACACCATACACATTAATGCTAATGTTATTTAGTTCCTCAAAGCGCTTAATATCCTTTATCTGCACAGGAAATTCTATACTATCAAAATTTAGCTGCGTTGAATAGTGTGGATACGATGATGTTCTATTCGCTACATTCGATTTAGCAGGATTTAAAGCCGACATCACCGCCCATGCAAAACATGCTTCGTCATTGTCTTGGATGTTTACAACAGCTTCTTTTCTCTGAATCCATGTCGGCAGCTCGATGTGTGAAGATCCTCGCATAGGATTGTACTTATTGATGTTAACTTCTAGATACATTATTTCAACTAAAGCCCACCCTGATTCCTTTTCCTGAAATTCCTCGCTCTTAGTTGAAATAATGTTAGAGACATCCCTAAGTACATCACCAAAATTAGTTGACTGACTTATGACAAAATTCTTCGTATTAAATGATTTAATGTCCGTTATTTCGGATTCATCCGTGCTTTTAATGTACAAGGCGAAAAGTTAAAAATTAACTTTAAATAAATTATGATTGGATAAAGATTTAGCAACAAGCTGTTGTACATCCGGTTGAACGCAATTTAAAAAGTTTGAAGTGCTCTGAAACTTTTGACTGGTGCGAATTCTGTAACTAGCAATCCTACTTTTAAATGCTGTATTAATTTCCTCGATGTTTGCGTTACTACCACTTCTACACGCATTATTTTTATGTGCATTACTCCGTAAATGTCCCTGAAAATGCGAAGATGGTACATCAGTGTTACAGTGCTCGCAGTGAATAGTTTGAAGTTCATGATTTTTTCTACGTTTTTTTCTACTAGTACTTTCTACAGCTACATCAGTAGCTGCACGCTTTTTCCCTACTACTACCTGAGGGCAAGTAGATATTTGATGTACCTCTACTAAGTGAGCCTCGTATCGCTCTACGTTAGCGAAATACACACTACAAACTTTACATAAAGCAGATGTTATGCTAGGGTGTTTTGATTTCATATGGCGCATGAAGTTATGTCGCCTTGTAAACGTTACATTACATTCCTCGCAGCAGGGGATCATCTGAGAAGAGAACGACCAATAGAGATTAGGCGAAAGTTACGATGTTCGGATGAAACCAAGTTTCAACGTATAGAGGACGGACATGGCTGTGAGTTTGAAATTATAAGATTAACCTCTTCTATAGCATGAGGATTGAAGAGAACGACTATTTATGAATAGACTAAAGTTACGATGTTTTAGAAGAAACCAAGTTTCAGCCTGTTGAGGTCAGACATAGCTGTGTGTGTTTGAAATTATAAAATTAACCTGGTCTATAGCATGAGGATTGAAGAGAACGACTATTTATCAATAGACTAAAGTTACGATGTTTTAGAAGAAACCAAGTTTCAGCCTGTTGAGGACAGACATAGCTATGTGAGTTTGAAATTATAAAATTAACCTCGTCTATAGCATGAGGATTGAAGAGAACAACTATTTATGATTAGCTTAAAGTTAAGATGTTCGGAGGAAACCAAGTTTCAACGTATAGAGGTCGGACATTGCTGTGAGTTTGAAATTATAAGATTAACCTCGTCTATGACATGTAGATTAAAGAAAATAACTATTTATCTATAGACTAAAGTTACGATGTTTTAAAAGAAACCAAGTTTCAGCCTGTTGAGGTCAGACATAGCTATGTGCGTGTTTGAAATTATAAAATTAACCTCGTCTATAGTATGAGGATTGAAGAAAATAACTATTTATAGACTAAAGTTATGATGTTTTAGAAGAAACCAAGTTTCAGCCTGTTGAGGTCAGACATAGCTATGTGCGTGTTTGAAATTATAAAATTAACCTCGTCTATAGTATGAGGATTGAAGAGAACGACTATTTATCAATAGATCAAAGTTACGACGTTTTAGCAGAAACCAAGTTTCAGCCTGTTGAGGGCAGACATAGCTATGTGCGTGTTTGAAATTATAAAATTAACCTCTTCTATGACACGCAGATTAAAGAAAATAACTATTTATCAATAGACTAAAGTTACGATGTTTTAGAAGAAACCAAGTTTCAGCCTGTTGAGGTCAGACATAGCTATGTGCGTATTTGAAATTATAAAATTGACCTCGTCTATAGTATGAGGATTGAAGAGAACGACTATTTATCAATAGTCTAAAGTTACGATGTTTTAGAAGAAACCAAGTTTCAGCCTGTTGAGGTCAGACATAGCTATGTATGTGTTTGAAATTATAAAATTAACCTCGTCTATAGCATGAGGATTGAAGAGAACGACTATTTATCAATAGACTAAAGTTACGATGTTTCAGAAGAAACCAAGTTTCAGCCTGTTGAGGACAGACATAGCTATGTGTGCATGTTTGAAATTATAAGATTAACCTCGTCTATAGCATGAGGATTGAAGAGAACGACTATTTATCAATAGACTAAAGTTACGATGTTTTAGAAGAAACCAAGTTTCAGCCTGTTGAGGACAGACATAGCTATGTGTGCGTGTTTGAAATTATAAGATTAACCTCGTCTATAGCATGAGGATTGAAGAGAACAACTATTTATGATTAGCTTAAAGTTACGATGTTTTAGAAAAAACAAGTTTCAGCCTGTTGAGGTCAGACATAGCTATGTGTGCGTGTTTGAAATTATAAGATTAACCTCGTCTATAGCATGAGGATTGAAGAGAACAACTATTTATGATTAGCTTAAAGTTACGATGTTCGGAAGAAACCATGTTTCAACGAATAGAGGTCAGACATACCTTAAAATCTTCGCACTGCAGACTGTTACTCGGATGAATAAAATGCGTGCGTTCAAGACTGTAACTCGAATGATAATATTCTGGTCGTACCTAAAAGAAAAGAACAAACATACATGAATGTAGTGTAGGGTACATCAGCTAACCTAGCTATCTTTACAACTCAAAGTTCGAAAACATACCTTAAAAATGCATGTGCTGCAGAATGTTACTCGGATAAATAAAATGCGTACGTTCAAGCCTGAAACTCGAATGATAATATTCTAGTCGAATCTAAAAAGAAAAGAACAAACATATATGAATGTAGTGTAGGGTACATCAGTTAGCCTAGCTATCTTTACAACTCAAAGTTCGAAAACATACCTTAAAAATGCACGTGCTGCAGACTGTTACTCGGATAAATAAAATGCGTACGTTCAAGCCTGAAACTCGAATGATAATATTCCGGTCGTACCTAAAAAGAACAAACATATATGAATGTAGTGTAGGGTACATCAGTTAACCTAGCTATCTTTACAACTCAAAGTTCGAAAACATACCTTAAAAATGCACGTGCTGCAGACTGTTACTCGGATGAATAAAATGCGTACTTTCAAGCCTGTAACTCGAACGGTACCTAAAAAAGAAAAGGACAAACATATATGAATGTAGATGTCTATTACCTAGCGTAGGAGTTGCTTTGCAAACAGTAACTAACAGTTCTAGCTTACCTTAAGATAAAGGCTGAAGAATAATATTCACAGCAGACAGTACTTAGACGGGAGATGTGTGCGTGATAAACGCATGCAGAGAACTGTGAGCGCTTCACGCAGACTGCAGCGAGTAAATATGCTGCTTGTTACCAAGCGGATGTGAAAATCGCTGACAACTGCAGTACAGTCGGAACGAAGTGTTTATGCAACAAGAGCTCTCCTGAGGGACTTACACTGAGTCCCGCAGGCTGACGTATTTAAGCCGGAATCGAACCTCCTGTTGATGCCGAGGTGTCAGAATTTAAGAGTTCTGCAGCGGATCGAACCTTGGAAAGTTAGCGCGCGATCCTCGACTTCTGGACTTAAACGGGAGGGTACTAAGCTACATCCGCGGTATTCCTTACCTGTAGGCACTTAAAGGTATTGAGCTAAAACTACATTTAGCTAGATCATGTAATTACACGTTATGACGATCGCGCAGGCCCCTCGCCTAGCATTTGCTATTTTTTACGGCTTCCAACAGTAGGAGTTCGAACCCGCTATCTTCCGAAGTAGCGAGAATGATTGAAGAGTTTTGAGGGTGATTCATTTGTCTGATGGAGGCGTTAAGCTGTGTGCAGGCTTCTTCGGTAGGAGTAGGCTATGTGCCGGTACCAGGATATCTAGTTATAAACCCCGCTATAACAAATTTATCGCGTATACTGCGATTTAAAATCCTAGTCAGGAAGGGTAACCGCTCGTAAAACTATGGTGTATGATCTAAGAGGCGGGGTGTGCAAAAAAGCCAGCATTAAGTAAGGGCTGTTGATAGGGGGCGTTAAACCTTGTGCAGACTCGTTCGAAAATGATTTTGAGTACAAGACGTTGATGGTGATTCATCTGTCGGATGGAGGCAATAAGCCTTGTGCAGGCTTCTTCGGTAGGAGTAGGCTATGTGCCGGTACCGGGACATCTAGTTATAAAACCCGCTACAACAAATTTATCGCGCATACTGCGATTTAAAATCCTAGTCAGGAAGGGTAACCGGTCGTAAAACTATGGTGTATGATTTAAGATGCGGGTGTGCAAAAAAGCCAGCATTAAGTAAGGGCTGTTGATAGGGGGGCGTTAAACCTTGTGCAGACTCCTTCGAAAATGATTTTGAGTACAAGACGTTGAGGGAGATTCATTTGTCGGATGGAGGCAATAAGCTGTGTGCAGGCTTCTTTGGTAGGAGTAGGCTATGTGCCGGTACCGGGACATCTAGTTATAAAACCCGCTACAACAAATTTATCGCGTATACTGCGATTTAAAATCCTAGTCAGGAAGGGTAACCGGTAACCTAACGTAGCAGGGCCGGGATTAAAAATATGTTTTACAGCCGAGTGCCTCCTCCTGACGCAAGAGTTTAAATCGCAAGAATCCGTTTTACAACAGGATACCCTTCTAGGATTTTAAAAAGCAGTATCTAGCCTCTTACATCATACACTATTGTTTTACGGTACGGCCGGTTGCCCTTCCTGACGCGAGATTTTAAATCACAAGAATCTGTTTTACAACTGGATGCCCTCCTAGGATTTTAAATAGCAGTATCTAGCCTCTTACATCATACACTATTGTTTTCGACCGGTTGCCCTTCCTGACACAAAACTAGCAGTATCTAGCCTCCTACATCATACACTATTGTTTTCCTGACGTCAAAGAACTGGGATTAAGAATCTGTTTTACAACTAGATGCTCTTTTTAACACGAGAATCGGGGTTTTACAGGTAGATGCTCTTCTTAGAATTTTAAGAAGCAGTATCTAGCCTCTTACATCATACACTATTGTTTTACGGTACGACCAGTTGCCCTACCTGACGCTGAAAGACCAGGATTTAGCCAGTTACCCTTCCTGATGCAACAAGACTAGGATTTATTTTTAGACTGCACTTGGCTAGAAATAGCTAAATGAAATTATTATATAGAAAGAGAATTACCGGCTCCTACGGTTTGGTTTAGTGTGCTTGCCTCCCACCCGGCAGTCTCGGGTTCGATTCTCTTGGGATTAAAAATATGTTTTACAGCAATGCGTGTTCGATAGAGATGTAGCTTGATAGAGGAAAAAGAGCAGCTTAGTAAGTATGCTGAGAAGATAAATTTTTTCTTTCTAAACAGTGCTCGATTCTAGTCACGCAATGCAGTGTTCAACAACGTTGAACTATAAGCAGTATTATGTGTTCAAGTCTAAACTTGCAGGTACGTGATATGCATGCTGTCTTATGTGTAAGATCGCGTTGTATGTTCGATAAAGCTATGCCTTAACAGAGCAGGGAAAAGGAGGTTATAACAAACGCTACCTTACGCAAGCCGTTCAGAACCGTAGTCTTGTTTTCTTTTAGAACAAAGGTATTCCTTGACATGTTCTTTCTTAAATTGTCCGCCACAACGAAGAGTACGTCACGGTGCTCTCAGATTGTGGATGTAGAACTTGCCGCCACCACATGTCAAAGAATAAAGATGCCAACACAAAGATGGCAGCACGGTGCTCTGTTCATTAAAAGATGGCGGATGACAGCTAACGAAATTGCCCCGCATGAGGGCAGCACGGTGCTCTGTTCATTAAAGATGGCGGATGACAGCTAACGAAATTACCTCGCATGAGGGCAGCACGATGCTCTGTTCATTAAAGATGGCGGATGACAGCTAGCGAAATTGTCCCGCATGAGGGCAGCACGGTGCTCTGTTCATTAAAGATGGCGGATGACAGCTAACGATATTGTCCCGCATGAGGGCAGCACGGTGCTCTGTTCATTAAAGATGGCAGATGACAGCTGACGAAATTGCCCGCATGAGGGCAGCACGGTGCTCTGTCGATTAAAGATGGCGGATGACAGCTGTCAAAAAAAGCACGTGGCTTTGTTTCCAAACAAGAGCACGTGGAATTTGCCGCAGCACTGAGGTTTGCGATGCAAAATGGCTGCTATCAAAAAAGCATTTTTCAAATTATCCGCCACCACATTTCAAAGGTAAGTAGCTAAAGAGGGCAGCACTGTGCTCTATAGATTAAAGATGGCGGATGACAGCTGTCAAAAAAGCACGTGGATTTGTTTATCTCGCGCTAGTGAGGTTAAGTTGGTAGCACTGAGGTTTAGGCCCGTCAAGATGGCAGCACTGCCGATGACAGGTGACGAATCTGTAGCTACTGCGATAAAGAGGGCAGCACGGTGCTCTGTAGTTTAAAGATGGCGGATGACAGCTGTCAAAAAAGCACGTGGATTTGTTTACCTATTCAAATCTCGCGCTAGTTAGGTTAAGTTGGTACTACTGAGGTTTAGGCCCGTCACGATGGCAGTACTGAGGTTAGCGATGCGTTGTTGTCTGTCAAAAAGCACGTGGCTGTCAAAAAACACGTGGCTTTGTTTACCTCGCGCTAGTTAGGTTAAGTTGACACTACTGAGGTTTAGGCCCGTCAGGATGGCAGTACTGAGGTTAGCGATGCGTTGTTGTCTGTCAAAAAGCACGTGGCTGTCAAAAAACACGTGGCTTTGTTTACCTCGCCCTAGTTAGGTTAAGTTGGCACTACTGAGGTTTAGGCCCGTCAAGATGGCAGCAGTGAAGTTAGCGATGCGTTGTTGTCGATGACAGCTGTCAAAAAGCACGTGGCTTTGTTTACAAATTCAAATCTCGCGCCAAAATTCAAATTTCCCATCAAAATTAAAATTTCCCGCGGGAGGCGGAGGGGCCCCTGGGAGCCCGGAAGAGGAGGCGGCGCCCGAATCCCTGTATTATACTACTCGTACAGTAAGAAAAACCATGTCACGGGTTCCTCAATTTGTCCTGAACGTAAGTATCAGGTCACCATTAAAAAATTAATGAGTACTGAACATATATGTTTTCCCGAAGCTAAAGCCCGAATCGCCCTTCCAATTTATCATTCCGAGCAACAAGAACTTCAGTTCCCTCCTCTATAGTCGAATCCCCCATCCCCTTCGACTCCAAACCCGCGTAAGCGTAAATTCGCCCAAGTAATCATGCAATCTCCCCCTCCTACACCCGAACCCTATTTCGACCGACAAGCATACATGGCCATTCTGCGAAACGAACCTTCAGTTCCAGTACATTCGATCCCGTCAACGAGTGCCATGCAACAACCTCTGCAACTAGCATATCCCTCAAGTGCGCCCACATCTGCTAGGCAGCAACCCTCCGCAACCCCTCAAGATATACATTATCCTCCTTCCAAGGAACGCCTTCAACAAGAAATCCAGCAATTGCTGGTAATGTTAATCCAAAGTATGGGTCACGAGCCTCAACTTCACCATGTATTGTATAAACTACGAGACTCTATCATGAACATACTAGCATGATTACTTTACTCCAATGGAGTTGTCGAAGTGCCGCCTCTAAAAGACATGAGCTACAAATATTGCTGAATGAAACACGAGCTCATTTTATCTGCTTACAAGAAACGTGGTTTCAACCGCATTTCATTTTTCGATTACGAGGTTATCAAGTTTTCCGACATGATGGTAACGGCTTTGATGGAGTTGCCACATGTGTTCATACTTCCTTATCAGTTACACATCTCTCTTTACAATATATCATCCCGCATACTTATGCTGTAGGAATAGTACACCATAATACTTGTTTCATAAACATCTATTGCCCTCCCCACATTTACATTACTCAGAATCAATGGATGCATTTTATTCAAAAATTTGACACATTTCCACATCTTTTCCTTCTCGGTGATTTTAATTGCCACCACACTGAATGGGGATGTATGGTGGATACAATCAAAGGTTCCAATTTACTTACTACTTCAACTCATCAGAATTTGTTCCTTTTAAATGACGGTTCCCCGACCCGTTTAACTCCGCCTGGATCTCCACCCAGCGCAGTAGACCTTACTTTCTGCCGCACAACTATGGCCCCTGTCACCACCTGGCATACATTATCTGATACTCACACTAGTGACCACTTCCCCATTCTCATCACATATGGTATTCACCCACCACATTCCAAGTTTCAGACACCCTCCTGTATAAGTAACGTCCGATCTTATAAAAATTTTAATGTTTCTAACTATCAATTATACCTCAATTCTATTTTGCAGCAGAAACACGAGTTCCCTCTTTCCTTTTCCCTCTTACTCCCTTATTTAACCCAATATTTAAACATGTTTCATCCGTGTCGACCATTAAACGTGACGACCCACCCACAGGAATATGAACTAAAATGATGGGATAAAGAATGTCACGATCTTATTCAAAAGCGCAAACAATTATTCAAACGATATCGCCAATCAATGACGCAGCAGCATTATTTTCAATTGCGAAATCATATTGCGAAAACAAAGCTCGTCTTTAATGAAAAAAACGAAACGCTTGGCAATCTTTTATTTCTCAATTAACTCCACAACTTCCAGCAACGAAATTTTGGAACGCGATCCGCATGATCACGAGAACTTTCCAATACCAAACTTCTTCTGCTTATCCGCGACAAGTTCTAGAAGATTTTTTATACATCCTTGCCCCTGTTACAGTAAATCCTTCCTTTCTACCCACCTCACAGAATAACTCGTGTTCTTTTATTTCCCTTTTGAATCCAATTACATATAATGAATTACACTCTGTATTAGGTACCATTAATAGCTCATCACCAGGACCAGATGCAATTACTTATCAAATGCTCAAGGCCTTACCCCCCATGTCCAAATTTATTTACTAAAATATTATAATAGTATTTTTGAGACATTACATGTACCAGCATCATGGAACGAGTTTTTCATCACACCCATTTTGAAACCAACAAAACGACCTACTGAACCTGAGAATTTCCGAGGCATAGTTCTGGGATCGTGTATACGCATAGTCTTTTGTAAAATCCTTATGAAACGAATGGCGTGGGTATTGGAATATCACTCGCTACTACCCAAGTATCAGTTCGCCTTTCGACGTGGTAATAGTACACAAGACCCTATCATTATTTTCTTACTCGACATCTTATTAGCAAAATGGCGGAAACAATCTATAGTAGCAGGTTTTTTGGATATTAAAGGTGCCTATGGTGCTGTGTTATTGCATATCCTCTGGGAGAAATTATTTAGTGCTGGATTCCCCATCCAATTCCTTTCTATTTTAAATCAACTATTCACTAACCGCCGGTTAACTATTAAATCTCCCCAACTCACAAATGATAGCCGTTACACATCACAAGGTTTACCACAGGGTTCGATACTCAGTGGAATTTTGTTTGCCCTTTATATGAAAGAGCTCGAATCCCTTGTGATTCCACACGCTCGAATTCTAGCTTACGTGGATGATTATGTTATTTATTGTTCTGACTCCCACATTGACCTTTATAGAGCCACAATATCTCGGGTGTTAAGTTTAGTCTTTCAGTGGCTAACGGCCCATGGACTTTCACTTTCTATACCTAAATGTGCAGCGATGATCTTTACACATAAACGAACCATTGATAAAAGCCCTATTAACTTTGACACTTATAGCATTCCCTTGGTTTCACAACACTTATATTTAGGAATATATATCGATCAAAAACTCACATGGCAAACTCATATACGGCATCTTATTAGGAAATCTGATCATTATATCACCATCTTACGAGCGGTAACGAAACGTGCATGGGGTGCTGACCCCTTGTCAGCACTACAGCTATATCATGCAACCATTCGGTCCATACGTGATTATAGCGCCCACGTTATTGATTTAACCTCTAAACATAGTTTATTAGCTTTGGATCGTCTCCAATTTTCAGCACTACGTATCAGTGTGGGTGCCCTCCGCACAACACCAACTAACGCTTTATTAGTAGAAACTGCGGAAGAACCACTGTATATTCGCAGGATAAAACTTTCCAAAAAATTCCTACTTAAACATATTAGTAGAACGAACTCCTTTATTGTCCCTAAATTACAATTATTACATGAATATTATCAACAGCGTCCTCCTCCCAATCATCGGTATCCCGCCATATATATGGCTTATGCTGAAATCCACCATCTTACTGAGACTATACTTCGACAACCACGCGTTAATACGTATTCATACCACTATGATATTCAAACATTCCGTCCTTCTATTATCATTGCCCCTTTTGATGCACCAAACCAATCAACGTCTGCACCTTATCCCACATTATATGCTCATAACAAATTTAAAAGTCCCATAACCTCATCAGATTACCACCTATTCACCGATGGGTCAAAATCAAATACTGGAGTCGGAGCAGCATTTTACGATCCACAACTACACATTAGCTTTAAATATCCGTTACCTAATAATTTAACCGTCTTTACAGCAGAATTATATGCCATATACCAAGCCCTCGTATATGTTCAACAGTTGCAATCCAAAAAAATAAATATATTCAGCGATTCTCAAAGTGTTTTACAAGCTCTGCAATCACTCGCCCCTCATACAAATACATATGTCTACGAAGTTAAGTCTCTTCTATTTCGACTTGAAACATCCGGTTTTGTTACAACGCTAATATGGATTAAAGGACATAATCGGCATGTAGGCAACGATATGGCCGATATAGCAGCAAAAGACGCCAGTGCAGATACCGCGAATATATTACAAATCAAAGTTCCGATTCCCGACTTCTTTCCACATATCAAAACTGCAGCTCAACACACGTGGTGCACACAATGGCGATTATCTGCTCGTACGAAAGGTCAACATTACTATCAAATTCAACCGAGTATTCCCACACTGCCGTGGTTTGCAGATGGTACGTATACACGACGTCACATTACCAATATCATCCGACTACGTTTTAATCAAGCCTTAACCCCAGTATATTTAACTCGATTTCACATTACAAACGACCCAACTTGTTCGTGCGGAGAATCTCAGGGCGATAGTGACCACTTGTTTTTTCATTGCCCCCAGTATGCGCATCACCAGGCCATTTTAATGCAGAAATTACTTAAAGTACCAGTACCTTTCCCTACACGACTTTCAGTTTTGTTGCACCAAACTTCGCCTACAATCATTACTATTTTAAACGAATACCTTGATAACACTCACATCAAATTGTAATTATGATCTAGTTTTTCAGTTGTTTTGTTCCGATATGTTTGTGAGGTGGCACTTCTATATGTTCCTGGTGAGTAGATACTGTAACAAAGTTTTTATTACCTTCCGATCTTGTACAGTGTAACACATTACTCCTACTCCAGGTAACTAAGTTATTTGTGTCTCTGCTCAGTACCGAATGTAATACTTTCATGAACCTACTTATATCCGATATAATATTGCTTCCTTAAGTGCATCTATCTACGTGTGATCATGCTAAAATCGAGCATTAGTGATGTAATCGTGTGCTTTTGTGATATAAGTGTAATATATTAATGGTCTCGTGACTGGGAAAGAATTTATTGAATCCCAAATAAATATCCGCAAGACAAGACAAGACAAGTTGATTTGGGCTCGTTATTTCACCCAGTCACAATACTGTATTATATGTGTACTAGTTCTACACGCGGACACAATTCCAATAAAGTAGTACACCAATGCAGTTCACAATTTGTTCTGAGTACGAAGTACTTGAAGATTGAGGGAAGTAGACCATGCAGCGGACTCACAAAATGGTTTCAAAGCGCTTGAAGTAGTTCATGAAAAGACATATCACCTAGACAACTGAGAGTGAGGAAATATGTATACAAGACTAGGAGATATAGGAAAAGCACAGGGACACAAGGTATACTAATCTTCACGCTAGAGTGGCCGATCTCAGCGACTTCTACAAAACATACACACCGGGCCAACATATAAGGGATAAGCAGGAGAGGGCAGGGGAACGATGGAGGGGTGGATATATGTGAGAGTGTAGGACTTTGGACAGATGGAAAGAAATATCTGAGCAACGTATATGGGGGGGTGTAGAGAGCGCAAAATGGCATTGAAATCGTAAACAAAAGATTAAGAGGGGCGACAGTGTGTTGATATGAACATCAATGAAAATGTACACGCGATCGGTGGAGGGGGAGATGAGAATAAACGGTAGCTCTGTGTCTTGGTTGAAGAAGAGGCTTTAGGGAGGGCGTGAGGCAAATGAGAATATGATGAAATATGTAAGCAGTGTCAATGTATTGTGGGAAAGTGGGGTTAGAGTTGTAAATGAGAGTGATCTAAGAACCGATTTAGGATACGTATGATTGTGGGAGAGGGCTTGTATACGAGACATGCAATTGACGAGGGAAGTGGATAATTGTATTGTATTAAGCTGGAGTACAGGCGAGGAGAGTTGTACAATGGGCATTGAAAAAAGAGATGATTGATATCAGAATCTACAGATCCACAATGACATAGGGGATGCTGTTGTAAGCGAAATCTAAATTTATATAGAGATGTGAGGGAATGATTAAAGCGAAGTCGTATGCTATTGATGATATGACGATGAGTGTAGGTGGCGTGTTGATACCAGAAAGTAGTAGGTAATATGGGTTGGAGACTATGATGGAATTTGCCCTTCTGACATGCAAATGTTGTCCATGTGTTTTGCCATAATTGTCGTTGTTGTGATTTGAGGAGAGATATGAAATCTGTGGCTGGAACAGAAAATGTAGCTGAGGTTGTAGATAATAGGGAAGGCTCTTTCGCTAATCGATCGGCTCGTTCATTGCCTGGTATGTTCTTATGTGCAGGTATCCAAATGAGGGTTACTTGGACACCTAATTTGTGTAAATTGAAGAGGATATGTTTTACATTATACACATACCAGTTCAGCGTAAACTTGTTAGATTTTAGTGTTTGGAGCACGGAGAGAGAGTCAGTGAATATATTAGCAGATTGTATGGATGAATTTTTTATATACAGTAATGTTTGTCGTATGGCAAGGAGTTCAGCAGAAAAAATAGAAAAGTGGGACGATAAGTGAAACAATTCAGCATACTGAGTCTGTTCATAATAAAAAGCAGCGCCGACACCACAAGAATTTTTGGATCCATCAGTATAAATATTGGGACAGGCATTAGTGGATGAAATGAGAACTTTTTTTAGAATGGAGAGGAAAAAATGAAAGCCGGTATGGGAGCATAGCAAAAGAAGATCCTTTAGAATGAATAATAGTAGGAGTATATTGAATCACGTCGTATGCCACAGAATAGTATGGTAGCATATGACTACGAATAATAGTAGATTTAAATGGGGAGACAGACTCAAATGCCCAAATTAAGGCAGGGGCTCGGCAAGGACGTGTGATAGGTGATGAGAATGATTGAGCGAGTAATTGTATTTTGGGTATAAGGTTATTGGAGAGCACTAGAAGTCGTTTGAGGAGATACTTAGATGCTAGAAATCGGCGTCGAAGGAGAAGAGGAGGGTCACCAGTTTCAACTAATAAGGCATTAGTAGGAGTGGTAGACAACGCACCAAAACAAACTCGTAGTGCTTGATTTTGAGTTGTATTGAGGGATTGAAGGGCGGAGGGTGGTGCAAGATCAATTATATGTGCACAGTAGTCGAAACGAGCACGGATGGTGGAGCAGTAGACTAATTTTGCTGTAACAGGATCAGCTCCCCATGAACGACGTGTAAGGGCTTTTAGGAGGTTAATATACATGGCAGTACAGTTGCGTAGTTGTTGTATACGTTGGGAAAATTGTAATTTACGGTCAAGGATAATGCCAAGATATTTATGGTGCGAACGTATGGGAATTTCATAGGTATCGAACAGTAAAGGCTCGGAGTTGTAAACCCGCTTGGTAGTAAAGATTGCGGCAGAGCATTTATCGGGTGATAAAGAGAACCCATGAGTGTGTAACCAGGACTGAACGTGAATTAACAGCCGTGTTATGCATTCGCGAGCAACATCTACCTCTTTATGGGAAAAGTAGAGAACTATGTCGTCGGCATACATAAGAATTCTGGCAGATTGGAGGGCAAGTTGCTCGAGGCCGGATAAATATAAAGCAAACAGTATTCCACTGAATATATCACCTTGAGGGACGCCGACAGTAGCTTGACGAGGGGATGGTGTAGTGAGAGGAGGTTTGAAGATTAGAGTGCAAGACGTTAACAGATGATGTAGAAGAGTTATGAAAGTGGTTGGGATGCCTTTCTGTGATAACACATCCCATAACATATTCAGGGGGACGGAATCAAAGGCACCTCGTATATCGAGGAAGACAGCAATAGTGTGTTCTTTTCTAGATTTAGCTAATAATATGTCTATTATAAGCATACTGATCGCATCCTGAGCATTTCGACCTTTACAGTAAGCATACTGATACTTGGGAAGAAGGGAATAATATTCTAAGTACCAGAGAAACCTTTGGAGCATGAGTTTAAGAAATAGTTTGCGTATACAAGATGGCAAAATTATTCCCCTAATATTGTGAGGGGAGGTCATTGGACGACGAGGCTTTGGAACCGGGACTAGGAAAAAAGTGTTCCATTCGGGAGGAGGAGTCGTAGTATGTAACACAAAATTAAAGTACTGAACAAGCACTTGTAGGGCTTTGGTCGGCAACTGTTGTAACATAGCATAAGAGATATAATCAGGACCTGGAGTGGATGATTTGCAGGAGTTAAGAACGGACGTAAGCTCAGGGAGAGTGATGGGACGAGAAAGGACTGAACACTGACTAGTGGAAGCAGAGATAGCTGGGGTATAAGGTGGAAGTGCATGATCTGGAGTGAGGGACCTTAGAAAGTCATTCAGAATATTCGGCGGGATTTGAGGGCGTGGGACGTGAGTGGAAGCCCGGGTGAGAGCACGGATAGCATTCCATAATTGAGAGGCAGATATATGGTTATGGAAAGAGGATATAAAAGTTTTCCAGGCCTGTCGTCGTTTTTGATTGAATACACGTCTGATATGAGCAATATGATGTTTGAGGTGAAAGTAGTGTGAAGGGGTTAGAGTTTTACGATAAAGTTTGAAGAGTCTCTTGCGTTTAAGGATTAATTGGTGACATTCGCTGTCCCACCACTTTAATTTAGAGGTACCAGTTGTCATGGAGTTTGATGGTGTTGTAAAAGGATGGTATAGGTCCAGATACTGTGTTATTATTTGGAGAAGTGAGTGATAGGATAATTCAGTTACAGGGAAGGTCTCCAATTGGGTGACCATGTAGGAGTTAAAGCACGAAGCATTGAACTGTTTCATGGAACGTAGCGGAGAGATATAATGGTCGTTAAGTGGGTTTTTAGTAATATACCCATGGCCGTAAGTAATGAGGATAGGAAAGTGATCACTTGTATAAGTGTCACTGAGTACCCGCCACGTGGTGATAGAGGCGATAGAGTTGCGGCAAAGTGATAGATCGACTGCACTAGGCAACGAACCAGGAGGAGTGAGCCTGGTAGGGGAACCATCGTTCAGAAGCAAGAGATTATGCTGAGTTACAGCATGTAAGAACTGTGTGCCTTTGGAGGTGTCCAGCGGGACTCCCCACTGAGTATGATGAATATTGACATCTCCCAAAAAAACAGTGGGGTATCAGGTGGAAACTGATTTAAAAATTTGAACCATTGGGCGAAAGAAATGTAGTTATCAGGGGGATTATACAAGTTTATAACATATGTGTTCTGATATATAAGGCCTAGGGAATAGGTATTTGGTATTATGTATTGTAGACGTAATGGAGTGTACGATAACGAATTATGTATCATAAGTGCGACACCATCAAATCCTGGTCCGTCATGGCGTTCGATAGAATATCCTGGAAAATAAAAGTTAGTTGTATGAGAAAACCAAGTTTCTTGCAAAGCGACTATATGAGGAGATGTTTCGTGCATGAGAATTTTGAATTCGTATTGTTTATTTTGTAGGCTCCTAGTATTCCATTGAAGTATGCGTACTACCATTATTAAAGATAAGGTGTAAACTTTCTCGAAGTTGACTAATAACTGGTAAGATATTGGGGTGATCTCCAATTAGTTGAGTAAGCTGCATGAGAAGATTGAGAACTCATTGTTGAACATGTTCTCGCTGTGGGAGTGCAGTAGCTGTTTGGTGATGCTGTGCGAGTTGCAGAGGCATTGACGGGCTCGATGTTGAGGGAGTTGTCTGACTGGGTTGAATGGGGTATTGATAACTCAGAGATTGAGAGGGGCGAGAGGATGTAGTGGGTTGCACTAGCTGGAGATATCCAGCTCTATCATATCCGGGAGAAGGCTTAGGTGGCAAATCCTCAACAATCACGTGTGTGAATTTGCGTTTGCGAGGGATGTCTGGTAGTGGAGAAGGATGATGAGAGGGCAGGGGAGGAAATTGTTGAATGTTATTATACTCAGAATAAGTAGGTGGAAATAGTCGAGCAGACGCTTCTGAGAAGGAGATGTTATCAGTGCACAGGAGTTTTTTGATTTCCACTTGCTTCTGATGAACAGCACAATCTGATGAACCCGTTTCGTGTTCCCGATTGCAATGTACACATAATTTGACATTAGCAAGGCAGTCTGAGGTAGCATGATTCAAACCACAGTTGCGACAGCGAAAGTTAGTGGACTGGCAATTGTGTATGGTGTGACCATAACGCTGGCACTTGGAACAAATAATGGGGTAGAATATAAAGGGATTGACTTCTAACATTACGTGATAGATTGAAACGTATTTGGGCAAAATTTTGGAGCAAAAACAATCTTTACAGAGCCGGTAGGTAGATATACTGCCTGATCATCTTGGAGGGTTTTACGGCGTAGGCGATGAACAGAATGAACTTTGACGTCACTCTGAAGTAAAGTAAGAATAACGGATGCAGTTAGATCTTTCTCAACACCGCGTATAATGCCTACTCGGAAGATATTGGAGTGAGGAATAAAGGCATGCAACTTGTGTGTATCAAGGAACTTATTCTGCAAAAAGTCATTAGCATGATTGGGAGAGTGAAAGTTTACCTGAATCCTGTTACGGCCTTTATACTGGATGGATTTAACAGGAAAGTTTCTTTCATGAAGTAAACGCCCAATAGCCATAGGGTGCAGGTTGCCAATGTTATTACCTTGTTTGGATGAAACAAAAACAAGATATGGTCCCGGGTGGTTTAATGGGTATAAATTACATGCAATAGTATTAGGAGGTTGGACAGGAAGGGGAGGGTTATTATTGCATTGGGTCGAAGTTTGCAACGAAGGGGTAGTAGTAGAACTATCATTCACGTTTGTATCCATTTTCACTTCTTCTTCCCGTTCAACATTACTATTTGACGCGGGATGAAAGTCCCGAGTTCCTCCACTATCAGAACTCATGCCACCACTTCACAATCACACGCAAGCTAGCACTCGAATGCAGGAGTAAGTTCGAGATACTTCAGACACCGAACACGAAACCTCGAACACTACCAACCGTACAATACGATGTCGCGGACGAGACGGACGAGACTATTTCGTTGGTTAACAAACTTCCAAAAATAAGTATGTTATGACGACTGACGTGCTAAGGTTTTCGACCCTATTGCTTATTAAATCACGGCCTCCTAACTTACTATCTTCATATTTAAAATTCTATCATAAATTATAAAACAATACTCAACATATACAATGATCTATTTCCCTATTCTATCTACATAATTCTTAATTTATTGCAATTTGGCTCGATATGCCTTCATTCGTTACGTTTAACTCAAATATATCGCGTGTGCAAGTAATTTCAACAAGTATCTGCGGTATGATATCTCAGTACTATATTTATACGTCGGCTTCACTGTATATAATGCCATGCCTACCTCACATTTCATATATTTTGAGAATACGTCACCAAGCTCATATATCTATACCGTCAAATACGGTTTTGAGGTTATTTTCGTCTTAACTCACGAAGGGAATCTTAAGATGTATTGTTTATCATCCTAATAATGAGGAATATATCCAATTAACGCAATACCCTACAAACGAAAAATATACGCCATCGCAGGTTTTCCTGAGAAAACAAAAAGTAGTGTCCGAATTCACCCCGTGCTTCGGGGTGATTTCGGACGCACATGCATTTTAAACAGCTGTCCGAAGTTTCAAAGCGTATTAGGCAGTTTCGGACATAAATAGTCTTTTATTTCAATTGTTCGTTCTTTTTGCTTTAGTTTTGTGACATTTAAAGTGTTCTGAGGGTGTCCAAAATATGACTAGCTGGTTAAAATCATTATAATGATAAATGTAACGTGTTACTGATCGATCTTTCTTTTCTGACGAGGTAAATGTAAAGTTTTCCGGTCTAAATTGAAATATTAATAGTTATAAACTGTACAGAGATCCTACTGAGAAATCTTAATAATTTTTCTTACAAACTACGCAAATCTCAGAGCAAAAAAAAATTGATACAATGAACATGTAGGCCTAGTTGCCACGGCCTATAAATCTAAAATAAGTTTTCTTTGAAAGTAAACATTCCTCTCTTCTCAACTTGCACTGGAAGTACTTTCGAAATTTTTTCTTTAGCTATTGTATCCTCAGCAGGGATGTTAGGGAACACAAACACTTTTCTGTTGTTTTTATAAGGGCGCAAGTGTTTGACATCCACATCCCTTGAACGGATATTTCAGGCCAGGTCAAAATACGGCCTGTATGCTCTTTGTTCCTCAAGTTGGATTTATAATCTGTAATAAGGAAAGCCTCTTCTTGCAACACCAGAACGTCATTACATTCATTGTGTGCTTCATCGCATTCATCTTCACTGATGCTGCCGGCGCCATGACGTGTTTCTGCACTGCTTGCATCTCGGCGGAAGTCACGGCCAATAATCTACTCCCCAGGAAGAACATTTTATTTGCGGCGGCGGCGGCGGCGGCGGGTAGTAGCAGGTTGTGTTGGGTTGGAGCAAGACCAACTGCAATTACATATTACCTATTAGATATTGTATTTGGTCTTGGTTGGAGGATGGCCGGAGGGTGACGAGCTTCCTCGAGCATTTCCTTCTTCCTCATTTAGCATTGGTTGTCTTCCCATTTTTTGGGTGTACATTCTGCACTTTATTTTGTAGGGCGGACCAAGGCATACCATTGAAATCAAATGCTTTCCTATAAGACAACTTGACACTTTTAATATCACGTGCGGCTTTTTCTAATAATTTTGGCTCGTAATTACCCCTCGAAGCAGCTTCTTTCTGCCTCTGATAATTTCTAGGCATTGTCCGAAATCACCCAGACTGCTTTCAATTTTCAGTAAAATGTGCGTAAAACACTATTTTTCACTAAATCACACCAAAATTCCACAGCAATCGTTTATAAACACTTCAGTCAGTTGATCTCACTAAGAACCATAGTTATAATGCATTCCTTCCGACTGCGATAATCGAAAGTGTCCACTTAATGATAATGCACGAACTTTCAACAATGCCAGTGCACACGGGAAATTTTCCAAAGTATGATGTCGATTCGTAATAAAAAGCACAGAACGCGGGGAACATAACCTCAAGGTCAAACTAAAACGCGCGAAGAAGTGCAAAGCACCGGCAGCTCGTTGCTATGCGACAAAATACGGCAAATCTACCATACTGTCCGAAACCACCTCTGTGTCCGAAATCGCCCCGTTTGACGGTATATTAACAGCTATATTTATTACTATACCACTTCCTAAATCTCAAACACATACGAGTATTCACCATCCATACCTTATTTCAAGTCACTCCCGCGGCGTATTTCCTTTCCAGTACTTGCATCGTCTAACTGATTCAATACCATTCATATTTAACGTCTATCGTGGATATATATGTCTTATAAACACTACGACGCACATTATAATACTCAAATTAACTCACATAACTTCTTATTATCTTATACAACCTTCAATTATTTCCATCTCAACTTTCTCAATATCTATTCTCATCACTCATAACCTTCTTCATATTATTTGCAACTACTGAGACATAACATTCTTCTGCACGTAAATATTCCATTACATTGATCAATTATCTTCTAAAATTTACGATGCATAACCTTAAAATACCGCATTTGTGCATCTAATAATATTACTTTACAAGGAATAATTCGATTCTATCTAATCACTTCTCGCACGCGATCCACCTGTGACGTAATCTTTGACTGAATGGCTTCGCGAGATTCATAGATATTCTTCATCACATGACAATCTTTGCAAACAGCTGGTATATTACTTTCCTTCCTAATCGTATTCTCAACTACCTCGTTGAATCACCTGTTCATACATAATCATACTTCACGAGATATCTATCTAATTCTGCACTAACTTAACATAGCATTAACAGATTAATTGTAATGCACTTCACTTCACTGTTTCACTTGCACACTTAAATATTTCATACTTAGAATATTCTATTCTACGGCATATGCCAAATTAAACTAAGAATTATGTTACTTATCGTAAACACTTAGTTCGTCTTTCGTCATATCAGCCGTAAGTTGCTCTCCTGCTCGTCACATCGCTGGTTCATTGGCCATGGTTCGAGGTTCGGCTGGACTCCTCATCTCATCTAGGTTAGTTCTGCTGGACGGATTCCTCCTCACACCTCGGTAGGTTCAGCTGTTCGGATTATATCTCCCTCCAGGTTGGTCCATCTGGATGCTTAGCAGATCATCATCTTCTTGGAATAACTGCCAATAAGATTAAATATTACCGAGAAGTAAATATTCATTTTATATTCTTGTTAGATTAATATTTCTTTTAAGCTATTCTTTTAGTTTTCTTTTGCGTTATTATCGACCAATTCTCTAAGTCCGCGTAAGATATTTTCGCCTTTTCTTGCGAAAATCTTCAAATTTATATTATTTAATTTTCAAAAATATTACTCCTTCCTCTTCTTTTCTTTTAATGGAGTAATTCTCTTCTATTCTTTCCTCTTTTTGCGGCTTCCAGTTTACGTTTTCCGGAGTATCGCTGATCCTGCGCCTCGGATCTATCAGTATACGTATTTGAATAAATTCTCGTATATTTCGCCATATTTATATCCTCCACAGTGTTTTAACAGGTTGTTTTGCCGTCTTCTTCTAAATTATAGTCGTTTTTCCTAAAAATTTCCGCCACAATCTTGATAATCTTCTTATTTTTACAGTGCAGTCGCAATTCACTTCTTATCCTCTCGAGTTCAGTTTTTCAAATATATTTTTACAATAATCTATTTACTTGTTATTTTAAAACAATTCGTTTGACCTTGTTCTGTTCTGCACTGCCTTCGAAATGTAGTGGTTTGAAGTAAGTCATGGCCTCCTATTGTGTTTAAATGTTAAGACTTCGTTGTGTACTCTTTTTTTAGTTTGAGTGGTCTATACTTTCCGTAGGCGCCATTTTGGAACACGTCCGAAAATGCAACGGGCAGATTACTTTGTTAAAAACAAAAATCCGTCGAGGCTCCTCTCGATGGATTCTTAACCATGCTGATTGGCCAAAGTTCACATCCCTAGCAGTCTTTCACGACGATACCAAACGGACCGTAGACGGCGAAATAACTTACATAACACAAGTTATCCTTGCTGCTGCCGAGGAGACCATTCCCTCCTTCTCAGGGAGTCCTTGCCGAAAACTCGTTCTTTGGCGGAACGAAGAAACTGCAGCAGCTAATAAAGAACGCCGTCGCGCTCATAAACATTATCGTAGGCAGCCTACTGTGGCCAACTTGGTAACATTTAAAATACTGCGCTCTAGGACGCGAGTTCTTATTCACCAAAGTAAGAAAACTTCGTGGGAGAGGTATGTGTCGCCTATTACGTCATATACTCCATCGTCTCAAGTGTAGACTAAACTTCAACGTATTTCGGGTATCCAAGGGTCATCTTCTGTAGCGGGAATTTCTATTGCAGGCAGTATCGTCACTGAACCACTCTCGATTGCTAACCATCTAGCTAGTCATTTTGCGGATGTATCTGCCTCCAGGAATTACCATTGTGATTTCCTCGCTCTGAAGCGAGAGGCAGAAAATCATCAACATAATTTTGCCACTCAAGCTTCAGAGGACTATAACGTGCCCTTTACGGAGTGGGAACTCGGCAGTGCTTGGCGCTTTGCAAGGACACGTCTCCTGGGCCAGACAATGTCCATAACCAAATGTTGAAACACCTTAGTGAGGATAGTCTACTATATCTCCTTCGAGTGTTCAACCAAATCTGGATAGAGGGTGAGTTTCTGTCTCAGCGGCAAGAGAGCATAGTTATTCCCGTCCTCAAGCCTGACAAAAATCCTAATTATTCAGGAAGATATAGACCTATTTGTCTCACTAACACTTTGTGTAAGCTATTTGAGAGGATGGTAAATCGCCGACTTGTGTGGTGTCTGGAGAAAGAAGGACTTTTGTCCGAGTACCAGTATGGTATTCGAGCCGCTCTCTGGACCACTGACCACTTGGTACGCCTGGAGAGTTCTATCAAGGATGAATTTCTCCGCAACAGCATTTGGTGGCTGTTTTCTTCGACTTAGAAAAAGCCTATGACACCATATGGCGATATGGTATCCTTTCAGTCCTGCATCAATGGAGATTCCGAGGTAACTTGCCGATATTTATTGTGAAATTTTTGTCCCTTCGTCTATTCCGTGTCCGAGATGGGAGGGCATATTCGCAATACCACGTTCAAGAAAATAGAGTCCCACAGGGACCGGTTCTTAGTGTCACTCTGTTTGCTATTGCCATAAACGGTATTGTCGCTGCTGCTGGTTCGGCAATAATACCGTTGCTATATGTGGACGATTTTGCTCTGCATTATAGCTCACATAATATGGCAGTCGCAGAGCGGCAATTACAGCAATCTATTAGGAGAGTGGAACGGTGGACTATAGAACATGGCTTTCGGTTCTTAAGCGAGAAGACCAATGTTGTTCACTTTTGCCGGAAGCAAACTCTTCATGTGGATCCTGAGCTTCTCTTAGGGAATGTTGCTCTTCCTGTAGTTGACACTTACCGATTTCTTGGGCTCCTTTTCGATAGCAAATAATCGTGGGAGCCACATATGCGGCAGTTGAAATTACAATGCACCAAGAAGTTGAATATCATGAAGTGTTTTAGCAACACTAATTGGGGTGCAGACCGCACGGTGCTCGTACGATTTTATCGGGCACATATATTATCCAGGTTTTGACTACGGCAGTGCAGAATATGGATCAGCAAGGCAAAGCGTCCTTGCGCACCTGAATAGGATCCACCACAGCGGATTTAGGTTGGCAACGGGAGCTTTTCGTACCAGACCCATTGCTAGCCTGCTCGCTGAATCTGTTGTGCCACCTTTGCGCCTGAGGCGCCAGCAAATGCTTCTGTCCTATGCTGCAAATTTGTGACAGATGCCACTTCACCCCAGCTATCCTTGCGTATTTCACAATGGAAACCGTCCGCTGTGCGATTATCATCCTCGAGCAATGCGGCCGGTTGTAATACGCTTGGATAACAGTCACAGAATGTTTGATGTACCTTCGGTTCCCTGCCTTGTCAGACAAACAATTGGGGCACCTCCGTGGATAATACGACGCCCTGAAATAATCCTGGATCTGCACACTAGCCCTAAGGAAAACACGGACCCTTCGAATTATCGGAGGCTCTTTCTGTTCATTGTTGGTCGGTATCCAGGCTCAGTCGTCGTTTACACGGATGGTTGAAGGACAGAAACGAAGGTGGGCTGTGCGTTCGTTGTCGACAATGATAGTTTTATTTCTCTTCCGGAAACCTGTAGTGTGTACACAGCAGAGCTCTGTGCTAAATGCGAAGAGCTGCGTTACGCACTGTCCGATGAGCGCCGACACTTTTTCTCTGTACTGACTCCTTCAGCTCGCTACAGTCTATTGATACCTGTTTCCCTCGGCAACCTCTGGTGCAGCGGATCCACGAACTGCTGGCCGGGTGTTCTGATGCCGGCACCAGAATCACGTTTATGTGGCTCCCAAGCCACATGGGTGTAGAGGGAAACGAATTAGCAGATAAGGTTGCCAAGGAGGCTGTTACATTGCCCCCGTTGCCTTTCAAGGTTCCAGCAAGTGATATTCGCTCTCGGCTGAGATATCTGGTTATGTCCCATTGGGAGATGGAGTGGCAGGCCACTCCTCTTCCAAATAAGCTGAGAGGGATAAAAGGTACAACCAAGGTATGGATGACTGGAGGACTTACCTTCGGGCTTGTCGGAGGGAAGCAGTGATATTATGTCGTCTTCGGATCGGCTACGGTATACTAACCCACTCCTATTTACTGAAGGGAGAACCTCCTCTGGTGTGTACTTGCGGCGATCATCTTACCATGGTACAAATCCCTACGGAGTGTGCGGACCTGGTCGATCTGCGCCGTACGCTTAACCTCCCGCGTACAATCTCCCTCATCTTGCGAGATGACGAGCAGTCAGCAGACCTCGTCGTCCGTTTTTAGGGGTAGTGATCTTGTTTATCGTGTGTAATGATGTCTTTTCCTAGTGTATTTGTGTTCACTGCGCTTTTATCCCATTGGCTTTATTTTAGTTTGTGTTTGCGTATTTTTTAATGTGTTATTTCAAGTTTTAATTTTCACCCGCTCACCCTCTGAGTCCCAGACTAGCATTAATTTCTGGTGTGTCGGTTCATTTTTAAGTCATCAAATCAAAATCTCAGGATAAATATAGAGGCACCAGTGAACACAGGGATGAACGGGGCATGCAAAAATAAAGTGGGGGATGTTCAGTTATAAACATGAATTTAAGGACTCCCTGATAGGACTAGGAAGTGACACAGACTTTTCCATGGGCATCATAGCTAACTACAAAAAAGATTATAAGAATGGTTTCCTTTGAGAATAAATGCCAGAAGGAGCAGTTTATTGCACCATTCGGCGCCCTGAATTTAAATACAATTTATAACCACATTGATTGACAAAGTTAAATTACATAATTCTTGCTTCTCCGCAAGTCGTGAGGATACACCTATAATGTCCATTCTGTAAGAAAAACACAATTTCGTGGTATGACCCACCTCAAGTGGGTGCATTTATGGAGCTGGTTCCACCATCTGATCCCTTTAGGATCGAACCAGCGCTCGTATGATTAATTAGTCCACACGGACGACCCTTTTGGCCTCGAGAGCCCGAGAATAATTAAAATTTATTTTCGGCTTCCCGATCCGATTAGACAGAGTACCTCCGACAAATATATACATTTCGCGAGGTCGGCGTCTCAGGTTGGGTAAGGCTACTATGATTTGGTAGGGTGTATTTCACGGACGGACCCCATAATTGATCCAGCTCATGCCATGCCAGACTGAAATCGTCCCTATGTTTATTATTGCCAGGTTCGTCCGCCTGGTCCGGGAAGGTCAACGCCTCACTTACATAACAAGTGGTTTAACGGGAATTACCTGATTATAGTTCTCACACGTCCCTCAAGCAAAAATAAACAAACCGGGTCTTACAGTAACTTGACACACGACAACTCGTCTTGTTACGGATCGACATATGATTATTATCTTTTCTCCAAGTCTTGAGCTTCGGGATGTCGTCGTTAATTTTATTATTATTATTATTATTATTATTATTATTATTATTATTATTATTATTATTATTATTATTATTATTATTATTATTATTATTACCATCACTGTCATTCTTACTCATCACACTATACGATCATTAATTTGGAATCTCAACCCCTTTAATCTTTGGGTCCGTAGCCTTTAAAATAACTACGTGTGCAGTCTATCTATCTCGCACGTACTAACACGGGTGCGAATTCTGCACTCTACGTAATTCAGTCTTACTCTGCTTACATTTTCCGTGTTCGTACACTAACATTATCTGTGTTTATTATATTTTCATACATTTCTTCGTATCACATTATCTTTCAACACAGCTTCATTATACAGTAAGTGATCCCATACGGAATGTCATCTTTCCTCATCCTTCAACGTAAACTTAATTGAATTATTAATTACAGAGTTTTCGACTGACTTATATCTCATCGACGACATAGTACGAAATATTTATCTCCTGACTGCATGATTTTTGCAACGTCTCTCTTCACACTTGATCTATTCCTGAGGTCAGTTTCCACAAATAATCGCAAGGGCGTGACTTTCTATTCGCCTAAATTTGACAATCATGAATACGTAATTATTATCAATCAATCAATCAATCAATCAATCAATCAATCAATCAATCAATCAATCAATCAATCAATCAATCAATCAATCAATCAATCAATCAATCACTACTGATCTGCATTTAGGGCAGTCGCCCAGGTGACAGATTCCCTATATGCTGTTTTCCTAGCCTTTTCCTAAATGATTTCAAAGAAATTGGAAATTTATTGAACATCTCCCTTGGTAAGTTATTCCAATCCCTAACTCTCCTTCCTATAAACGAATATTTGCCCCAATTTGTCCTCTTGAATTCCAACTTTATCTTCATACCGTGATCATTCCTACCTTTAAAGACACCATCCAAACTTATTCGTCTACTGATGTCCTCCCACGCCATCTCTCCACTGACAGCTCGGAACATACCACTTAGTCGATCAGCTCGTCTCCTTTCTCCCAAGTCTTCCCAGCCCAAACTTAGCAACATTTTTGTAACGCTACTCTTTTGTCGGAAATCGCCCAGAACAAATCGAGCTGCTTTTCTTTGGATTTTTCCAGTTCCTGAATCAAGTAGTCCTGGTAAGGCCCCCCCCCACACACTGCAACCATACTCTAGTTGGGGTCTTACCAGGGACAAATATGCTCTCTCCTTTACATCCTTACTACAACCCCTAAATACTTTCATAACCATGTGCAGAGATCTGTGCCCTTTATTTACAGTTCCATTTATGTGATTACCCCAAAGAAGATCTTTCCTTATATTAATACCTACGTATTTGCAATTATCCCCAAATAGAACTTTCACCCCATCAACGCAGTAATAAAAACTGAGGTTTTTTTCTATTTGTGAAACTCACAACCTGACTTTTATCCCCGCTTATCATCATACCATTGCATACTGTCCATCTCACAACATTATCGAGGTCATTTTGCAGTTGCTCACAATCTTGTAACTTATTTATTACTCTGTACAGAATAACATCATATGCAAAAAGCCTTATCTCTGATTCCAATTTTTTTACACATATCATTGATATATATAAGAAAACATAAAGGTCAAATAATACTGCCTTGAGGAATTCCCCTCTTAATTTTTACAGGAACAGATAATGCTTCACCTACTTTAATACTCTGAGTTCTATTTTCTAGAAACAGAGCCACCCATTCAGTCACTCTTTTGTCTAGTCCAATTGCACTCATTTTTGCCAGTCTCCCATGATCTACCCTATCAAATGCCTTAGACAGGTCAATCGCGATACAGTCCAATTGACCTCCTGAATCTAGGATATCTGCTATATCTTGCTGGAATCCTACAAGTTAGGCTTCAGTGGAATAATCTTTCCTAAACCCAAACTGCCTTCTGTCAAACCAGTTATTAATTTTGCACACATGTCTAATATAATAAGAAAGAATGCTTTCACAAAGCTTACATACAAGGCATGTCAAACTGATTGGCCAGTAATTTTCAGCTTTATGTCTACCACCCTTTCCTTTATATACAGGAGCTACTATAGCAACTCTCCATTCATTTGGTAAAGTTCTTTCATGCAAACAATAACCAAATAAGTACTTCAGATATTGTACTATATCCCAACTCATTGTCTTTAGTATATTCCCCAAAACCTTATTAATTCCACCTGCTTTTCTAGTTTTCAATTTTTGTATCTTACTGTAAATGCCATTGCTGTCATAGGTAAATTTTAATACTTCTTTAGTATTATTCACCTCCTCTATCCTGGACATTATCCTTGTAACCAACAATCTTTACCTACTGCTGGCTGAATACTTCTGCCTTTTGAAGATCCTCGCATACACACTCCCCTTGTTCATTAATGATTCCTGGAATGTCCTTCATGGAACCTGTTTCTACCTTAAAGTACCTATACATACTCTTCCATTTTTCACTAAAATTAGTTTGGCGACCAATTATGCTTGCCATCATGTTATCCTTAGCTGACTTCTTTGCTGGATTCAATTTCCTATTAAGTTCCCCCAATTTCTCCTTACTTCCACAGCCATTTCTAACTCTATATCTTTCCAACCTGCACCTCCTTCTTAGTCTCTTTACTTCCTTGTTATAATATAGTGGATCTTTACCATTCCTTACCACCTTTAAAGTACAAACCTCTTTTCACATTCCTCAACAATTTCTTTAAACCCATCCCAGAGTCTGTTTACATTTTTATTTACCGTTTTCCACCGATCATACTTTTTTTAAAGTCCCTCCTGCCTGTTTACCAGCCATATGGTACTGATTTTAAGACCTTCCTTTCTATCATATTTACTTTTAACTACGAGAAAAAACAGCTTCGTGATCACTAAGACCATCTATTACTTTGGTTTGTCTATAGAGCTCATATGGTTTTACCAGCACCACATCCAGAATATTCTTCCCTCTAGTTGGTTCCATCACTTTCTGAATCATGTGCTCTTCCCATATTTACTTATTTGCCATTTGTTGGTAATGCTTCCTGTCGTTCGCATTACCTTCCCAATTGATGTTTGGTAATTGAGATCACCCTCTACAATCACGTTCCTTTCCTTATCGTTTCTCACATAGCTGATTATCTTATCAAATAATTCTGAATCAGCACCTGCGCTACCCTTTCCTGGTCTGTACACTCCTACGTGGTCCTGCCACAACTTGCACATTAAATATCTGACGTTTATTTATAGCATGTTAGAACCTAATTTAAACAACACGTTAACTAGTACGGTATTTAAGATTTATTATCACCGGTATTAGCATTCATAATCATTTTTTCACAATTTTTAATTAACACCATGTTTTAAATCCGATAGAAGATTTAGTCTGCCATTAACGATTCCCGTTTATTTTAGCATATTATCCATTTAAGTTTTAAGGTTTAACACTGTTGACATTTGAATATTAGATTTACATCCCTGCAATTTAATCTCTTTTATAATCACCGCAATTCTCAACATAATGTATTATTATTTTTTGTTCGTGACCTTCCCTACGAATTCGTAAACGTAAATTTAAAACAAAAATCAACACAATGGAAAACACTGGCATTGCACATGGATGGATTTCCCATAGAAAATTTCACACAACTTGTCATCACATGACTGACATAAAAAAAAGCAAAGTATGGGTCAGTACAAAAACTAAACACAACATCAATATCGGGAAAAGCTTGACTCGATTAACATTATAATACATGCATGACTTAAATTGCTACCCCGCACCTACGATAAACTATGTACAACAAAAAAAAATATACTACTGAATCTGACCCGAAATTTACATTGCTAAATGTTAACTCTGTCCGCTCATCCTAAGTTTAGAATGCACTCGGGAAGCGATCCATTTGTTACACGAAGTAACCAAGTCAAAATAGTACTGTTTCCCTCCTAATCACGGTAACATTCCCAAATAAATTTACATATTAGTACTCATCTCTTAGGCTGATATCCTTGGTCGGCATATTACGGACGAGAGGCCCATTCGCCCCTCACCCGTCTACTCCTTCATTGTGGCTGATTCCATTTTACAATTGAAGACCTCGGTGCAAGAAGGGGACAGCTCAACTTTGTACTGGTTTTCTGTTTTTATTGACATACATGAAGAAAAATATTCTCTCTCTCTTTGTGTGGGAGAACAATACAGTTCCAACAAATATTATATAAGATATCAAAGGAAAGGAGTTGCAACAGTCTGTGGTTCGGGGGAAGAATGGGACAGCTCCCGGGAGCTGTCCCATTCTTGTGCCAAACAGAGTTCACTGTCTGACCACTACAAGCGCTCGAGGTGTCAACAGTGAATACCTCCAGTCCTTTGTTTACTTCAGTACAAGCCTAACCTCAGCTTGATATTGTTTGTTCATGTGTTTCAGTCATCAGTGCTTTCAGTGATGTAGTTAACTGTTATTCAGATCCTGATTATCCCTACAAGTACTACCACTATGGAACAATTTTTTCATAACTCCTATATTAAAGCCCACCAAGCGACCTACGGTACCTGAAAATTTTCGTGGCATTGTACTGGGATCATGTATCCGAAAAATTTTCTGTAAAATCCTCATGAAAAGAATGGCGTGGATATTGGAATATTATTCGTTATCACCTAAGTACCAATTCGCTTTTATGCGTTATCATAGTACGCAGGAACCTATTATTATCTTTCTTCTCGACATCATATTAGCAAAATGACGGAAGCAGTCTACCATTGCAGTTTTTTTTATATAAAAGGCGCCTATGATGCTGTTTTATTACATATCCTCTGGGAGAAATTATCTACCTATGGATTTCCCATCAGATTTATTTCTATTTTAAATCAATTATTTACCAATCGTCGGTTAACCATTAAATCAACTCATCATAAAATTGAAAGCCGGTTTACATCACAGGGATTGCCACAGGGATCTATACTAAGTGGAATTTTGTTTTCTCTTTATATGAAAGACCTCGAATCTATTGTGATACCACATGCCCGAATTCTAGCCTTTGCAGATGATTATGCGCTCTATTGTTCACACCACAACATTGCCAATTGTAGAGCCACAATATCCCATGTTTTGAGTTTAGTTTTTCGTTGGTTAAAGACTCATGGGCTTTCTCTCTCCTTACCTAATTGTGCGGCGATGATTTTTACTAGCAAACGAACCTTTGATAGAAGTACTATTACTTTTGATAATTATAGCATCCCCTTTGTCTCACAACATTTATATTTAGGCGTACATATAGACCAAAGGCTCACATGGCAACCCCAAATACAGTATTTACTTAGGAAATCTGACCGATACATCAACATATTACGAACAGTAACGAAACGTACATGGGGGACTGACCCCTTGTCAGCATTACAGCTATATCGTGCAACTATTCGTTCCACCTTTGATTATAGTGCACATATTATTGATTTAGCTTCTAAACACAGTCTATTAGCATTGGATCGATTACAATTTTCTGCATTACGTATCAGCGTGGGTGCCCTCCGAACAACACCAACCAATGCCTTGTTAGTGGAAACTACAGAAGAACCGCTTTACATTCGAAGGATAAAAATTTCGAAAAAATTTCTACTTAAACATATTAGTAGATCGAACTCCATTATAGTCCCTAAATTAAAATTATTACATGAATATTATCAACAGCGTCAATACCCCGCAATATATATGGCATATGTTGAAATGCAACATATCACCGAGATCATTCTACGAACACCTCGCTTGAATATGTACTCATTTAGCTATGATATTCAATTCCGTCCATCTATTATCATTGTGCCTTCTGATTCGTTGCATCAATCAATAAATGGACCTACCCTCAAACCACTTGCTCATAAGAAAATGAAAGGTTTAATTAATTCTCCAGACTATCATCTTTTTACCGATGGCTCAAAATCGCCTACTGGAGTTGGAGCAGCATTCCTTGACCCACAAACACAAACTAGCTTTAAATATCCGTTGCCGAATAATTTAACTATATTTACAGCAGAATTATACGCCATACACCAGGCTCTATTATATGTCCGACATTTGAATTCCAGAAAAATAAATATTTTCGGTGATTCTCAAAGTGTGCTACAAGCTTTACAATCTTTTTCCCACAGTCAAAATACGTATGTATACGAAGTTAAACATCTTCTTTTTCAACTCGAAACGTCTTGCTTTGTTATAACGTTGTTATGGATAAAAGGGCATAGTCAGCACGTAGGCAACGACATAGCCGATTTAGCAGCCAAAGAGGCCAGTGCAGATGCTGCGCATGTATTACAAATCAAAATTCCGGTTTCCGATTTCTTCCCACGTAATAAACATGAAGCTCAACTTGCATGGTCCACACAATGGCGTCTATCAGCTTGTACGAAAGGACAACACTATTATCAATTAAAACCGAACATCCCAACACAACCCTGGTTTGCACACGGTAAATACACGCGACGTCACATTACTAATATTATTAGATTACGTTTTAATCATTCGCTAACCCCTGTATACTTATCCCGTTTTCATATCACGAATGACCCAGCTTGTTCCTGTGGACATACTTATGGAGACAACGACCATTTATTTTTCCAATGCCCCCAATACGCACGCTACCAGGACATTTTAATGCGGAAATTAATTAGATTACACGTACCTTTGCCTACTGGACTCTCAGTCTTGTTACCACAACCTTCACCACTTATCATCACTATTTTAAACGAGTACATTGATAACACTCATATCAAATTGTAATTACGCTATAGACATTCAGTTGTTTTTTCCTGCATGTTGGGAAGTGGCACTTCTATACGTTCCTGGAGAGTGTATCCTTCACTTCCTCCCATTCTTGTTAAGTGTATTACGTTTGTACTACTAAAGTTCATTAGGATATCTGTGTATTCGAAAAGTGCATAAAGTGTAATACTTTCATGGCTCTACACACGAAAGACCGAATAGTGCTTTTTCCTCATATATATATATCTAAGTATATTTGTGTCTAAAACGGTCATTAATGATGTGAATGTGTGCTAACGTGATGCAAGTGAAATATTAAGTTGGACTTGTGACTGGGAAATAGCATAGTGAATCCCAAATCAATCTCATCAAGACAAGAGTGACAAATTTTGCAGTAGGCCTGGGCCTAGTAACGTGAATAAAACAGATTCAACAGGTGGAATTTCTAGTTAGGCTGAGGATGAATGTTCTAGTAGGCCTAAAGGTGTAGATTGTGCAGGCAAAGTACACCAGATATATCATGTTGTGCAGTTTTTCGGCAGCCGTGGTGCCTTTAGTAAAAGACGCTTTCCTGCTAGAAAAACCAAACATTACTTTCTCCCTACCCGAATATGGCAATGTTCTTTACCATGGGGCTTTGAAAATAAAACAGCGAAAGATCAAAGATGTGAAGGAGTTAGTTGAAAAATATGTTCCCCCAGATTGCTTGTGGTTTTACAATGAACTGATTCAACAAGATGATGCTCAAAGTAACACTAGTGATGTAGAAGATGGGGATTATGATGACCCAAAAGAAATCCTGTCACATAACGAAGAAAGTAACTTAGTTTACTGTACTATTTCCAAAATATATGATTGTTTTTGTCACTATTCTATCGATTTTTACGACGAAAACAAAAAACCACGCGTATTTCGAGCAAAAACAGGACAACTCCAACACATACACGAATATATAAGCCGCATTTTATATGAAGAATAATTTGTTTTTACAAAATATCATTGAATTCCGTTTTTAAGTGACAAAGTCTAAACTAATGCTAAATATAAAAATATAAAAATAAATTTTGAAAACGTTTTTCGCTGTTTCTGAAAAGTTTTGTAAATTGGTGCTGTCCCCTTCTTGCACCGAGGTCTTCAATTACATTTTATTACAAGTAGTCATTACATTTTATATTACGGCGTTCCGCCATTATAACACTGATTTGATATTTTAACACTTACATGTTGATATTTTATTTTACCAAATGATCACACTGAGGTACATAAGACCCACAATTTTATTTACACTAATTACTCTTCGTCCTTTCCCGCACAAAGGACTGGGACACAAACGACGTAGTTTCGAATAAATCGCTCGGCGCGTCCGAATTATTATCCGTATGGTTTATCTCACCTTCCTACGGTACAGGCTCAATTACAGACTACTAACATTCTTCGCTATAACTTCTACTGACTGTCCGTCACACAGCTTACTATTCCTGCTCTCACTGTTAATTTCAAAGAAGACAATTTATCACTCTCTGACTACTATATATCTGCTCGACTTCGTAGTGTACGAATAATCAGCTGAGATCATACCAAGACCTGGCCGGATCTAAAGTTCACTCGAATGCTGATGACTGGGACGCAACTACCTGAATCCGAATGACACGTCACTTCGCCCGAGATTAGAATACAATTGAAAGTGTGGTTTGTTCCTTTCACTCGTATTTATGGATGGAGTGCCATACTGCTGGATTAACTGACGCCATGCCTTGGAGAAAGGTGAGTGGTTTCCTCAAATCGGCACTGGCAGTCCGAATAGAATGTTATAATTTATACCAAATTATTCCCCTCGTCTGGAACATACACCTGGTTTAATACGATCCGCTAACGATCGCAGATTTCAGAGATATTAGCAGATATCGCTCTTCAATACTTCGCGGGTTAAGCAGCGTCCCTCATAGCGTGGTCACCTTCCGGCCAATAGCGTTCCAGATGCTCCTCGTTCCAGGAATTTCATTCTTCAATTTATTAAATTTACAACTGATTCTTTTACGCATGACATCTAAGAAATTCCTTAATTTAATTCATATAATTGCAATATTTGATTAATGATTACTTTCGGAAATAACTGATCTTCCAATTCATTTCTTTCAAGATGGTATTCCTGGCTGGCCAAATGAATTTTGTGATTGGGCTAGGGTGAGCGGTTTATTTGAATCTTCCTCCGTGCCAACTTAACACACATTCGCCCTGAGGCGCTGGTCTTTCCACTCCCCAGTTGCCGAGAATCGTGACGTAGTGGAAACTTCTGCCCGACAGAATTACATCTTCGCAGCGCTAATGTTGTAACCTCTGCCATTGTTTCTGGCTCTCCTTTCTATTCCTGTACGAGGCATATTGGGGACATCCAAATCTAGTCGGTAAACTAATAGGCACCCTACTGAGAGAGAGAAACTCTGGCCATTGTGACAGAATAATCCCTACGGCTCGAATCCGTCGCACAGCTTGCTCGTCTATGTCCACATTTCCTTGGGCCTGAATATTGTTACCTGATTCTTCCCACTTCAATATGCGTAACATATTCTCCTTCGGATATCAAATCATGAATAAATTATGGGCTATATCGCCCGGGTACAATATATATCCGTACTTCCAGGCAATGCCTTATTCCTTTGTCACCTATATTTACAATTATTTTATTAGAAAATAAGGCAATGCAAATTAGATCCACTGATTGTTTTAATCTCATAATCATTCTTCATCCCCATTTTTTAAACTCCAGTCAGTGGATACCGTGAAACGGTGTAACTTCGGCCACTTTCTCGTATATTTTAAAAGTTAATATGTGAAATATTCCCTCTATTTTTCTGAAAAATATAAGTTCTGCCATGTTTGTTCTTCATTTTTAAATATGAACATAATTCTAATTGTTATTCAGTAATGAATTATGATTTTCGAAAGAGTAGCCGGAGTTACCCCATGCTTTGGGGTAACTTCGGCCGCCAAAAAATAACTCAAGAAATGAAGTTTTTAAAAACCTGCAGAACACTCAGTATCAACAATCAGAAACAAATTAAATCGATTTGTAGTGAAATAGATGTATAGTGGTCAAATTCACATTTTCCCCAAAGAAGAAACTATTTTATTTAGCCTAAGCGTACAAGCATTGTATGATACTGTATTACAAATCACATGTTGCATTGCATAAATATTTGTAATGGTACAAAAGATAATAAATAAAGGTACGAAAATCATAAAGCCCAATTGTATGGAGAAAAAAGGAGGTCGGAAAAGAAGCAATCTTCTAGACTGTCCTCATAATACAATGTCTTCTAAATTAGAAAATATCTGGGTCATCAATCAAGTTCTTAAATGTGTATCGTCCATGTCAACTGATATCCGTCTATCATTGAAAATGGGAACCGCCTTTCCTGCCCCTTTCAGGATAAACTTCCTCTTTTATTGTTATTGTGCTTTTATTAATCTCTTCTAAAGCGTTCTTGAAGTAACCAGGGTTTTAATTACAATACCCGCGGCTGTGTAATGTTTTCCTGTATGTTCTTGGCATGGCCGAACTTACCCCGGAAGATGACAACATTTATCACAAAAGCATTTCCTGAAAAACATATCTGAATAAAATGCATCAAATTGTGTTGATCAGTTACCAGACGTACTTACATTTTGAACCCATAAACCACTGGAATGGAGAATCGAATGCGTGGGCTAGAGAACAGTTTGTTTTCTGCAAGACAATAGTCGGAGCTGCGAAAAAAATCGTTTCACTCAACAATGAGCCCGCCAATATTCTTTGGGCTCCTAGTGTTGATAGAGCATTCTATTGTATGTGCATTTTAGTTGTTGCAAGTGGTTCATCTTTTTCAGTACAGGAAGCAGCAGAAAATAAGTGTTGCTATTCGTCAGTGGCCGAAGTTACCCTGTGTGGCCGAAGTTACCCCACTTTACGGTACCGGTACATTTTAAAATTTTATTTATCATATCACATCATGTCCATCTCTTTCCATTAGGGGCCGATGACCTTCGATGTTAGGCCCCTTTAAACAAGCATCATCATCAAACCCCATGACACTACAGCCCTTGAAGGGCCTTGCCCTACCAAGCGACCGCTGCTCAGCACGAAGGCCTGGTGTGGTGTGGTCGGCACCAGTAGCATAGCCAGGATTTCAGTTTGGGGGGCATTTATTTTGATAGGTGTCCAAACTTCCAGAGTTGAGGTGGTATAGAATACCTAAAAAGGAAATGAGTTTTCTTGGATCCAAGTAAGAGTGGCGGATTCGTGCGGATTCTGGAAGCTAATAGTCATCATCATCATTATCATCTTCTTTTTCTTCCGTTTTTCCCACATTTGTGAGGTCACGGGTGCGAACTGTGTTGCACATGTGAATTTGGCCCTGTTTTAAGGCCGGATGCTCTTCCCGATGCCAACCCTATATGGAGGGATGTAATGACTGTTGTGTGTTTCTTTGGTGCTTGGTAGTGTAGTATGTTGTCTAAATATGAAGAGGAAAATGTTGGGACAAACACCCAGCCCCCAAGCCAGAAAATAAATACGGTAATTTTATTATAATAATGGTCATGTGATAAGCTATAAAGAAGTGACATTTTATACGATTAATGCGGCACAGAAACACACACATACACGTCGAATAAAGGTTTCTCGCCCCTCTTCTCCATGGCTAGATGTTGAAACCAAGAGAATGATAGCCCATCGTGACTTGTTATTTCGACATTATAAACAAACCTTAGATGACACAGACTTCGAGTCTTTCTGCATTTTAAGAAATCGCACAAAGCAGTTAATCAGAAATGTAAAAATGTGCATATTCCCAGAATTTAGCTAACAACTTTAATTCCAATCGCGCATGGGACCAATTTAGAGCTCTGGGAATAGGAAAACATCAACAGAGCCAGACAACTCCTGACATTCTACTTGACGAACTGAACAATTACTCTAGTAGAATAAATATTCAACCTACCCCAATTAACTGCACCAACTCACCGCCCTCCCCTCCAGCCAATCCACCATTCACATTTCACAGTGTCACAGAAAATCAGGTTAAAAAGGCTTTGTACTCGATTAAATCAAAGGCCACGCATGTAGATGATATTCCTATTACCTTTATACATAACATTATGGGTGCTGTCCTGCCTATACTGATGCACATACTGAACTACTGTTTACTAAACGGAATTTTCCCTACTGTCTGGAAAACACACAATATTGAATATTATACTGGTACCTAAGAGTTTAGACCCGCAATCACTCTCTGACATTTGTCCTGTGTTCATACTCCCTGCACTTTCTAAAGCCTTTGAACGTTTAGTATACGAGCAAGTTCTGGAATACCTAAATAAAAATGCTCCTTTGGACCCTTTGCAATCTGGATTTAAGAAGGGTCACAGTACCGCAACAGCACTTTTGAAGGTAAGAAGAAATGCTATAGACAAACGACTGCTCACTATACTTATCATTCTTGACTTCTTTAGCACCTTTGACACTCTAGAAATTCCGACTATGATAAAGTAAATGGAACTGCTAAATTTTGATCTGGCTGCACTTAAGTTTTTTAGTTATTATTTGAGTAACCATCAACAGCGTGTAACAGTAAAAGACAAGGCCTCTAAATGGAAAATGAAACTTAGTGGTGCCCCACAGGGCAGTATTCTAGGGCCCTTACTTTTCTGTATTTATATCAATGACATACCATCCCTACAGGAAATAACATATCGACACTGCAAGACAAGATATTAACAATGACCTCCGATGACTCAGTATATATGCACAACGAAATTCTCTTATACTAAACTCCACAAAATCTCAGACAATCGTAATTGGATCATGAAAATTACTGAGCTGCTCAAACAATGTCGCAATCCCGCCTATCCTACTGAATGGTAACGTTATTCCCTATAGTAAAACGGTTAAAAATCTCGGCTTAATTATGAATGAAACACTTGAATGTTCTGGTCACATGAAAGAAATACGTGAAAAGACTTTTGGAGTACTTCACCCTCTTAAACGGCAGATGGATATATTTCCATTTGAGCTAAAGGCCAAACTAACACAGACACTCATTCTCCCTATTCTTGATTATTGTGACGTTGTTTTAGTTGATATGACGAGAGAAGAAACACTTAAACTTCAACGAGCACTGAATTCCTGCTTGCGATTTATTTACAACATCAGGTACGCTATTCATACCACCCCAAACTACCAGGCTGTCTCATGGCTGAAGCCTGATAAATGTCGGCAGCTACACACTCTAACGATGGTGTTTAGGAGTGTTAGCTGAAAGTCAACCACTGTATATTTCTTCTAAATTCACCTTTTTATCATCATTTCACAACTTAAATACACGTTCTAGATCCTTTCTTTCTATTCCACTGCACCGCACAGATAAAATTAATAGATCATTTGTGGTGATCGGCGCCACATTATGGAATTCCCTGTCAGCTCAGGTCTGAGAAACTAGCTCTTTATCAAGATTTAAGGTCACCTGCCGAGACTACCTGCTGAGGACAGCTGACTGAATGGTTGAAGTGTGAATGTGTGCGTGCCTGAGGATTAGTCATTTTTAAGAGTTTTTAATATTGAAATGAAATAGCGTATAGGCTCGCCAGGTGCAGGTACTTTTATTTGATGCCTGTAGGCGACTTGCGCGTCGGGATGAGAATGAAATGATGATGAAGACAACACATACACCCAGACCCCGTGTCAGCGAAATTAACCAATGATGGTTAAAATTCCCGACCCTGCTGGGAATCGAACGCAGGACCCCTGTGACGAAAGGCCAACTCGCTAACCATTTAGCCATAGAGCCACACTTTTTAATATTAATTAGTTTTAATATTCATTTAGCTAGTAATTTATTTACATTTATTTTTAATTCTATTAATTTATGTAGTTTTAACTGTTTTACATATCTCAGTATTTTATTTAAGATTTTGATTAGTATGTGGTTAAGTGTACGAGAGGGCCTCGAGCCCTAACTTCACCACTGTAAAAAAGGCACTAATAAATAAATATAGAATGTAAGTGGTATGGGTATAGATAATTTTTTATTTGGTAAAGAAAAATATACGTCACAACATATGCTAGGGAGAGTTTACTTTCTCCTTTTAGTTTCCCTAGTGGTTAGGGCAGCGCAGCTGTGAGCTTGTATCCGGTAGCCAGTGGATTCGAACCCTTCTGTCAGCAGCCCTAAAAAATGGTTTCCCGTGGTTTCCCATTTTCACACCAGCCAAATGCTGGGGCTGTACCTTAATTAAGGTCACGGCTGCTTCCTTCCCACTCCTACGCATTTCCTATACCACCGTCACCATAAGGCCTATCAGTGTCGTTGCGACGTAAAGCAAATTGTTAATTCGTTTCCCTCGCAAGCCTGGGGTGCAGAATATAGTAGTATAAAGTTACAGTTTTATGACTCTAATATTCGTATGTATAATTTTTATTAACATGCCAGAAACCAACGGCATGGAGCTGTTGCCATTTCAACACCGTTTTGAGGGCCACCGACCAAAGTCGGGATTTGAACTGCGAACTCGGACTCAAAAGGACAGCGACTCAACCAAATGAACCACATGAAAAGGAGGCGTTTGTGATTATTGTTATAAATAGATTCAGTTAGTATGTTCACACAGGTTTTATGAGGAGCATTTATTAAGGCGTACGTTTTCCACCTGTCCTAATGCACTAGACCGTACGGAAGAACTAGCTGGAAGCTAAAGATCCTTGCAGGGGTGTCGCTTCCTTCTCTGTACACTTTTCCAAACCAAACTCCATGGCATAACAGCCCCGAAGGGCCATCGCATACCAAGCGACCGCTGTTCAGCCCAAAGTCCTGCAAATTACGAGGTGTCCTGTGGTCAGCACGACGAATCCTCTTGCCCGTTATTCTTGACTTTCTAGACCGGGGCTGCCATCTCACCATCAGTTAGCTCCTCAAATCTAATCACGTAGGCCGAGTGGACCTCAAACCAGCCCTCAGGTCCAGGTAAAAATCCCTGTCCTGGCCGGGAATCGAACCCGGGGCCTCCGGGTAAGAGGCAGGCACGCTATCCCTACACCACGGGGCTGGCATATCAGACAAGATACTATCTAAATATACCGTATCTACATTACAGTTCTTAACTGAAATGTGGCTATGTAATTTTTACCGCTGGTGGATTGCTATTATTTTCTCTACTACGCGGGACGGAGATTAAAAGTGCCCTTAAATGCAAAAAAAAATAAGAAAATAAGAGGTTGACTACAATAATTTCTTTTAAAAATGTATGTCGAATCTACGCCGGGGACTTGAATTGCGATATAGGAATTTGATTATTAACTTTTACTCAATGAATAATCGAGGGTGCCCAGTACGAAGTATGCTGGGGACTTGGAACTACAAATTATTGGAATACAATAATCAGCTGATCCTTGAATTTGCTTACTCAGCTTCCCTCTACTCTTTGATCTTGTCGGAATGCAGCAAACAATCGTCAACAATCCAAAGACTGTTGAGTAATTCTCCAGTGAAATACTGTGTATTCTCGTTAACTTCTTTCTTAAAATGGAAGTTTACAGGTGTATCATACAAAAAATAATCTCTCCAAACAATAAAAACATGATAAAACTTGAAAAATGTTATTGTGTGTGTCTTCAAGTTTCGTGTATGTGATTTGTTTCATTTATGTTATGTGATTTGAAAATAAATGGTATGTAAGGGAATATTTCCTTTCACAAGTAATGGAGCGCCAAAGGGTTAGGAGAAAACAGCAGAGCAATGTTACAAGTAATGAATTCTGATTCTTTATTAACTAAACAATTTTTAAATACAATTCTTAGAAGAATAAATATATTTCTGTTGGTCCACCTGTTCAATACAATTCTAATGTAAACCACTAAAAACAAAATGGTTTGTACAATCTAGTGAGACATACATTGTTTTACATGAAATTCTAAAATAAGAACAAAGAAGGAATGGCATTTCTCATTCTCATTACTTTTGTTTTTCAATATTTTTGATTATGTTTACATTATTTTTTCTTTATTTTTGATATTATATTTACTTTCCTTTCCTTGAACCATGTGACCTTTCTGCGATGTGGAAGATTGTGTGTCCCAATGAAGCAGACAGCCGAACCATAGCCGCATCCATATTGGATGGGTATCTGTTACCGATACTGCCATCACTGTGGTAGGAGAACTGCATTGTGACAACTCACAGGTGCTTGCATTTGTTGGGTTATGTCTCTGTTGGTGCGCGGACTGGTCTAGTGAGTTCATCCAGCTGTAGAAATGGAGGCAAGCAAAGAAGACCAAAGAAGTGTGGATCATTTTCTGGTGGCTGAGCGTGCTGGAGTATGTGAAACTCATTGTTGCATGTCTGTTTTGTATGGAAAACACTGCATCTCCATGATGAGTGTACACAAGTGGCATAGGAGATTCCGAGAAGGGTTCACATCACTGCAAGACGATGCGCATCCATTACAGGCCTCTCGAGCCATTACTCCTGATGTGATAGGGCAGATTGATGGCCTTATCCAGAAAAACAGACAAATCACGGAGGAACAAATTTGTGTTCAGGTTGGCATTAGTCGTGGCTCCATGCATGCCATTATAAAAGATCACTTGCATTTCAGCAAAATTTACGCAGTGGGTTATGCATCAACTGACGGAGGGACAAAAGATCGACAGAATAGCGTCATGCCTGAGTCATCTGAAGCAGTACTGCGAGGAAGAGTATGCATTTCTGACTCTATCATCATGGGATGAAACGTGGTGCCACCTTTTCAAGCCTGAGAGCAAAGCCAGCAATGGAAACATTGCAATTCTCCCCTGCTGAAGAAATCCAAAGCTGTTCACACAAGTCCCGGTAAGGTCATGATGGCCTCCATCTTTGAATGCATGAGTCCTCTGCATGTCGACATCCTCAAGCTTGGAACCCCAATCAATGCACAGCGCTAGAAAAACATTTTGCAGAAATTGCAACGCACCATAAATTCAAAACACCATGGAATGCTGTCGGACAGAGTCATCCTCTTGCATCATAATGCTCGCCCCCTACTTCCAATCGGGCAAAGGCTACGCTTCAGTGATTTGGTAGGAAAACACTTCAGCATCCTCCGTACAGCCCGGATCTTTCACCTTGTGATTTTTACATTTTTGGCGACCTGAAGAAAGACATTAGTGCACATCGGTTTCATTCGGACATGGAAGTGCAAGAGTGGGTGCGGTTGTGGATTCATCAGTGACCTGCCTCTTTCTACAAAACTGGAATTGATCGTTTCGTCTACCACTGGGATAAATGTATTAAGTCATGCTTTCGGTAATGGCTTTTGAATAAAACCATTCCATGGTCACGTTGTAGTGGGTGTTTGGTTTTCATTTGACTGGCCCATATGTATGGCTAACAGCAACAGGAAACTACAGCCGGTACTAACTCCCGAGGACATGCAGCTCTCTCTATGAATGACGTACTGATGATTGCTTCGTCCCAGGAGAAATATTCTTGAGGTAAAATGGTACCCCATTCGCTTTTCTGGGTTAGGACTACACTGAAGGGGATAATCATCAGAAAGGTGAATACTGACATTCCGTGAGTCAGAGCATGGAATGTTAAAACTTTGAATCATTGTGGTAGGTTAGAGAATCTGAAAAGGGAAATGGATAGACTAAAATTACATGTAGTTGGTAAGTATGTTGGCAGGAAGAGCTGGATTTTTGGTCAGGCAACTACACAATTATCAACACAAGAGACACCAAGCCAATGCCCATCACAACAGTACAGGTCTATATTGTGCCGTTTCACAGTTCTTTATAAGAGCTGTAGGAACAAAGATGGAGTCTCTGCGATCAAAATGTTAAATAAAATGCATTTAACGTCAGTACGGGCCGAAATGTAAGTATTTTCATCAGTCGGTTACGGAAATAACCATGTATAGAAGGCGCAGGAAAAGAATGACAAATGGACATTATTTAAACCTATTATTCAAGAGAAAAATTTGCTCCTAACCTACTATATAATCTGACCTCGAAGCAGTAAGAAGACGCAAGACTAGATTGAAAAGGATTATCCAGCTGAACTAAATATTGTAATTTGGAAACGAAATATAATTCGCAACTACACGCCAAACAGCTGTTATCAAGATTTAATCGCTGCGCGGAAGATTAAATACGTTAAAAAGGAAATAAACAGATTACAATAGAACTACGTCACGAAGTGGCGCAGAGCTTCAATAAATTTGCCCGATACCGCTTAATAGGGAAGGAAACTTACTGATCAGCTGTTGAGTGCATTCACATCAACAAAAATATAGAGGAAAGAAATTCATTTGCAAATTGGAATAAATATTTAACATCTATATTAGTCGATTTGGAGCTAGTTTATTGGATTAACTGTACCATAACGAAATCCATACAATCTGAGCTTCACAAGAGATATATTAGTTGAAGAATGACAGCAATGAATCACATATTTTGTTATTATTCTGTTACATACGTACGAGATTCCACTATGAGCCTGTAAAGAAGCCAGGCAACGCTATTTGGATCCTGATGAGGCGATACGATGTTGGCTATCCCGGATGACCAGTAATCAGTGTTGAGGAGCTACGATGTACCCGATCACTTGTGGAGGAACCAGATGACGAGATCCTAATCTCAGATGACCGGAGATGAGAAGACATCGAGACCACCTTGAGCAAAGCTAAGTCCATTATCTAAGTCGTTTTCGTAAGTAAGAGAATATTATCTTTTATTATTGTATGTTGATATGTGCGTTTTGTGCGAAGACAGTGCGTAGATAAACGTCTAGCCGAGATGATTGGAAGTAGGTATTCATCTATATGAAATGTCAATTCCATTAGTAGGCGTGGTCACCAAGTGATATTCCGATCGTAATGTTTCCAGTGATATGTGAGGATAGACAGTTAGAGTTATTATTATCAGTGAAGAGTAAAGAGTGAAGTTGGCATTAATACAGTGTGCCCTATTTTAATCAAAGTCACTCGGTGCGAGATCGTATATAGGAAGTGTTTTATGAAGGAATAAGGCAGTAGACTACTCAGAGTTATGATGTTAAATTTGGCACTATGACACTAGTAAGTAACGTATGCATTTTATGAATGTCACGGCACGTTGATGTGCGGTTTAAGGAAGTGATTTGAATATGATGAAGTGTGAGATTTGTTATACGTGAAATGTGTGTAATAATTAACGTGTTATAGATATGGTATAAGGATGATAGTGATTTATGATGGTCATATTTATTAGTTTCTTCGAGAGAGATAGTCATAGTTGTGCGAAGTGAGATTTCGTGATTTCAAATGATGTTTCTGAGAGTGTCAGTGAATTCTCGCCAATTCCATGTGCTAATTCTTGATCCTATGCATTTTTACATAGCTTAGGATATGATCTCGAGACTGGTAGAGCGATGTTTTTATCCATGTTAGGATTGCCTAGAGAGTCATATATGTAGTCATGATAAGATTTAAGCCTTCACTGATTTATTTAGGATGATCTTGAAAACTCTCACTGTGTATAACATTATTCTGGACAAAATTCAACCTACTAGACTAATCACTGGTGACATAGATATTCAACAGATAATTATTTTTAGTCGGAGGTAGTGTCTTCTGACCAAGTAGATTTTTCGTTAGTAGTATGTGTGATGATAACTACATAGGATATGTGTGGTGACGTTTCTTGCAACCAAATACGCACGTAGACTAATACTTATCACTAAAAATAAGGTCACATTACCTTAAGTTCATAAGTTAAATCTTACGATAACGATACTTCAAGGGTGATTACGACTTACAATGGACGTAGCTTAGCTTATTGTGTGACACAGGGAAATATGAGTAACTAAGAAGCAATTAAGCATGTGAAAGTGAATATTTAAACTGTGAAACATACAAGAGAGTACTGGTCAATTCAAAGTCAAGAAAATTTTGTGATAATTTTTATTGAGAATTTTAAACCCGCATCAAGACAGACAGTTAGTGAAAATTAAATAATGTGTCAGTTTAAAGAGTAAGGAATAGGTGGTAACGAACAGAATTTCATATTTATTCCAAGAATAACTGATGTTCAGACAACTTGAACTCCAATTCTTAACTGAACATTAACTCGACGATTCCACAAGGGTTCTTTATTTCTTAATAGAGTATAGTCAGAGATATTGTAAATAGTAATTGATACAATTTTTATTTTTCTTCTTTACGGATGCATCCTATACTCTTAGTATTCTTGATTTTAATGTTTATTTTCTTGCCAGTACGGCTCATGTAAATATAATTAATTTCATTCACATTAATTTAATTCGTTATCGCCCAACTTCGTAAGTGAGTTGCATACGGATGAAAACACATGTTTCTCAATAGTTCTCAAATGTTACATAATATTTATTCTAATATTATATGATTTTGAGAGATCAATGGACTTATGAAGTGAAATAATGTAATCCGAGGAGGCATTTATTTATGATGAATTCGAAAGACGTAATTTTTCTGAAATGTTGATGACGGATATAGACTGTAGGAATGACAATGAGTCACTCACTTCAAGAAGTATTCATTTGTAAGATTTGAGATAATTTTTATTAAATGTCTGATTTAATATTTGAATAGATATGGGATAGTGAAACCTCAACATTCTTTCTACGTGTTCCTAGAATAAGTATTAGTTGTAAGACTATAGCAGTTTCAGTTGACGACAACTTCTATAAGAGCTAGTAAGAGTATGGTATCTAACTAGTTACGGGTAAGAGACGTCTTTCAACGTTACTTAGAATCTACCATTAACCGATCTGGACGTTTTTCTATTACGGAACTCACACCCATAAAACTTAGTCATCGGACCAATTGAATTTAGAGCTAGTCAGGATCTCTTGTGTCCATGCCTGGACGCGGGAACGGCGCAATATGCATACTATATAGATCATTCCATGTTAAGAAAACAGTATTGCTCTTGTGGATCTACAGGGAACAAACACATCCCCCCTTTAGACACCCATAATTCCTCATGATTAAGGAATATTATAATGTGTTACAAGAAAAACAAGGATGAGGTTTTTTTACCCCTGCTTTATTAAATAAACTACTGAAGATTTTATATTTCATAAGTATATTCGCAGGGAGGAAGCACAATAGCTGGAACAGCCGTCGCTTTGTTGCCTTCCTTCATTTTCCTTCTGTGTCGCTCTGGTACATGCAATGTGTAATCTGTTACTCTGTGAATTTGGCAGCCTATTACTGTTGTAGAAATGGAAGTCCTCTATTTATGTGATGTGTATGTGTTTTTTAGCCTTTATATCACTGTGCTCTTGTCCTGTGTTGAGGGAGTGTTATGTGATTAATTAGCCTGTGTGTGCTTTTTCTTTCTTTAAAATTAATACAGAGATTTATTTATTTTATGGATGAGGTTGAGGTAGAAACACAAGTAAACTGTGCTTAAATTGCAGTTTGTCGTCTTCCTCCTTTTACCTTGAACTTAAAAACTACATTTCACAAATGTAGGTCCCACCGTTTTCCCATTATGCTTTGAACGTCAGAATGAGTCCCATCTACCCCCACCAACCCCAACCCCCAGAGCTCATGAATATAATTTTCAGTTTAGATTCTTCTACCTTTTGTCTTAAACTTACATACTGATTTTCACCCATGTATGTGCTGCCGTTTTCCCGTTATGCTGCGAATACCAATCAGCTTAGTTTCTTTCCTCTTTTACCTTGAATTTAAAAATATTTTGTTTCACAAATTTACGTGCTACAGTTTTCCCACGATGCTGTTATGCAGAGCCGTTTGATACGGCAACCCTGTTGCCACAAGAGCAATACTGTTTTCTTAACATGGAGTGATCAATAGTTAAGCAGATGATGAAGAAATCAACAGAATATATGAAGAGATATAAGATTTAATAGAATATGTAAAAGGCGAAGATAATCTAATTGTGATGGGAGACTGAAATACAGGGGTAGGCCAATGAAAAGAAGGTAATACCATAGGAGAAATCGGACTGGGATGAAGGAATGCAAGAGGAAATCTGCTAGTTGATCCTTGCTAATACTTGGTTCAAACACCACATACTATGGCTGTATACCGGAATGAGACTTGGAGACACAGGAAGATATAAAATAGACTTCACATATGAAGGGTCCAGGGGAAGAACTTGATAACTCCATTTTTTCTGATTTTTCGTTTTTAGGTCATGAATGTTACTCACATTGAGGTCTACATGATGTCAAGGAAAACAAAATTATAAGTCCGGAGATATTGAACAAATAAAAATACCTATACAGGGGATAAACCTGTTAAACGCCATCTGAACACGGGAAGAACTTGTTAGCCCCACTCATATGTTTCCTTCACGTCCAGCAGTGTCCACATTAAGATGTAAGAGCAATGTGAGAAATACTATTATTGGGTTTCATAATGTGCCGTACATTGGTAACAATTAACTTTTTGGGACGAGATAATTAAGTGAATTCTCACCTCTGTGAACATGCTTTGATCCCCTGTCAGTGCGCTTGGGAGAAAACGTGTCTTAAAATTAACTTTGATCTACAGCTGACGATGATGTAAAACTAACCTGCGCCACCCTCCATTGTATGTGTAGCAGATGCCTTATAGATTCCTACCACAGAGAAAAAAGGCAACCCCACTGGGACTTGAATCAGGGATGGCATTGTTGCCAATGTAACAAGTACTTGATCCAAGCAGAAAAAGTGTCCCGATTTCACAGCTCAGTGGGCAGAGCACTCGGCCGGAAATTGAGAGCTTCTGGGTACGAGTTCGGGTGGAGTCATAGTCCTTCCCTTTGGTCAACAGCCATAATTATGGCATCGATCTAGGAGTTAACATGTTTCTTCCACCGCAGATTATGTACTCAAGCCTTTTTTTTACAACTATTACAAATTTGTTTTTATTACGTATCATAAGCATCCTTTTGAAAACATATAGCCAACATGTCAATCTGCTAAATTATTAGTTTAAAAGGTATTTATGTCAATATATCTAAACACTACCCGCTCATCTCTGAACAATTTATTTATAAAAACGAGTTTCACTACCGACATTTTAGAACAAGACCCGCCCTTCCCTCAACCTCCCCCTCCTGTGACTCACCTCATCCCTCCCCCTTTGCCCCTCCCTCTCCTCTGCCCCACCCAACCGCATCAGCACGGACACACAGTAAGCCACACGCAAGCTTAGTTATCAATGTGACTTGAGACTGACAAGGTTATTCCACTCGAGACGACAACTTTTTATTACAAGTAAGTCGATTGAGTTTTCTTTTCACACAGTATTTTGATTTGTTTTCCATACATTCACAGTTCTTTTTTTCATTACAGATGTTACACACTTTTTAATCCACGTTATTAACGGTCTCACTACACTGCCCAGCACAGTGTTTCATTTTAACAGTCAGAAAGTTTTAATTGTCAATCAAGAACGACCTACCAGACGAGAGGACTTTGTACCTCAATATGTTTGTTAAATTCATTAATTCATTAATCATGATCATTGTCATTTCACTTAATCAAGATTTTAATTTGTTTTGTGTTATGTAATAATTGTTCTGCTACTGAAGATAGCCTTGAGAATAGGCTGAAACATGTACAGACTCTGTTCCATCTAACAGATGATTTGATTTGTATTGATAAGGAGGATTTTATAAAAAAAATTGTAAAGTGGTTATCAAGTTCTTCCCATGGACACTTCATATGATCAGTCAGAAATCCAGAAGCCAGGTACCGGTACTGGATTGCAAGATATTCACAGGAGCAGACGTGGACTCTGATCACAACATGTGGTCACAAAATGTCACTTGATGTTGAAGAAATCAATGCAAGAAAATGGGATCTAGATAAGTTGAAAGAGAAGAGTGTGAGGGACTATTTCAAGGTACATGTTTGTACAAAGACTAAATGAAAAGATTGAAGGAAACACAATAGATAAAGAGTGGGCAGTTGTGAGGAATGAGATCAGTAGGGCTGCTGAAGACAGGTAAAATCAACGAATTAGTGCATAACTCAGGACATATTAGACATGATTGACGAACTGAGATTTTTTTTGTCTCTTAAGAATGAAGCCATATTTTTCAGTGTTGACTCAGTTAAAAGTAACAAGATTTTTTCAGTCTGTCAAACACAGTGTAATTACAATATAAATTATAACACTATAAACATACCTGTAAAAATACACACTATTATACAAAGAATGGCATGTTTTGTTCTACAAGAACATCATCAGATTCTATCAAATCACCTAAAACGTGCTTATATATGTACAGTATTGTTTACATTGTGTAAACTTGTCACTGATAGAGAGTCTAGCGATAACATGACCCAGTAATGAAAAAAATAAATTTACAAGTATTAATATAATGAAAAACTTGAGTACTATTTCAGGACTGTGGTCATGGAAAGTTTTGACAAATAAAGGATTCTTACTTTTGAGCATCTCATTTAAATTATAGTTACTATTGTAAAACTGGTCCAGAAAAATATATAAATTTTCAATAGTATTCAAAAGATTACCTTTTCTAGCATTCCTAAGGATAGTCAGGTCTTGCTTAATAGATGTAAAAGTATGATTTGCCTCACTCATGTGACTGCTCATTGCTGACAATTTCCGGTGCTTCTTCGCTTTGACATATTCCAGGTACCTAGTCATGAAGCTACGTCCCATTTGTTCGATATACATAGCTCTTTATACCGTCTTTATTGGAAACACTACATATTGATAAAGGAAAGGGTGATAGACATAAAGCTGAAAATTACAGGCCAGTAAGTTTGACATGCATTGTATGTAAGCTTCGGGGAGGTATTCTTTCTGATTATATTAGACATGTTTGTGAAATTAATAACTGGTTCGATAGAAGGCAGTTCGGTTTTGGGAAAGGTTATTCCACTGAAGCTCAACTTGTAGGATTCCAGCAAGACATAGCAGATATCTTGGATTCAGGAGGTCAAATGGACTGAATTTCGACTGACCTGTCTAAAGCATTTGATAGGGTGGATCATGGGAGACTACTGGCAAAAGTGAGTGCAATTGGACTAGACAAAAGAGTGACTGAATGGGTTGCTATATTTCTAGAAAATAGATCCCAGAGAATTAGAGCAGGTGAAGCTTTATCTGACCCTGTAATAATTAAGAGGGGAATTCCTCAAGGCAGTATTATCGGACCTTTATGTTTTCTTATAGATATAAATGATATGAGTAAAGGAGTGGAATCAGAGGTAAGGCTTTTTGCGGATGATGTTATTCTCTATAGAGTGATAAATAAGTTACAACGTTACAAGTTACAACTGCAGCGTGACCTCGAAAATGTTGTGAGATGGACAGCAGGCAATGGTATGTTGATAAACGGGGTTAAAATTCAGGTTGTGAGTTTCACAAATAGAAAAAGTCCTCTCAGTTTTAATTACTGCGTTGATGGGGTGAAAGTTCCTTTTGGGGATCATTGTAAGTATCTAGGTGTTAATATGAGGAAAGTACTTCATTGGGGTAATCACATTCATGTGATTGTTAATAAAGGGTACAGATCTCTGCATATAGTTATGAGGGTGTTTAGGGGTTGTAGTAAGGATGTAAAGGAGAGGGCATATAAGTCTCTGGTGAGACCCCAACTAGAGTATGGTTCCAGTGTATGGGACCCTCACCAGGATTACCTGAGTCAAGAACTGGAAAAAATCCAAAGAAAAGCAGCTCGATTTGTTCTGGGTGATTTCCGACAAAAAGTAGTGTTACAAAAATGTTGCAAAGTTTGGGCTGGGAAGAACTGAGAGAAAGAAGGAGAGCTGCTCGACTAAGTGGTATGTCAATAATAATGTAAAATAATTTATTGGACTCCAACCTATTCAATACATTACAGGATGTTAACAATTTATTTAAACATCGTTAAAATGGAGACATGTTTCGCCCTCCTTGTGGGGCATCATCAGTCATATCAAAGCACCTCAAAATTAAACCAGACGTCTGGTTGGAAATTATGAACATAATATGTAAGAAAGAATACATTAAAAAACACGTACAAGGTCCTATCCTAAACGAAATCACAATAGACCAGTTACACATAGTAAAACACACTAGTGGTTTCTTAAAATTGAAATGAGGCCATCATATGTACAGTATAACAATGAAAGTAATCAAAGTCTATATGATATTGAGTTAGATGGTAGTTCTACGTAATATATACAAATGTTGGCAAAATAAAATACAATTTATAATTACTGTACACTTATTTATAATTGTTAAAATTGATGAGGTAAAACATTCCAATTTGTCTATTTGTAATTTTTGCTCCAACCAAAATAATTCGCCCTATGATTCATGAGGTAGTCAACTCGGTTGGTCACGCTCTATATGAATGGAGTGCACAGTGTAAGTGAACAGCTTTTGTTGATTATAAAATGAGGCTGTGCTAAGACAGAGTTAAAACAACACCAGCTTCAAATGAAGATAGTTAAAAACATCATTAGATTCTTCCTAGTTGACTAGAGGTTTGCGTATATTTTGTTGTTGAAGTGCGGGAAAGTCAGTTGTTGGTTGAATGGGCAACGGTCGAAAATGTTGTGCAGTGCAATCGGTGTTTGAGCTGTCCTACATGTGAGGGAATCTGAAAATGGAGGATTTGTCTTAATTAGTTAAGTGAAATGACGGAAAAAGAGAAATAACGGGGGGAAATCATTGAGAAAATGAAAGATGTGAAAGTTAAAACTTACCTTGAAAGCTGTTAAGCTGTTACCTAATTGCTAGGAGGTTTGTGGAGCACTGGCTGTCGCTAATGTCCTGCTCCTCGTGTTGTACGTGTGACGTCTTAGAGGAGGGGAGTGGATTTGAGAAGGCGGGGCTGTGCGCATGTGATTGGCGCTTGGGGAGGAGTTGTGTGTATTGGAGGGAGAATAGGGGCGCGATGAGTTGAGCGGCTTAGTGGGGGTGCTTGGAGAGCTTGTTTTGAGGACGTTAACAAGTCTTTTGTCTTTCAGATTTAAACTATTGAGTGAAAATATTAATTGTTCGTAAAGAGGGCTTCGGTTGTCTATTGGATCATTTACATTTTTATTATTATATTTTTGGTCCAAAAAATGTATACATTTTCGAACTCGGTCATGAGCTTGCCTTTATCTAGTCTTTTTAAAATTTGGAGATCCTGTTCGATTGTGGTAAAACTATGTCCGGTGTCTTTCATATGGATGCTCATGGCTGAATGTTTATTGTGCTTTTGGGCATTGAAATGTTCTGCATATCTAATTGCAAAGCTTCTACCAGTTAGACCGATATATGAACTGTTACATTCAGCACATTTCAGTCTATAAATGCCAGAGCCCGAAAATTTATTGTTGTCCGAGTTAATCTTATTGTGGTTGAAAAATAGCTTTTGATTAGAATTATGGGTCTTATAGACTACCCTAATATTATGTTTTTAAAGGGGTAGCGATTTGATGTATAATGGGGTTAATGTAGGTGAAAGATGCATCTTTAGGCTTATTAATTTTTATTGGGGAGAGGTTCGTGGCCAATTTCAATTTCACTTTATTGATTATTTTCTGTATGATTGAGGGATTGTATCCATTGAAAACAGCTATTTCTTTTATGGTACCTATTTCTTTTTTGAAATTGACGGTTGACATGGGAATTTATAACTCTCTGTACACTAAACTGTAAAACGATGCTTGTTTGTGCGATTGTGGGCGAAGAGAATTTTGTTTTATGGTTGTGGGAGTGAATGAAGGTTTTCTGTGAATCTGGAAATCGAAATTGTTTAAGGTCCTGGTGATTGTAATGTCTAAAAAATTGATGAAATTATTGTCCTCATCTTCTTTAGTAACTTGATGCAATTATCAAGGCTGTTTAAGTAAGTTAGTATGTCTTCACTATTGTTGCAGCTTTTGTCTATTATTGCTAGTGTATCATCGACATAGCGTAGCCAAAGACACAAACCATTAATGCTGTTTGTTATTTTACTATTTTCGAGGTTGTCCATATAAATTTCGGCGAGTATTCCCGAAATGGGATCACCCATGGCTAGACCTTCTTGTTTGCATATCTTATTATTGAACGTAAAATAATTGTTATGAAGGACGAAAGTTAGTAATTTTAAGCATTCTTCTATTTCTAACTGGCTTAAGGTGCTGTGTTTAGAAAGATTAGTTCGTATGATTTCGATAGTTTTCTTAGCGGGAATGTTCGAGAACATATTGGTAATGTCAAATGAGCACATTATGTGGTTAGGCTCCAAATTAAATTTATTTAAAGTTTCGCATAATTCTATTGAGTTTTTAATAGGGTGTTTATTGTGAAATGTTTCTTAAGGAATTTTTGGAGGAACTGAGAAGTTTTGTACGTTGGGCTGTTTCGGCTATTTATGATGGTATCAAATGGTATCAAATTTCGCTACTTTTACTTTCACCAACCCAGCTATTCATAATGTCACTAAACCATTAAATAAGCATAATATTAACATCGCATACCGAACCTATAACCCCAACCGTAATATATTTTTCAATTCTAATTCCGTCAATACAATTTACGACAAATACTCAAACTCGGGAATATATAGACTTAAATGCACACAGTGCAATTTTTCTTATATAGGGCAAACTGGCCGCAGTTTTCGAATAAGATATTTAGAACATTATAATGCCCTGAAACACAGAAAGCATTCTGCTATGAGTATTCATATGAGAGACACAGGGCATAACTTCAGTACTATCGATCAAGATATGCAAATACTCAAATACGTAAACAAAAGCAGTCTAATGACCGGGTATGAAAATGTTTATATTTCCTTGGACCAATACTTCAATAAGGATAGTAATTTAAATGAGGTATCGGATATTAACAGCCCCATAATTGAGCAAATCCCCAAAATTAATTGCTAAATTCGGTATGCTAATAATTTCCTGAAGATTTTCCATTATAAACATGCTTTTAATCCTCCCGTAGCAACAGCAGCAACAGTAGCCACCCCCACAACGCTTCCTACCATTGCATCCTCCCCATTGGCTGATAACTCGCGCAATGCCCCGCCTCCCTTCCCCTCACCGCTACCTTCCCCGTTTCCACGACCGCATTCGTATAACACACGCAGCAGTAAGCCAGTTATCTTCAAACCTAAGTAAACAACCAAGGGACCAGTTCACACACGGGTAAGTGCTTTCCGTTATCATCTCCTTAAAGTGATACACTCTTTAAATTTTTTCCAATAGACGACACTCATATTTCCCCTCCCCCCTTTTTCCTTTTCAGGATACATCCGATCAATTCCATATAATAGATCAGTAATTCTCCGTTAGAAGAACAATTTCAACACATTACTGCACAAAATAACGGCTGAAATTACAACGCAAGGAGTCTCATAAAGGCTAATTTACGCCGATCTAGACGATATTTTATCACCAGTGAACTTCGTTTTTCAACCATCGTGTGCGATTTTAGCGTTTCTCATCATCTTTATTTTTTTTTAAACACCAATATAGTTTATAATAAGAACTCACCCTGATATGAAAAACTGATTTTATCATAAACAGTTTAATGCAATCGAGCGTAGATATATTGAACAACGATTTTTAAGAACATCTAATTACCATGTACTATTTTTAACTTTTAAGCCATCCATTCCGTTTCACATTTTAAACAATTTTAATGATAATTTTTTTTGTTTTAATAGACATAAATAATCTTATTGATTATTTTAAAGTGTTAAATTTATATATTTTATCAATGTATATTAGACATTCTTTTGTGATATACACCAGGATCAGGGCCCTGACCCACCAATGATTTATGTTAACTATTGCTGATGATGCTCACAAAGTTGAGTGAAACATGTCCAATTTGTGATTAAACGATTTCATCCTAAATATAAGGATTTTGTGTATTGGAAAGGTGGTTCTTTAATTATTATAATTGGATACTCCGAACTCCAATACGGTTGAAAAAAATGAGATTTATAAATTGTAATGTTACAGCCAACCAGGCAAACTCGAAGAATAGATTTCTTAATCTCAAGGTGAAGGTCAATAAAATATCTAGGGATATTATATTTCTAAAAGAATGTTTAAAGAATAATCTAATCCCAAAATTCTTAAGAAGCTCACAAAGGAAAAATAATTTTTCTTCCAGTTTGCTCAATACTCAAAAGAAAGTAAATGACATTTGGTTGAGAAACGAAATCAAATTACACTATAAAAAAGGCTTTTTTGAATGTACAGCTCTATAATGCGCATTTAGAGATTTCTTCAAGCATACCTTCATTAGAATGGGAATCCTATTCTAAATTCGTTAACGAAAAAGTATCAGCTGCAATAAGCAATAAGCTATCAGTTTTGGAGAAAAAACTAAAACTCCTCAAGGATTCACAAACAAAATCCGTGAACTCTCACAGAATGAATAACTCACATACACCTCAGTTAAATAACATTCTCTCCACGATCAATCTATCTAATATCACACTTTCTAGCAGTGAAATGGACCCCTTGAATAAAGGCATGAAATTCAACTGGCCCAACTCCAATAAGTCTGACGACCTCATTACCAATAGTGCCGAGGCTGAATCTAGTATTTTAAAACTCCCAATCGAACATCGAAATGACGTGAAATACGAAGTAAAGAAGAATCTCCCCTCTTTAGTTAAAGAATTGAATTCTAAGTCAATATTAAACTTTAACAAACAGATAACCGAACTTAAGTGCAAAATCAATAACAACAATATTATAGTCACAAAAGCACACAAAGGTCCCACAACGGTACTAATGAATAAAGATGAATACATTAGCAAAACCGAAAACATCTTTTCCGTTGAAACTTATAATATAGTGGAAAAAGACCCCACTTTAAAAATCCAAAGAGACCTTAAGAACCTCTTAAAGAAGTCTTCTTTTCTTTTACAAGAGTGCGAACAACAAAAACTTACCATAATGAACACTAAATTACCCACAGCCAGAGCTTTACCAAAAATACATAAAAAAGAGATTCCAATGCGCCCCATTATAAATTGTAAAAATAGTCCCACATATAACGTTTCAAATATTTTGCATCGCTTCCTGTATAAGCATCATAAATTCAACAATAAAGCCTACATAAAGAATTTCGTAGATTTCTGTAACAAATTGTCCACATTCAAACTAACAGATAATCACGTTATGGTATCTTATGACATCACTAACATGTATTCGATCATCCCCGTATTTGACACAATTAAAATCGTAAAATCTAACCTTATGAATCTAAACAATCTAAGCAGATACGAAATAGACGATTTTATTAATTTATTGAAATTTGTACTTAACAGTAACTATTTCACATTTAATAATAAAATATATCATCAAAAAGGATTAGCAATGGGCGACCCAATTTCCGGCATTCTGGCCAATATCTTTATGGACGATATGGAAACCAAATTAATAATTGATAAAATTAACGGCGTAAATCTATGGCTGAGATTTGTGGATGATACATTCGTTATCATAGATAAACAATTGAATAATAGTGACAACGTAATCAGGCTTCTTAACAACCTTAACCCTAGTATTCAGTTTACTAAAGAGGACGAGATCAACAACTCCCTAAACTTTCTAGATTTAACCTTGACTAGAGATAAAGATGAGTTCACTCACCAAATTTACAGGAAACCATCTGCCGCCCCTATAACAATAAAAAGCGAATCCTTGCACCCTCACGCCCATAAGCAAGCTACATTTTACAGCTTGATTCACAGGGCCATGAACAATCCCCTTTCTAAAGCTAATCGAGATAAAGGAATACGTTTCATCAAAGAACTAGCCATAACGAATGGTTTTAAACCTGAAATGATCACCAGAATCATAGGTAAAATTAAACTAAAGAATTCAACTACACTAGTTCCCGAAAAAAACAAAAGAACAAATTTCGCTACTTTTACTTTCACCAACCCTGCTATTCATAATGTCACTAAACCATTAAATAAGCATAATATTAACATCGCATACCGAACCTATAACCCCAACCGTAATATATCTTTCAATTCTAATTCCGTCAATACAATTTACGACAAATACTCAAACTCGGGAATATATAGACTTAAATGCACACAGTGCAATTTTTCTTATATAGGGCAAACTGGCCGCAGTTTTCGAATAAGATATTTAGAACATTATAATGCCGTGAAACACAGGAAGCATTCTGCTATGAGTATTCATATGAGAGACACAGGGCATAACTTCAGTACTATCGATCAAGATATGCAAATACTCAAATACGTAAATAAAAGCAGTCTAATGACCGGGTATGAAAATGTTTATATTTCCTTGGACCAATACTTCAATAAGGATAGTAATTTAAATGAGGTATCGGATATTAACAGCCCCATAATTGAGCAAATTCCCAAATTAATTGCTAAATTCGGTATTAATGCTAATAATTTCCTGAAGATTTTCCATTATAAACATGCTTTTAATCCTCCCGTAGCAACAGCAGCAACAGTAGCCACACCCACAACGCTTCCTACAATTGCATCCTCCTCATTGGCTGATAACTCGCGCAATGCCCCGCCTCCCTTCCCCTCACCGCTACCTTCCCCGTTTCCACGACTGCATTCGTATAACACACGCAGCAGTAAGCCAGTTACCATCAAAACGAAGGACGAGGTGACTGCCGAAGTGAAAAGACGAGCTTTACTTTCAGGAGGACCAGGATGGAGAAGCTAACTGTTCCAGCGATACCGGCCGACTACGACTGCGGGAGAGCCGTAGCGAAACTACAAGCGGCGCTCATAGCTGCGGACGCCCCCGATCTCCGACGCCCGACGCAGTTGGTGTACAACCGATGGGGGAAGCATACCTACGAGGAGACGATTTATATAATCGACCTCCTTAAAGCCATCGCGGAGTTCATCGGAGAGTCGCTCTTCGAGATCATCAGCGAGGTGATCCCTGGCTGTGCGGTTATCATCAGCCCTAGGGATGCAACCAGCCTCAGGAGATACGAAGAGCTGGCGTCCCAGCAGCACCAAGTAGTCCGACTACCAGGACTCAGGGAGCACCTGGACGTCTCGGGCTACCAGGAGGCAGCCACGCAGACGGAGCCAAGGACCGAGGACGACGGCGGCGCGACTTCAGTTGGAATGCGGTACTTTACGAAGTACACGCAGACCAACAAGGCCGCCATCCAGGATCGTCGACCACCTACCAAGGCGAAGTGGTCGTAGACGCAGGCCTACCAGGAGGGGCCTGTAACCCGGGCGCAAACCAGGAGAGCGCCCGTGATGGTGGATAGCGGCACGGCAGTGGACAAGGACGCCCCTTGGCGTGCTGAGGCCGCCGTCCAGGCCCTGCCAGTCAACATGTCGTTCGAGATGCAGACCTCGGTGTGCGCCCCACAGGACAGGGAACTCAGTCGAGTGTTAGCACTGACCGACGCCGCCGCCGCCTGCCAGGAGGAAGAAGCAGATGGCAACGCAGCGGAACCACCAGTCACCCGGGGTCACCAGGTCGGGAGGAGGGCCACCAGGACGAGGCCTCCCCCCAGCCGAGAAGCAGCCCCAGGGAAGAAGAAGAAGAAGAAGACGACGCCGCACCAGGAACCAGAAGGCGACGCTGGCTCATCAGAAGAGGACCGCCCAGCCGCAACCCAAGACTGCTCCCAGGACAGCAGTCAACCGAGGAGCCTATCAGGAGAGGACCTCAGCGGGTAGCGGCAGACAGGTGAGACTAAAACGTCCCCCTCAGCAGCTCTTGCAGTGTTTCCGCTGTCTGAGGTGGGGCCACCGTCAAGTTAGCTGTGGACTCCAAGTGAAGTGCAACGGCTATGATGATGATCACCACTACACGGCCTGCGCAACACTTAAGGAGGCGCCGGTGTGCGCCAATTGCGCGGCGGGCCATCCGGCCTCCCACCGCAGTTGCCCAGTCTACAGAGCCATGGCGCGGAGAGAGAGGAGGGAGGCCCGGCGCCATGACCCACCCCCTTCCAGGAGGCCCCCGCCTCGGCGGGCTTGGCCTCACTCTCCGGGATCGGAGACTGGGTACGAGGTACCCCCAAGGAAGTGGAGCTGTGCGACAGGCCCCAGTGGTACTCGACGCATGGCTCCACAGCCGGCAAGGACCGTGCTAGTCACAGCAGTGCCCAGACGGTCTGTTCCCCAGACGATGGAATGGCAAGGAATTGGTTTATGTTTTGTGCATGTTACCTGTTCCTAACTAACACAAACTCTGGTCTTTCTCCAGCCCACATCCTTACATGTGCTATCAAAAGATGTCAGGTTTTACATGTAGGCTCTTTCTTCTTTCTGCCTATGTGGTTTTTCCCTGACCCTTCAATACCATACTTCAATACCATATACCTAACACAAACTCTTGCCGTGGTAGCGAGTCTGATTCGGAAACCGGCAGATACTCCTTGTATCACTTCCCACTCCTCCCTGCTATCTCTTTCTTCTTCTTCTTAGAAATAATAGCATGTCGGAGGCCATGTAGATTGAGTCGTTGGTCACGCGGGGGGAGCGGGCTTCGGCCCCCCCCCAAAAAGTTACCATCAAATCTAAGTAAACAACCAAGGGACCAGTTCACACACGGGTAAGTGCTTTCCGTTATCATCTCCTTAAAGTGCTACACTCTTCAAATTTTTTCCAATAGACGACACTCATATTTCCCCTCCCCCGTTTTTCTTTTTCAGGATACATCCGATCAATTCCATATAATAGATCAGTAATTCTCCGTTAAAAGAACAATTTCAACACATTACTGCCCAAAATAACGGCTGAAATTACAACGCAAGGAGTCCCATAAAGGCTAATTTACGCCGATCTAGACGATATTTTATCACCAGTGAACTTCGTTTTTCAACCATCGTGTGCGATTTTAGCGTTTCTCGTCATCTTTATTTTTTTAAACACCAATATAGTTTATAATAAGAACTCACCCTGATATGAAAAACTGATTTTATCATAAACAGTTTAATGCAATCGAGCGTAGATATATTGAACAACGATTTTTAAGAACATCTAATTACCATGTACTATTTTTAACTTTTAAGCCATCCATTCCGTTTCACATTTTAAACAATTTTAATGATAATTTTTTTTGTTTTAATAGACATAAATAATCTTATTGATTACTTTAAAGTGTTAAATTTATATATTTTATCAATGTATATTAGACATTCTTTTGTGATATACACCAGGATCAGGGCCCTGACCCACCAATGATTTATGTTAACTATTGCTGATGATGCTCACAAAGTTGAGCGAAACATGTCCAATTTGTGATTAAACGATTTCATCCTAAATATAAGGATTTTGTGTATTGGAAAGGTGGTTCTTTAATTATTATAATTTGATACTCTGAACTCCAATACAGTTGAAGAAAAAAATGAGATTTATAAATTGTAAAATTTATGATGGGTCGAATGGGAACGTGTTCTGAAGGTGGGTAATTTGGGATTCATGTGATGAGTTTTTGATGTTCGTGTTCATTAAATAAAAAAGGTGATTTTTAGGAGTGTTTTTAAATTACGCTGAGTTTTTAAGATAGGATCTTTTCAAATTTTTGAGTAAGAATTATCGGAAAAGAAATCCTCCGTTTTTTGGATGTAGTCGTGTTTATTCATTAGGACTACGGTACTGCCTTTGTCGGCCTTCGTTACTATAACATTATTGGTGTCTACCTTTTTTCTTAATTCGTGGGTTTGTTCGAGAACGGTGAAATTATTGATGTTGGAAACTTCTTTTACAAGGGTGGGTAATTTCTTTTTTATCTCATATCTCACGTCATTTTGTCTGTCGAAGGGAATTTGTTTATTTATGTTGGATTCAACTTCGGCTATTGTGGTAATTATGTCCTCGGCTTTATGTGGACTAGGCCAATTATATTTTAGGCCTTGGTCAAAGAAATTGATTTCATTATCCGAAAATGTGGTGTTAGATAAATTGATAGTGGTTGGAGTGTTTTTCCATGAGGGGGTGAAAGTTTCTCTATTTTTGTTTTGGTTTATGGATTTAGGTTTCTCTTCTAATAGACATGTGAACTTGTGGTCTAAGGTTTTTTGTTTTTTGTCTAATATGTTCTGATGTAATGACGATTTTCATTACTTGTAATAAGTGGTATGTTCCGAGCTGTCAGCAGAGAGATGGCGTGGAATGACATTAGTAGACGAATAAGTTTGAGTGGCGTTTATAAAAGTAGGAAAGATCACAATATGAAGATAAAGTTGGAATTCAAGAGGACAAACTGGAGCAAATATTAATTTATAGGAAGGGGAGTTAGTGTTTGGAATAACTTACCAAGGGAGATGTTCAATAAATTTCCAATTTCTTTGAAATCATTTAGGAAAAGGCTAGGAAAACAACAGATAGGGAATCTGCCACTTGGGCGACTGCCCTAAATGCAGATCAGTATTGATTGATTGATTGATTGATTGATTGATTGATTGATTGATTGATTGATTGATTGACAAAGCTCAATCGTTCAATGCCACCCTAGCAATCTCATTCACGAACACAGCTATCCCTTCCCCTCCATCTTCATTTCCCCCCCTTACAACTAGCCAAGCCCCTGTACAGGATGTATTACGTAGGTACAACACAAGATGCACGGCAATGGCTGCAAAACCTGGCCACGTTACTTAAAAAGGGAGTCAGGTCTAAAGGAACAAAATAAGGCTAAGTGCTCCCTTTTCATTCCTTTTTCACACTAATTTATACTTCATAATTTGGTTGTCACTGTATTAGTTTGATTCTTTTCTCTTTTCAGATGCATGTTTTTTATTAGATTATTACAAATGAAAAAGTCCCGTATAAATCAATACAGCCATTGGATTCAACCTTGAGGAGTATTTCCCTCTTACATTAATGCATGCCAGCAACAGAAGTTTTTTTAAAACAAATATTGCAGGAAAGGCATATGTTTTAACTTTAAGAAGGATTTTAAAAATGTGACTGATGTAATTTGAAGAAACGGTGCTTTTTTATTTTTAGATTTGACTTTGGACTATGAAATTGTTTTAGGATTCAAGATTAATGTACTTGATACATACTGTGTATACAGTGTCTTTAATGTGTTAGACCTTGTTTTAAATGATTATTATGTCTGTGCACACCATCATGTAGACAATATCCTATTTATGGCTATTTTAATTTACACTATTTGAACAGCTCTTACGAGCCAAAACATGTACATTTTTTTGTAAATATAATTTATCACCAAGAGTGATTGTAAGGCTGTACTGATTTGGTGCATCTCCACAATAACTACAATTTAAATTTCGGAGTCAATATGGAACAAGGATGAAGTTTTTAACTTGTAATTGTAGACAATATCCGGTACACTGTGCAGCAACCCAACATTTAAAGCCAAAGCAAATGGGTTTCCCATGGGTGAATTGGTTGCATCCGCAGCGGCAAAAGTACAGTATCATAGACTCGTCAATAGAAACGTTAGTTTCTTTGGGAGCAATTACAAGAAAGGATTCATTTAGATGCTCCATAAAATTTCTCAACTTTCGCATCTTATCACCTATGGGAAGGTCAAAATTGTCGCCAACATGGAGAATTCTGAAAATCTCTTCAAACCTATTTCTACGCATGCTGTTCTGTACAAGTTCGTTTCTGACATCATCAGAGTTCTCCCAGAGCATCCTCCTACGTGGAAAAGGTACATATCCACTTAGAAAAAGTATAATACCAATATAGTTGGTCCGTTATTGGACATTATAAATTTTCCAGCTAACTCATTCCTGGTTGCCAACATTTTGCCCCAGTGTGCTAAATCGGGCTCATCAGTTGGTAAATAGCACACCTACCAAGACACATGGCTAGTGCATATCGTGGAGGCGGGTCACCTAGTAGGGAACACCAACTCTCTGGCCAAGAGAGTTGTGGGGGTTAAAGGTGATGTGCTAGATGTGGAAAAGGGTAAATAGAGGTGACGGGAATGGGAGATCTGATTGTGGGCATATTGGCTATTTTCCCTGTTTTTTATTTTTTAATTTATTTATTTCATCACTGAATTAGTTTATTGTCTTCAGCCATTTTGAAAATGTTGTTTGCTTATACATAGACACAAAATATAAGAATACAATAATAGAGGCTTATTTCTTCTTGAAATGCATAAACTAAGACATTGCTATTTTCTATAGTATTATAAATGAGAGGTTTAAAATAAATAGGATTAGTAAGCTTACTGCCACGTAAAAATATGAAATGTCTTTAATTGGTCATTAAAGGAGTGAAGTTTGCAATGTGAAAAAATAAAATAAAAATAAAATTGATATCTACAGTTATATATAATACAATTTGGAAAGGGTAGTGGTATTTCATGGTCAGTGGTGAGGTGGTCAATGTGGTGTCTTAGGGACTGTAATGTCAAAGAGTAAGAGGGGCATATGAGATGGACTAGGCTGCAAATACTCAAACACAGTCTTCTCTATGGGGGTGGTCGGTCTGTTGGTTGGATGTGGTGGTGGCAAAAGTGGAGCGGGGATAAGGTATTTCGAGGAGTCTTAAAGGGTAGTGACCACATTGGGGACGTGATGGGGTCGTTGGGGGTCAGGGCTTTATCGAGGAATCTCTGGAACAGGAGGGAGACATGGGTGTCTAGTTTGGGGAAGGGGAATATGTTATAGAGTTCTATGGTATGATACAGCGGTGGGAGACAGAGAGCAATGCGCACTAGGTGATGTTCCATGGATAGAAGAGGTTGGTAGAGGGTGGGATGCGAGTGGGCAACGGCTGCCCAGGCAGGGTGACCATAGGTGATGGCAGGTCTGATAAAGGTTTTATAGGTAAGGAGGAGGAGTTTGGTGTTGAGACCCCAGCTGGTGCCGGTCAGTCGGCGAAGCAGCTGGGACCTGCGGGCGGCTTTGGATTCGGTAGTAAGGAAGTGAAGACAAAAGGACAGGTGTTGATTGATGGTGATGCCTAGATATTTCAAGGTAGGCTGGGAATGAAGGGGGCCTAATGGATTTTGAGGCAGAGATGTGCAGGATATCAGATGGCCACGGCAGGGTAAGAGTAAGATGGATTGGGTTTTGGAGGGGTTTGTTATACAGATGCCAACGCTTACACCAGGAGGTAAAGGACTTCAGGTAGGGTGGAAGGATTCGGTTCATGGCTTGGACGGATAGGCAGGGGGGGGGGCAAGGACTGCTGTATCGTCAGCGAATTGGAGGAGCTGGACGGGGGAGGGCGGTTGGGGGATATTGGCTAAAAAGAGAATGAAAAGCATTGGAGAGAGCAGAGAGCCTTGAGAATTCCTAATGACTAGCCAGCGTCTTGGTAGGTGTGCTAGGTACCAACTGATGAGCCCAACCTTGCGCACGAGGGCGAAACACTGGTAACCAGGAATGAGTTAGCTGGAAAATTTATAATGTCCAATAACGGACCATTTATATTGGTATTATAAATTTACTGATTCGGGACAAATATTTCAGATTCCCTATGGGAATCAACATTTATATCACCTGATAGCCAGGCAGGCATCAATTTTTAGTAAAGAGACAAAGTCTCTCATAGTGCATTGGCACTGCCGGTGGCTCCAAGTGTCCTACGTAGTGGCGTCCACGGAATGCACTAGCCAGCGTCTTGGTAGGTGTGCTAGGTACCAACTGATGAGCCGAACGTAGCACACGATGGCGAAACTGGTAACCAGGAATGAGTTAGCTGGAAAATTTTTAATGTCCAATAACGGACCATTTATATTGGTTTTATAAATTTACTCATTCAATACAATATTTCAGATTCCCTATGGGAATCAACATCTATATCACCTGATAGCCAGGCAGGCATCAATTTTTGGTAAAGAGACAAAATCTCTCATAGTGCATTAGCACTGCCGGTGGCCCCAAGTAGCCTACGTAGTGGCCTCTACGGAATGGACTAGCCAGCGTCTTGGTAGGTGTGCTAGGTACCAACTGATGAGCCCAACCTAGCACACAAGGGCGAAACACTGGTAACCAGGAAGGAGTTAGCTCAAAAATTTATAATGTCCAATAACGGACCATTTATATTGGTATTATAAATTTACTCATTCAGGACAAATATTTCAGATTCCCTATGGGAATCAACATCTATATCACCTGATAGCCAGACAGGCATCAATTTTTGGTACAGAGACAAAGTCTCTTATAGTGCATTGGCACTGCCGGTGGCTCCAAGTAGCCTACGTAGTGGCCTCCACGGAATGCACTAGCCAGCGTCTTGGTAGGTGTGCTAGGTACCAACTGATGAGCACAACGTAGCACACGAGGGCGAAACACTGGTAACCTTGAATGAGTTAGCTGGAAAATTTATATGTCCAAAAACGGACCATTTATATTGGTATTATAAATTTACTCATTCGGGACAAATATTTCAGATTCCCTATGGGAATCAACATCTATATCACCTGATAGCCAGGCAGGCATCAATTCTTGGTAAAGAGACAAAGTCTCCAATAGTGCATTGGCACTGCCGGTGGCTCCAAGTAGCCTACGTAGTGGCCTCCATGGAATGCACTAGCCAGCGTCTTGGTAGGTGTGCTAGGTACCAACTGATAAGCCCAACCTAGCACACGAGGGCGAAACACGGGTAACCAGGAATGAGTTAGCTGGAAAATTTATAATGTCCAATAACGGACCATTTATATTGGTATTATAAATTTACTGATTCGGGACAAATATTTCAGATTCCCTGTGGGAATCAACATCTATATCACCTGATAGCCAGGCAGGCATCAATTTTTGGTAAAGAGACAAAGTCTCTCATTGTGCATTGGCAGTGCCGGAGGATCCAAGTAGCCTACGTAGTGGCCTCCATGGAATGCACTAGCCAGCGTCTTGGTAGGTGTGCTAGGTACCAACTGATGAGCCCAACCTAGCACACGAAGGCGAAACACTGGTAACCAGGAATGAGTTAACAGGAAAATGTATAATGTCCAATAACGGACCATTTATATTGGTATTATAAATTTACTGATTCGGGACAAATATTTCAGATTCCCTATGGGAATCAACATATATATCACCTGATAGCCAGGCAGGCATCAATTTTTGGTAGAGAGACAAAGTCTCTTTAGTGCATTGGCACGGCCGGTGGCTCCAAATAGCCTACGTAGTGGCCTCCATGTAATGCACTAGCCAGCGTCTTGGTAGGTGTGCTAAGTACCAACTGATGAGCTCAACCTAGCACACGAGGGTGAAACACTGGTAACCAGGAATGAGTTAGCTGGAAAATTTATAATGTCCAATAACGGACCATTTATATTGGTATTATAAATTTACTGATTCGGGACAAATATTTCAGATTCCCTATGGGAATCAACATCTATATCACCTGATAGCCAGGTATGCATCAATTTTTGGTAAAGAGACAAAGTCTCTCATAGTGCATTGGCACTGCCTGTGGCTCCAAGTAGCCTACGTATTGGCCTACACGGAATGCACTAGCCAGCGTCTTGGTAGATATGCTAGGTACCAACTGATGAGCCCAACCTAGCACACGAGGCCGAAACACTGGTAACCAGGAATGAGCTGGAATATTTATAATGTCCAAAAACGGACCATTTATATTGGTATTATAAATTTATTCATTCTGGACAAATATTTCAGATTCCCTATGGGAATCAACATCTATATCATAATTAGGTACTTCGATATATCAAATCAAATCAAAATCTCTTTATTTGCAAATGAGGTGTCTACCTCGGTGGCAAATGATACACTAAAATACACTATTGTCAAACACTAAATTTTAAATTAACAGGAGAAGAAGATAATTTTCCTAGAATACAATATTATACAATTTACGCTAACAATTTTTTCTATTAAACACACAGCTCATCCTTAATAAATTTATATTATTTACAAAATTCTACTTATAATATCTCCTGTACTTACAAACATAGTCAACTCACATTCAGTATGTGGAATGGAATTTCTTCAAATAATACTACACAACTGGTATAAGGTTATAATTTACGTTGCATTTATTTACTTATTTATTTTACCCATTTTGGAACCTAAGTAGCATAACGACCTGCTGCGTCTTAACCAGAGCCCCTTTTGCCACCACTTTTCAGAGTACATGAAGGGCCTTCACAGCTACCGTAATGGTCCCAGGGCCCTCGAAGTCCCCACTGTACTTCACCTCTACAGGCAATCCCCCACTTCGGCTGTCCAAACTCCATACACCAGGGGATGGAATTAATTTATTCACACACATTTTTTTATTTACAATAACCTGCACTGGCCGAATGCCCTCTAACATTTCATTTATTTTCTCTGTTGCTGTTTATTCTCTTCTTGAATATCTCTTGAGAATTTGGAAAAGGATCAAACACACCCCCTGGTAAACTGTTCCACTCCTTCATGCCCTTCCCTAATGAATGAAAATTTACCCCAATCTCTTCTGCTAAAATTCCTTCTAATTTTATACTTGTGGTCAGTTCTGCCGATATAATTATTTTCCAACTGAAGCCTCTCACCGATTTCTCCTCATGCTTCTTCTCCTGTATAGGCTCTATATAATCCTATAAGTCTAGTTTTCTCCCTTCTCTTACTTAACCCGCCAATGCACGGGTTGGGTCTGTGAGACCCATGCTCTGGTATTTCCAACATTTTCTGATAGACGGTGATTGCTGCATACTTTCGGCTTCTGCTAACTTCCTGTTTTCACCAGTGTAGTATTCCTGCAGACGAACATGGAAGTGATTGCTTTAGTACGTGAGCAGTGGTAATTTATAGTGCTCTGTGGGCCTATGAGACCCAACCCGTGCAGTCGTGTAAGTTTTTTTAATCATAAGCATTTTAGTCTTTCAATTTTAACCGTGTACATAAAGAAGATTATAGGGATTATATTTTAGCGTCTTGTCCAAATCCGTGGTTTAGCTAGCCTGGTCGTCTTTCACCTTAGTTCCTTGGGATTTTTGTACAGAGGTGAGACTGAAAATGGGTTGACGTGGGCTAATGAGTTCGTTTCTTCATAGGTCTAAGAAAAAGGAGTGTTATGATGTCAGCAATCCACCTGATATGGAACGAGTTGCCGCATTATTGGAGGAACCATTAACAGATGATGACATTTACTGTGGTTGTAGAGAGAATGTGCATCCCTGTGTCTGGAAATGGACGTGATTTGACAGTTGACTACTGGTTTACCTCGTACTTTATTGTCGAAAAAGTGAAGCATAAATATAATATTACAATGGTCGGTACTTTCTGAAAAAATAAGAGATGGTTGCCCACAAGTTTTATTGTAGCTGCAAAACAGAAACTTCACAGCAGTATATTTGGCTTCCAAGAGGACATGACGTTGGTTTCCTATGTCCCAAATAAAGGAAGAAATGTTGTTTTCCTGTCGTCGATGCACAGCGATGATAACACTGAGGAAAGTATAGGAGGAAAGAGGAAGCTTCAAATAGTCACATTCTATAATTCAACTAAGGATGGTGTAGACTGTCCAGACAAAAGGACGGCATTCTACGACGTGGCTCGAAAGACCAGATGTTGGACAATGGTGGTCTTCTATGCGTTGCTGAATATTGCAGGCTTTAACGCATATTTAATATTCAGAGCCATCAACCGTAACTCTCCAGACGCAAGGAACAGAATACATTTTTTGAAGAAACTCTTATTTCTTCTAACTGAAGAACAAATAAGAGAAAGAGCTGTCTCAAGACATCTCCCTAAGAGCACTCGCAAAACTGCAAGAAGGATATCTGAGTTGACAGCAGAAGCACAGGACGTGAAAATACAGAAAATAAAAGAGGACGTCTTGCATACTGTAGAGACAGAAAGACCCGTTGCTGAATATTGCAGGCTTTAACGCATATTTAATATTCAGAGCCATCAACCGTAACTCTCCAGACGCAAGGAACAGAATAAATTTTTTGAAGAAACTCTTATTTCTTCTATCTGAAGAACAAATAAGAGAAAGAGCTGTCTCAAGACATCTCCCTAAGAGCATTCGCAAAACTGCAAGAAGGATATCTGAGTTGACAGCAGAAGCACAGGACGTGAAAATACAGAAAATAAAAGAGGACGTCGTGCATACTGTAGAGACAGAAAGACCCGTTATTCATGCTGTTTGTGCAGAAAATTAATGTGTCTTGAACACTCCGTATTTGTGTGCAGTGAATGTAAAGCTGAAACGTGAATGTTCCAATGAACTTTCTGGATCGTGAAGATAAGGTTATGACGAAATCATAAATTTTGACTTGATAAGTGCTGAATTTTGTGATCAAATAAAATATTTTTTGTAAATTTGCTGTGGTTAGATAATTGCTTTGTAAAATATTAAGTAAGTGTTAATCATCAACGGTTTTGTGACAGCAATGTTTTTATAATGTTATCGGAATAGGAGAGAATGGATACTGAAAATAAAAATATATTAGTATACCATAAAAAAGAAATGTGATGATGGGTCTGTGAGATCCAACCTGTTTACTCATGTAACTTTTTGTGACCCGTGCACTGGCGGGTTAAAGTTTCCCACCCAAGTTCCTCTAACATTCCTGATACACTACTTTTTCTCCTGAAATCCCCTGTTACAAATCTTGCTGCTTTCCTCTGCACACTATTTCTTTTATTAGGTATTCTTGGTAAGGATCCCAAACACTGTTTGCATATTCCAATAATGGATGAACCATACTTAAGTAACTTTTTTCTTTTAATTCTTTGTTGCATCCTTTAAGTAGCCTCATTATGACATGTAACGATCTGTATGCTTTCCCAACAATGTCATCAACATGACCCTTCCAGTGCAAATTACTTTCAAATCTTACACCAAAGTATTTGCACTTGCCATCTTTTGGGATAACTACCTCATCCAAAGTTTATTCAAATTCAGTTTTAAAGCTCCTGTTTGTAAATGTTGTAACAGTTGATTTGCCTCCATTAACCTTTATATTATTTTCTTCAACCCATTGTTGGATACTCTCAAGGTCCCTTTGTAATTCTGAACAATCCTCAATGTTATTTATTTCCCTATAAACAATTATGTCATCTGCATACAATCTGATTTTTGATGTTATATTGTTCCCTAAATCATTTGCGTATATTAAGAAAAGTAACAGACCGATTATACTCATCATCATCATCATTTCCCTTTATCCAGCTGTAGCCGGGTAGGGGCAAATATGGTTCCTCTCCACTTTCTTCGGTCTTTCCACCACTCCACCAACACTGTGTCCCAGTCCAGGTTTCTTTCTATAATGCTGCGTTGGATGGTATCCTTCCATCTCAATCATGTTCGTCCACGGCCTCTCCTTGCTTGGATTTGCATTTCCATCACCTTTTTTGGCATTCTTTCGTCGCTCATTCGCTTTATGTGCCCAAACCATCTTAGTCGGCTCTTCTCTATTCTATCATTCATTTTTTCCAATCCAATTTCTTCCCGGATTTTCTCATTCCTTATTTTGTCTGTTCTACTCTTCTGTATCATACTCCTCAAGAACTTCATTTCGGCTGCCTGTATTCGACTCTCATGCTTCTTTGTCATTGTCCAAGTTTCTGCTCCGTAAGTTGTTATGGGTACGTAATACATCTTGTACATAGTATCCTTTGCTTCCGTTGGCACATCTTTGTCCCATAACATATTTCTTACACTATGATAGAAACAACTTCCAGCTTGAATCCTTTTACTTATCTCAGCATCCAGTTGAGGATTCTCCATTAATTCACTCCCCAGGTATTTAAACGCTTCCACTACTTCCAGGGGCTTGTCTGCAAGTCTAATCTGACCTTTCCCTTCTTTCTCCCCTCTAGTCATAACAAGAGTTTTACTCTTTTCTGCACTTATTTTCAATCCACATTCTTCGATCTTCCCATTCACCACATTCAACTGTTCTTGAACCTTCCTGTCGTCTTCTCCCCAAATCACAATATCATCTGCAAATAACATCATGTTAATTTCTCTTCCTCCATATGCTGCTTTTGCTGTTCTCATGATGTCATCCATTACTATTGTAAAGAGGATTGGTGATAGAACACTTCCCTGTCTCAGTCCACTAGTTATTTTGAACCAACTTGTCCTGCGAACTTGTGTTTGCACGCAACTACAACATTCCTTATACAATGCCATGATCATTTTTATTAATCCCTGTCCAATTCCTTTTTGCACCAGACTGTCCCAAACTTTTGTCCTGGGGACACTGTCATATGCCTTTTCAATGTCAATGAATGTCATCACCATATCATTCCCGTACTCCCAATGCTTTTCCATTAGTTGTCTCATAATGAAAATGGGCTCTATTGTTTACCTTCCACTTCTGAAACCAAACTGATTTTCCTGTATCTGATTCTCAACCCTCAACCTTATTCTACTTTCCAGTATCCTTTCCATTATCTTAGCAACATGGGATATTAGAGTAATTCCCCTGTAGTTCTTCAAAACTTTCTTATCACCTTTCTTGAAAATTGGGATGATTATTCCTTTTTGCCAATCCTCAGGGACCTCCTTATTCTCCCAGACATTCCTGAGAACCTGATATGTCCACTGCAGGCCTACAGCTCCAGCTGCCTTTATCATCTCCACTGAAATTTCATCTATTCCAGCAGTTTTTCCATTCTTCATCTTTCTTACTGCCATTTCAATTTCATTCATTGTAATTTCTTTATCCATTTCTTCGTCAACTAATTGCCTTTCCTGGTCCTCCATTGAATGACTGTCATCTGTTCTTATGTTCAGCAGCTTCTGAAAATACTCTCTCCATCTATATCTTATTTCTTCTGGCTTTGTTAAAATTATGCCACCTTCATCCTTCACAAATCTGGTGTTTACTTGATCTCTCTTTTTGTTTCTTAAGATACCATACAGTAATTTCTTGCTGCCCTGCGTACATCTCTCAATTTCTGTGTGAATAAGGCCCAGCTTTTCCTCTTTTCTTCCTCCACTACTTTCTTGGCCAAATTCTTTGCCTCCACATATTTTCTTCTACTTTCTTCAGTCTTAGTTGTTTTCCATGCTTTCCATGCCATTTTCTTTTCCTTCACTTTAATCTTTACCCTATCATTCCACCAGTGTGTTTCTTTGTCTTTCACATTACCTGATGTTCTACCACACACCTTTTCTGCTCATCCAACCAGTGCTTCCTTAATTCTTTTCCATTCCTCTTCAACATTCCCCACCTCTGTCCTGGGTACCAAGGGTATTATTTCTCTTTGAAATTCTTCTTGTATGCTTTTCTCCTTCAACTTCCATACTTTAATTCTTTTCTCTCTTCTTAATTGGGGTTTTTCAATCTTTCCAACTTTCAATTTTCCTATCACAACTCTATGATCTCCACCAAAGGCTTCTTCAGGCATTGCTGTTACATCTACAAGGTTCTTCCGGTGTTCTTTCTCTATGATTATATAATCAATCATGGTCTTTGTTCGTCTGTCTCCCCAGCCATACCTTGTAATCTTCTGACTGTTCTTCTTCCTAAACCAGGTGTTTCCAACAATCATTTGATTCCTCATGCAAAAATCCACCAACAACTCGCCTTCTGGATTTACATTTCCATATCCAAAGGGCCCTACAACATCTTCCTTTCCTTGTCTTTCCATTCCAACTTCTGCATTTAGATCTCCCATCAATAGTACTTTCTTATCTTCTATCTGTCTCTCCACTTCCTCTAAGAAGTCCTCTAGATGTTCATCTATGCAACCAGTTTGTGGGGCATATAACTGAAATAGATCTTTCACGCCATTTTCAAACTGGAGTCTCATCATCATCATCCTATCGCTGATGAACTTCGTATATTCCAGATATTCTTGGATTTCTCTTCTAAGTATGATGGCCACTCCATTTTTTGCTTCAGGTCCTCCGCTGTAATACAGCCTGTATCCTCCTCTCAGATGGATCTCCCCTGTACCCCTCTTCTTGGTCGCGCACAGTCCAAGTATGGCTATATCTTTCTCTATCATGAAGTCAACCAGTTCTTCTGTCTTTCCCGTCAGTGTCAGTACATTTACTGTTGCAATTTTGATGTAGTTTGGTGCTGGTTGCCCACTTTTCACAGTTCCCCCAGCACCTGAAGAACTGCGCGTCGCTTTTAGCAGGGGACGCCCTAACCTTTTCTGAGGCACCATATCTGCTTTGTCCATATAGGCTGTTGTTACGATGGGCTCGCCACACCCAAAGGCATTTTATACCTACTGCCAGGTTCAAAATTGGGCCGCCCCTAACATGGAGACAGACGCCTTTCGTAGCCGCTCCTCTGGAGTACAGACGCTACGGGTATGCCCCTTCCACCATCTCCGCCGTACCGAAGTCCACCTTCTCCGCCGTAGATGCCGTTGAGGTCTTCACTCGTAACCCTGACCTAGGACCCATACCAGATGTTACACACCGGGTCAGTGTGCTCTGGGACTCACATAGGCAGGGGCGCCACTCCCTGGGTAGGGCTGCCTCCGAAGAGGGTCCCTACCTGCTACCGGGACCGATTATACTACCCTGTGCAATTCACTTCCAAACTTTCTCTTCCTGTGATATATTATTTCCTACTTTGACTTTCTAAACCCTTGAATTTAGAAATGTTTTTATTCAACGTATAACCCTTATGTCCAATCATATTCCCTCCAATTTCTTTAATAATATTCCATGTTCCACTCTATCAAAGGCTTTGGAAAGATCTATGGCTAGGCAATCTAACTGGCCTCCTGAACCCAATTGATCTGATATGTCCTGCTGAAATCCCACCAGTTGTACCTAACAAGAAAATTTCTTTCTAAATCCATACTGGCTCCTCATGAACCAATTTTTATCATCACATATCCCTCTGATGTACTTTGCTATTAAACTCTCCAGTATTTTACAAACTATACTGGTCAGGCTGATTGGTCTGTAGTTCATATGATGGTGCAGTGTGTAATTTATTGTGTCTAGTTGTACACGACAACTTGAAGACGATGTCTGAAACGCAACGTAAGTCATGGATGATGGTTATTTTGAAGAGATGTCACAACCCACTGTGTTGCGTGTTCAAAATAAGTAAAATATGTCGGCAGAAATACAGTACTTCTGGGATGATCTGGCACTTAAAAATGCATAATATCAATGATGAGGAATCGTCACAGAACACCTCCGGCCCGGTCTGCATCACAAGAAGCTACCCTGTCAACAACGATTGCGAGGTATCCAGGTAGATGTACATCCTATCTACAGTTATTAACAAATTATGTGGGTTATTCAGCTAAGAAGTCCACTTGAAATAACTCATGAACAGTTTAAGATACTGACATTCTGTTTTCACTTTTGTTAATGGTATTAAGGAGCTCATAGTTCAACATGCAGTGCTTTCCTAGGCTTTTGACAAAATTTATCGTCACACATGTTTCTATATGAGAACTGCAGATGATATACTATGAAGCTTACGCTTGTATTTTCTGAGACATCGCACAGCTTGCAGCACACGAGAATCGGCCTTGAGAGCGTTGCCCATCACCCGTGTCGAAAGAATTGGAGCAAACTCGGCCATTTTAGATTACACGTTCCACTCATGTGTGATGGTGGCTGCATATGCAGCAAAGCATATCTTTCCCCGTCTCAAGTTCGAATAATGCACGCCTCTAGTATCCAATTAGGTGTGCATCCTATCTAGAGTTATTCACAAATTCAAAGTAATTGATCTGCACAAATGAGATTATGGTTAGTAGCGAACTTTAATGAGTCACAAACTGCACTCAATTGTCTTCACAGTGGGATTTCACTTACCCCTTCTTGACGATTGGCACTTACAAGTCCCATCCTCATAAAAGTGCATTCACATTTTATTGGCAGAGTTTGGATGGCACTTGACTATTGGGACTTGCTAGTCCCACTTCTGAGCAGGAAGCAATATACTTATAGCGTTATTACTGGTCAACAGATGGCAGTTAAACGATTATTTCTCAGCTGTGGTATCTAGGCAACCGTAGAGAAAAGTGTAATCAGTTTTCAAATTATTTATTGCCTTTTGTGACGGTATAAATATACTTATGAGATAAAATTTATGAAGCATGCATATTTGGGAATATATTTCTATTACTACACAAGGCTTCTAATACATAATATCGTAAATATTCACATATTTCTAAAAGGGACTTACAAGTCCCGATGGGCAGCTAGTGACAGTCGTGTCGTGAGTGTTTTGTTCCATGCCTTAGTGTTGTTGGAGGACGCTAATAATTATGCACGTTTTGTTAGTTAGAATTCGAGTGAAATGTTGAAAATGTTTAGGCCTAAGACAAAAGGATTAAGTGAAGATGAACTTATTTCTGTCTTATGTGAAGATATTCTAGTAGATGAAGGAAACTAACCGATTTAGAAGACAGTGACAAAGAAGAAACATTTGATAATTTTACCAGTGTATTTGATGCAGAAGTGGAAGCTGCTGACTGTAAGTATTTACTTATTTTCCCATCAATGGCCTAATACAAATACAAATAATACAAATGCAAATAAATACAAATATACAATGATATTTGAATGGTCTTTTGTTCGAATATAATTTTCATTATTTTTATGGGGTTAGTCACTGACAACGTTACAGAACAGATACTAGTATTTATTTATTTGTTTTCTCTATTAGTTATGTCAATAGACAGATACACAGTGATGTCTGAATAGTTCTATTCCTGAGTAGGGCTACTCTTCATTTGTAGTGTTAAGCCTAATAATTATAAAGTAGCTATTAGAACGGTTTGGAAGCTGTTATAAATAGCATATTCGTTTCATTTTTAGGTATTAATCCTGAAAATGGTGATGACTATGATGAACTGTGCAATGATTTTGAAGCAAATGCTGAGTATGGTCCATCAATTGAAAGTAAGACTGCAAGAAAATAAAGCTAAACTTCCTGAGGCCAACAGAGGATGGGGAAAAAAGCCCTCTTCAATGGTGGTACCTGTATAGAACATCATGAGTTGTGCAAAGAACAAGAAATTGTGGCACCAAAATAGAGGTAAAGTGCCCCATTGTAGTAATTCAGATATGGGAGGTGCTGACAAAGTTGATCATCTGCGTGCCCTGTACTGTGATGATAGAAAGTCAAGAAAGTGGTGGCAAAGGTGGTTTTGGGGAATATTTGATGTATGGTAATTTTTGTCAATGTCTTCATCATACATAACCAGATGTACCCAAAGTTAACAGTCTTGCAATTCAGAAGAGTTGTTGCACAAGAACTGGGGACAAGCAAGAACGTACGAAGGAAGATATCCATCGAAAGACTCATGCCAACTGATGCACCCCAACCTAAAAGAGGGAAAGATGCTTATTCAGAGTCCAATGATGTAAGGCTAGGAAATAGGGGGTGTCTTTGGCCTGCATTTTCATTGAATAGAGGAAGATGTGAAGTGTGCAGCCGACAGAACGTTGAGTCTAGGCCTTACACAATTTGTAAGATTTGTAAAGTTCATTTGTGCTGCAATGACAGGTAAAACTGCTTTGCCCTGTACCATGAAGATAAGTTAGAGTTTCAGTGCATACTTGTATTTTTCAGTTGTAAATGTGTCCTGTACCTTGATGTAGTCATGAGTTAGAACGTACAAATTTTTACAGGAAGCCTATATCAAATTTTGTATTTTTCAGTTGCAAATATTAGTTAAATAGTAACTTTATACTTAGTTAATAATTCACCACAATTCATGTACTTCATGTTTAAATAATAATTGTAAATAATTAATGTAGATCTTGTCTCAACATACACGTCTACGTTGTAGTCAATACTGGATTTTAAGACTGTTTACTGCCCAACGGGACTTCTGAGTCCCATGCTTTTTTGTTATCATGTATTTATCTTTTTTGTAAAATGTCATGTAGTATGTTTCATTTAGAGTGTATTAACCTTAAATTTAACAATATTCAACAAAAATATTTATTTTACATATAGTGGTCAAGAAAGGTAAGTTCGAATAATGCACGCCTCTAGTATCCAATTAGGTGTACATCCTATCTAGAGTTATTCACAAATTCAAAGTAATTGATCTGCACAAATGCGCTTATGGTTAGTAGCGATCTTTAAAAAGTCACAGGCTGCACTCAATTGTCTTCACAGTGGGATTTCACTAATTAATTAGAAGAACACAGTCATTACTGATGGATTAAGTTGGACTCTAAATTAAACTTGTGATGTATTAATCACATAAAATAAAGGTCACCTTATTAAAGTTAAGTGTGAGAACATTGTCCGAATAACGACATGGAAAATAAGGTATCCCGTTTTAACACTTCACACAACATTAAAGGAAAAAGTGTAAGTTTCGTGAATTTAGTCCCGTTCACTATCAACTGTTCTTCCTGGAACCGTCCTGGGTTCGGCACAAGTCTTATCGGGATAATTAAGGAATGTTAAATGCACCAGATCGTTTAAATAGAGTACCGGTATTTAATTTATACTCACTTAAGAATCTGGTCACTTGAAAAATAGAATCAAAGTTCGACGACACTGTTAAATACGATCAACTACATTAGTCGTTCGTAACATAAGACGTACAGTTTGAAATATGTTCCAACCACTGATCTCTATACATGGATCGCTGATGGCAGCTCTCCGCTGCAGGAGAAAGTGCGCCAAGATGAGCGCGCGGTCCGCCATGTTGGTGTACCCATCCTAGAGCTCTCCTTATGGGGAAGCAATGATAATATAATCAATTTTAAATCGCAATTAATGTCGTATTGGAATAATTAAAAATATAAGGACATGTTCACTCAAAGCATAAGGACATTGGGAACACCGACACGTCATTCCGAGATCAGTAAATCTCCGGGATAGCGATAAAAATGAGTGTATAATAACGACCGACAAATATTAAATTAGGTGATGAATACATGCAGTTAGCGGTCGGTAATATAAAACGAGTGAAAAACAGTTTCTGAAACATCGCCATAAATTTTATACATGTATGCCAAGAAAATATGCATTCTTCAGGGGAGGTATGACTGAATTTTTCGTATTTTGAGCCAAAATCTCGATTTACCTTTTTATCCATACAAAATAGACTTATTCTTCCTCTTTCAGGAAATGTTTTCGTTTTTGTAATACCGCTCTGTATAAAGCTTGTAGAAGCCTTTTAATATGAGCCCGCAGGACATTTAAAAGCCCAGAACCACACCCACTTCTCCTGTAACGGCATAATGATAGTTTATTGTGTTTTTCGCTGGATATTCAAGTATTTCGTGGCGTATTTGCCGTATAAGTACACTTCGGCATGCTGACAGTCACTTGTTTACTACGTAATCAATACAATTACATTATGTTAGGAAATATTGTAATTTGAACTGACGGAGAGAATGTTGTACCTCTTCCAAGTAGTACTCATTTGAAATCTGCCACACATTTATACTTTGATACTTTAAATGTATTATGTATTCGTATTCTTTACATTTAGGAATTCGTATTTGTGTTGTACCTCTTCCAAGTAGTACTCATTTGAAATCTGCCACACATTTATACTTTGATACTTTTAATATATTATGTATTTGTATTCTTTACATTTAGGAATTCGTATTTGTGTTAATCGTAGTAGTACAAGCATGGCTCCCTTGTTTGTTTATATTTTACTAACATGCAGAAGTAACATGTGGTTTCAATTCAGCGAGTGAAATATCTAAACTAGTGATTTTTCATTGATGTATTTCATCTTAATTCCTTTGTAAATGTGTGGGGTAGTGCAATAAAACAGCACAGAACACCCGTGGAACTACAATCAGTAGACCTGGCGTCGCTGAACTAAGCTTAAACAAAGCAAGCGCACTCCTCGTGTTCTACGTCACCGTGCGCTCGCTGCCATCTTACTACGCCAGTCATCTTCTATTCGGCTAACTGCTACCCAAGCTACCAGCCATCCATGTATAGAGATCAGTGGTTCCAACACCTTAGGTAGAACAACTATGCACTGTGATGCTTCATTACCGTAAATTCAACAGTCTGAAAATATTAGATTATATTTCACTACTAGCACAGTTTATTATTTGTCAAAATTAAATATAAGATTATGGACAATTTTCACGTTTCACTGACGATCACGTTTCAATACTTTCAGTATTCATTGTTAAATGACTCTGTAAAGTTAATCACTGTCGTTCAAATACGAACATCAAATTATATTAGCTTAACATCGTATTGGTGAGAAAATGTAAGTTTCAGTCACACTGTTCTCGTAAATGGTAAAACTCCTCAACTGTTCAAATTTCAACTTAGGCTCAGTTGCTATCACCACACACACGACACTGAAAATATTTTAAGCCTTGTAGTGCGTCATAATACGCGGACTTTAACTTTCGCAGAGGGTCGAACTGACGACTGACATTATAGCCGCAGAATACCCAACAACCGGCCGGCCGATCTCGGCTGTGGTACAAAGTGAACTGGCTTGGCAATTTTTTTTATACGGGGGGCCCCCGTAGACCGCTCCTCCGCCGTGACCATCGACTCAATCTACATGGCCTCTGACATGCTATTAATTTTTAAGTAGAAAAGAGATAGCTGGGTAGAGTGGGAAACAAGGAGTATCTGCCTGTTTCCATGTCAGACACGTTACCAGGCGAGATTGTGTTAGGTATATGGTGTTGAAGTATGGTATTGAAGGGTCAGGGAAAAACCACATAGGCAGAAAGAAGAAAGAGCCTACATATAAAACCTGACTTCCTTTGATAGCACATGCAAGGATGTGGGCTGGAGATAGACCAGAGGTTGTGTTAGTTAGGAATATGTGTCATGCAAACATAACCATTTCCTTGCCATTTTCTGTTATTAAGGGGATCAGTCCTTCTTGTCACTGCCTGGTGTGGCTCGGGTCTGCTAGCGTCTGGGCTCTGGGCCACAGGTTCGTCCCATTGCCCAGCAGCCAGCAGTCCCTGGTGCCAAGTCTCCTTTTGGAGAGGGGGGAATTAAAGCCAAGCCTTACATAATGCAAGGGGCTATCTTCTTCCGCCTATCGATGTCCCTCTATGCGATGTTGTTGGAACACACTTGTCTCTGCAACAATTTGTACATATATACATTTAAAACTTTAGAGTGCGGGCCGCTCTCTTCCGCTCTCGTGTCCTGTAAAACAAGTATATCATATAATTGAATGATATTATCAGGGGTGGGTTATATGTCCACTCCCTTGTCGCTGGCAGGGGGTGGACTGGGTCGTCCCTTATTATGGCTGAGTTGCCTTCGTCATGATGTATTTCTTATCTCAATCCTTCCTCGCTTGATTACCTGTGGTGGCAAGATCTATAACATAACATAACATAACATAACATAACATAACATAACATAACATAACATAACATAACATAACATAACATAACATAACATAACATAACATAACATAACATAACATAACATAACATAACATAACATAACATAACATAACATAACATAACATAACATAACATAACATAATAATAGTAGTATAGCATAACTTAATCTAGGATATAGGTGAACTGGTATGTACATATATACAGGTGTTGCAGTGTGGTGTGTGGGCGTAATGTTAAGTGGAGCGGTGTAGTGAGTTGGTGTCAGCTTAAGAGGGGGGACGGATTCGGGCCCCCGGCCTTCTAACCCTGTGCCTAAACAGAATGTGCTTCGGCGTGGGGTGTTTGGTGTATAGATCGACGTCATAGCGTCCTATTCCACGGACTAGTGGGTTGGTCTTATTACCCTATGATTTAGTGTACATTCGCAGTGTTTGCTTTCGTATGTGTTGCCTTATCGAGCTGACTTTCGCAATTGCACGTAGGTGGCGTATTGGTGTGTCATACGGGAGTCTAGCCGCTGCTCGAATGCATTTGTTTTGTATTAGTTCCAGCTTATCCAGATTCGTCATAGCAGTGTAGCCCCAGGCGAGTGCTGCGTACGTTATTATCGGCCTAATTAGGGCCTTGTACATGTTTATTGCTGCTCCCTTGTTAATACTGGATCTTTTATTCAGTATCGGATAGAGCTGTGCCAGTCGTGCGTGTGTTTTCCGCTGGATGTCTTTAATGTGATATAGCATGGTTAGTTTTCTATCTAGGACTACTCCTAGATATTTGACCTTGTCGTGCCATGCTATATCTCGATTAAATAGTTTGAGCGGTTTTATATTGGCTGGCCTATGTGTGCGTCTGTTCTTCCTAGTGAACATCACAGCTTGGCATTTGTCAACGTTAACCTTGATACGCCATTTGGTTAGCCAGGGCTCAAGGGTTCGCAGTGCTACTTGTAGTCTCTTTCGGGTGCATGCTAATTGAGGGCGTTGTACTGTGATAGCAGTGTCATCCGCGTAGAGGTGCGTGGTAGCGAGTTCCGCTGTCGGCATGTCATTTGTAAATAGGATGAACAGGATTGGGCCTATTAGTGACCCCTGGGCTACGCCCGCCCTGATCGGTCGCGTGCTTGACAGTGTGTTATGAACATGTACTTGGAACTCTCGGCCTTCCAGGTATCATTAGTTAATCTTATGTACTCTGGGTGGAATTCGAGGTCTATTAATTTCGCTAACAGGCCTTCGTGCCAGACTTTGTCGAATGCCTTCTGGATATCAAGGAATACCGTGCATGTGTCCCTCCGCTTATTTAGTCCGATGGTCGCTTGTTCTAAGACCCGGATAAGCAGTTGCGGGGCGGAGTGGCCGTTCCTAAAACCGAATTGTTCGTTTCGAATGATTCCTCTTTCCTTGATATGTGCTATTAGCCTTTTCAGCAGTATTTTCTCGAATACTTTGCTGAGGGCGTCCAGGAGACTGATGGGCCTGTAGTTATAAGGGTTAGATTTGTCCTTGCCTGGTTTGCCAAATACAAGGATTCTCGCCTTTTTCCACTGTTCCGGATAATACTGCAATTGGAACATTGCATTGTATATTTAAGTGAGTAGTGCGAGGGTTTTCTGAGTTAGCTTTTTGAGTATTATGTTCTGAATCTCGTCTGGGCCGGGTGCCTTCTTCGGGTTAAGGTGGTCTATTATCCACTTAATTTCGTGGATATTAGTCTTCCTAACCTCGGGCTTAGGTGCGTTTGCTAGGAATTCCGCTACCTTGGCCTCTGTTTGCCTAATGAAGGCGGGGTCTGCCGGTTCGTCATTGGGCATAAAGGCTTCTTCCAGCGAGTCGGCTATCACCTCGGCTTTATCTTGATTTTCATATACTGGTCCGTTAGGTCCCTTAATTGTTGGGATCACGTGTGGTTCTCGCGTGAAATATCTCGCTAAGTTCCACACTGGTCTGGTATTTGTGTCAAACGTACTCAGTTTGTTATTCCAGATCCGAGACCTATATTCCATTATTTCGGTTTCGATTTCTGTTCTGAGTTCTTTTTTACGTATCCGGTCTTCATCGCGGTGGTATCGGGCCCAGTTGCGCTTGTGTCTGTTGCGCTGGCGTATTAGATCTTTAATGTGGGCCGGCATTTCGATGTTAGTGTTTTGTCTAGGTTTGGGTACCGGGATGCTCGCAGTTGTGGCTGCCTGGGTCGCACTTATGAGTGTTTTTAAAGATTCTTCCGTTTGGGCTGGGTTTACTATTTGTATGTCCTCAGTTCCCTGTAGGAGTGAATCGAGTTTTCTTTCGAATTTACCCCATTTGGCTGCTTTATAATTGAGTCGACGCTTGGGGTTATTCTCATATTCCTCCGGGTTCGCTTCCAGTGTAAATATTACCGGTTGATGCCTCAACCCTAGGTCGTTTATGACTTTAATACTGTGTCTTTGAGGAATGTTTCGTAGTAGGGCTATGTCCAATATATCGTCGACCTGATCGTTTGGCGCTAGGAACGTGGGTTCACTGGGGGCTGTTACCACATAGTCCTGGGATAGCATGTGGTTGTACAGCCTTGTGCCGTCTGGGTTAGGTTTCAGGCATCCCCAGCTGGCGTGTTTCGAGTTTAGGTCTCCTCCTAGGATCGTGTTTCGATTTAGCCTTAGTACCGATTCAATGTCACGTGTGTTAAGGTTTTTAGGTCTGGAGTATGCCGATATGATACTGACGAGTGTTACTCGCACTGGCATGGCAATACCGCATGCCTCCAGCTCGACCAGTTCTGGTAAGTCTATTTCTATGTGTTTAATGTCCTTCCTTACCAGAACTGCCACACCTCCGACTCTATTAGCCTTGTCGCTTCTGTGTAGTTTGTAGCCTCTTATGGTGAACTTCTTCCCTGGTGGGAGGAAGGTTTCTGTGAGGAGTGCTACGTGTATGGTGTTCGCGGCTAGGAAGGCTTCGAGTTCATATTTCCAAGACCTGACGCCCTGGGAGTTCCATATTAGAACTCGAAGCTCCTGTGTGTTATTGTTATTTTTATTATTGTTGTCATCGTCGTGTTGCTCAGGCATCTTGGGCTAGGAGGTCGGAGATCGCATTAGCCAGGTCCCTTAACCAGGGGAGTGAGAGCAAGTTGGCCATCATAACCCCAGTGGTTATGACTGCCATGAGGCTCAGGTTCGGGAAGAAGGTTTTCAGGATTTCTTCTATCCTTTCCCTGAACGTCCTTACTGCCATGCTCCCTTCTGGCAGCTGTGTCTGTTTCTGTGTTAGTGGTGTACGTGTGGCGTCGGGGGCGGGCGTCGGGGGTGGAGGTGCGGATGCCTGTTCGCTATCGGCAGGTGTCTTCTTGCAGGGGGTGGAGCTTACCGGGGGCGGGCCCTGTGGCTGCTCGGAAGGATTTTGCGTGGGCTTTACCTGCCTGTGATTTTTCGCTTGGGGCTGGGCCTTCTTATTATTGTTGGAAATCTTGCTCTTATTCTTATTCCGGACGGTGGTGGAGACTGGCTGGGCTGAGGGCCCGGGGTTGTGTTTACCATCCGTCCGCGTTGGTTTAAAATTTAAGAGCTTTCCGCCTGAAGGGCCTTGTTTTTGGCCTTTTGTACCTGAAGGGCCTGCGGGACCTGAGGGGTCCTTTCTGCCTGAGGGGCCAAGGTTCTTTCTGCGTGAAGCGCTTGTACCTGAAGGGCCTGCTTGGGCTTTGGGGTTGCCACGCTTGTCACCCTTTGGCCCTTTGCCTTGATGGGCGGCTTCGAAGTCCCTGCGGCTGGGACACTCCTTAAAATTAGCCGCGTGTTTCCCCCCCGCAGTTGGCGCATTTGGAGTGCGCGGGGTCGCTGCCGTGGGGGCAGTCGCGAGACAAGTGGGAGGCAGCGCATCTGCGACATCTGGGCTCTGATCGGCACGCCGCCCCTGGGTGGCCATGCCTCTGGCACACTCCACATTGGGGGCCAGTGGCTGGGGGGCGGTACGGCTCGACCGACACCAGCATGTTCGCTAGCATCCGCATTTTCCTCAGGTTTTCTGATCCTGGGGTGTCCGCCACGGCAACTAGGAATAGGTTGCCCTTGGCTGGCCTATTCCCTGGTCGCATCCGCACCACGGAGAATTCGGGGATCTCCTGTGCTTTCAAAGCAAGTTGGATTTCGTCCGCATTACTTCCGTTAATGGGGGTCCTCACTACGAACCGCTTCATTGTGCTATTGAGCAATACTTTTACAAAATTAATATTCAGCCCTTTAAGCACTCTGATAGCAATATCGTAGCTTTCGAAGCTTTGCATGTGCAGCCGGATCGCTTCGTGTGCATCTACTCTCGGCCTGGAGAAGTAATACTGTCTCTGGTCATGTGGTAGCTTTGCGAGGAGCTCCATTTCTAGTGCTTTGGTGTTGGTGGTGTATACCGTGAGGGGTGGGGGTGGACCCCTTACGGGTGGTTGGTTTTGTTGTTTGGGGTGGCTGTGTTGATTTCTGATGGCTTGACAAGCGAAATGCCTGCCTTTTTATTAGGTATCTCTGAGAAATTGTAATTGCTAATATCTTCCGTAATTTACAACAGACCTCTTTGAAACTTAGGAATCATGACTATAAAAGAATAGGCTACACGGTGATGTAGTTCATTTCTTCATATCTTAATTCATTCAGAAGAAATTAATGATGGAAAGGAATCGAACATTCCGTCGTCTGACGTAATATAGCCTTGACCAAGTTCCCAGTTTGTGACGTCTCACTTCCCCGCTGCTCACAGCTGACATGCTCGCTGGGGAAGCGTGCTCGGCGGGTAACATAACTCCACACACATCGGGGACTTTAACTTGTAACCGTGTTACGGGTATAATACATTGCCTGACAAAAAAGTTAGGCACACAGAAGGAGTGGTCCAGTATTATCCCATTTCAGTATACATGTATACCATTGATGTGTGAGTAAATGGTTAGATTTATAAGGATCTGCAATGTGTAGATTGCCCATCAGATTGCATTCGTGATGGCACCATCCTGTTGTTGAGAAGATGTTACCAGTCAACTGATGTGTGTCAGACAGTTGAGCAAGACATGCAGAGAGAACTACGAACAGTACGAAGCACCCACGATGCCTCGCAGATGCGTTAGACAGCCTATCCACTAACTGACAGCATTTGACAGAGGCCGCATTGAGGGACTGCATGAGGCTGGTTGGACGTAACGTGCAATTGCCAGGCATGTGGGCCATTCAGATGTCACAGTAGCCTGATGTTGGACTTAATGGGTACATGAGGGCACCCAATCACGTTGTGCAGGTTCAGGTCGACCAAGGAACACCATCCTGAGGGAGGACTGTTGTATGGTGTACTTACTTACTTAATTCCTCTCGTTCCCACTGGAACATAGGGCATCCGTGAAATGTCTCCATTGTGGTCGTCGATTTGCCAATGCTTTAACTTCCTTCCAAGTCTTCCCTGCTTCAAGAGCCTCCTCCTCTACAGTCCTCTTCCAGGTCTTCCTAGGACGACCTCTCCTCCGTGCCCATTGCGGATTCCGTTCCAATGCTGTGCGTTCTATACATCCCGCTGGCTTTCTCGAAATATGACCTATCCATTTCCATTTTCTCCTCTTCATTTCCACTGCGACTGGAATTTGGTTTGTTGTTCTCCATAGCTCGTCATTGGACATAATTTCAGGCCATCTGATGTTTATGATGCGCCGTAAGCGGCGGTTTATAAATGTCTGCAAGTTTCACAAGCATACACAAGGACTGATTTAACATTTGTATTGAAAATTTTTATTTTCGTTTTCCTTGAAATGTTGTTATACTTCCATACTGTATACAGCTGCATGAAGGCTCCATTTGCTTTCCTTATTCTGGGTCTCACATCCTCTTCCGCCCCTCCTTCTCATGTCACTACACTTCCCAAGTAGGTAAATGTTTAACCTCTTCAATCTCTTCTCCTGCCACAAACAATCTTTGATCAATTTTAGCATTTACTCTCATTTCCTTGGTCTTAACAACATTTATATTGAGTCCTGCAGCCTCAGCTTCCTTCCGTAATCCTTCTAACTTGTGTTTCATATCACTAATTTTTGACGACAAAAGACAAATAACATCTGCAAATTCTAAATCTTGCAGTCTTTCCCCCATTCCCCATTGTATTCCTCTTTTCCTTCCACCCAACATATTTCTCATAACATTATCGAGCACCACTAAAAAGATTGTTGTTGAAAGAACGCATCCATGGCGAACTCCACTTGTGACATTCACATAATCTGGGAGTTTTCGTTCATGTACTACTTTACTTCTATACCCTTCATACATTGCCTTCATGAGATTCAAGATTTTATCCGGTACTCCATATTTCACCAATGTCTTCCACATTACGGTCCATTTACAGAATCAAACGCTCTCTCAAGGTCTATGAATGTCAAATACAATGTGGCCTGCCATTCATTACTTTACTCTAGAATTATTCTTAGCGTATTTATTAGATCAACGCAGCTGCGTTGTCTACGGAAACCAGCTTGTTCTTTTCGAAGACGCTGCTCAATTGAGACCTTTACTCTGTTTAGAATTATTCTAGAGAGAATTTTACTTGGTATGCTCAGTAGTGTTATTCCTCTCCAATTCTTACACACTGCGGTGTCACCTTTTTGGGGGAGTTTCAAGATCAAGTCCTCTTTCCAATCAGCTGGAATTTTTCTCTTCTTTCCATATTTTCCCCAGTAATGGTAGAAGCAAATTAATGGTGGCCTCTTCATCCACTTTTAGTATTTCTGGATCTATATTATCTATGCCTGCTGCGTTACCATTCTTTAATTGTTTCATTGCTAACATAACTTCATGCCTTGTTGGGGAATCTAGCTTTAGTCTTGAGTCTTCACTATCTAAGCCTTCATTTACTTCTTCTTGCATTTCCTGCTCATTTCCATCATCTTTGTTTTAACATTTCTGAAAAATACTCTTGCCATCTTCTCAATTGTTCTTACTGTGATAACAGCATATTTCCTTGCTTACCCCTCACTGGTTTAGTCTTCCTACAACCTCCTCTTGACAACTTCCATGTAATATTATAGAGTTGTTTCATGTCATCCTTCTTCTCAGCTTCCTCTGCAATTTGTGCCTGCTGGTCAATCCGTCTTCTTTTATCGCTTCTCACACTCCTTTTAACCATTTTGTCAATTTCCGAATATTTCCTTTGGGCTTTTGACTTCTGCTGTCTTGTTCTGCTTTGGTTTACTATAGCTTTTGCCTCTTTTCGTTTTTCACTTAAGTCCCATGTTTCTTCAGACATCCAGTCTTTCTGTTGATAGCTCCTATAGCCAATTACTTTTTCACACGTTTGTATATAAGTGTTCTTAACAATTTCCCAAGTTCTTTCCACACTCAACTCTTCCTTTTTTTCAGGATTTGAAAGGACTTCAAACCAATTTTTCAACTCCAGACTAAATTATTTCCTCTTCTTTTCACTGTTTAACCTTTGTATGCTGAACCTCTTTTTCCTTGTTGCAAACTTCTTCGATGCAGCCTTTATTTTCAATTTAAGCTTAGCTACTACTAGATGATGATCACTAACAACATCAGCTCCTCTTCTATTCCTTACATCTGTCAATGATCTTCTAAATTTCTTGCTAATAGCTACAGGGTCGATCTGATTTTCTATTTTGTGATCTGGCGATACCCATGTAACCTTATGACAACTTTTGTGAGGAAAGATTATCCCTCCAATCACCATTTCCTGGCTGACACACAAATTTACAAATCTCTCTCCATTATCATTCATTTCATCTAATCCACGTTTCCCTATCACACGCTCTAGTCCCTCATTATTTGATCCAATCTTCGTGTTCATATCACCCATAATAATAGCAATATCTCTTTTATTTATATTCTTCATAGTTTCATTCAACTGATGATAAAATTTATCCTACATGTCGGCATCATATACGTCTGTTGGTGCATAACAAACTAATTGTGTTACATTTCAAATTTTACCATGAAATCTAGCTGTCATCATTCTGTCTGAGATGGGACTCCATTCAATTAAACTGTTCTTGGCTGTCCTATTTAGCAACATACCTACTCCATTTCTCCGTTCAACATCCTCCCCAGACTGACCAGAATAAATAAATGTATTCCCATTTTGCATCATGATCTCTCCAAAATCGCACCACCTCACTTCACTTAAACCAAGAATTTCCAAGCCATAATTTTGCATCTTTTTCTCAACCTGCTTTAGTTTACCTTCTTCTGTGAAAGTTCAAACATTCCAACAACAAATTATCATTTTCCGTTTTGGGCCAAAGTTCATCATCGAGGTATCCATCCGGTTTCGTTTCACTTCAGTTTCTTTAATAAGTGGATTTAAGATGTGCGAGTTACAAGCCCACAGCACCCGAGCTTGGTGGTGGGGCTGCCACGTGAGCCTCCAAGCCTGCCGTTTTCTGCAGGGGCTGTCTCCCTTAACCCTTGAAGTTCCCTCTTCACCACAAGGCAGTGGTTTCCCCCTTTCTTCAACCCCGAGGGAAAAGGGTTGCCTCGTCTGCCAGATTTGCCATTCCAAAAGTCTCCTTCTCTGCCACATCTGCCATTGAGGACATCACCAGAGCCCCGATAGCCGTCACTTTTCAGGGTTCCTGAAGGGCCTTCACAGCTACGGTAGCGGTCCTGGAGCACACACAGTCCCCGCTGTACATCACCCCTACAGGCAAAACCCTACTTCAGGCCGTTGCCCACCTCCCACGACGTGGACGAGGGGTTGGACTTATGGGAGGCGTGGTATGGTGTGCTATGAGATAAAAACAGAGGAGGAAGAACTATTGCTTCAGCAGGATTTAGATACAATTGAAAAATGGGCACGTGAAAATCGAATGAAAATCCACACCGAAAAAGGGATTACAAAATTGGAGGGGAAGTGCCGTTGAAGTTGATAGTTGTAAGTATTTAGGTGTTAATATTAGAAAAGACTTAAACCGGTCAGAGTAAGAGGAAAATATAGTTAAGAAATCCTGGAGATCGTTACATTTTATTATGCGGAAACCCAAGAAAGCTAATTCTGGTGCCAAAAGTAAAGCTTATAAATGCTTGGTAAGCCAGATTCTCGAGTATGGATCTGCGTGCTGGGTCCGTACAGGGTGGGTTTAATGAATTCCATAGAAAAAATCAAAGAAGAGCGATGCGTTTCGTAACTGGGGATGGGAGGAATAACATTAATTGGGGAAGTCTTGAATCTAGAAGAACTAGAGCTCGCCTGTGTGGTCTTTATAAGAGCTATACGGGAAGGGCTGCCTGGAGTAGTATTAGAAATAGGTTGGAACCTTTCTCGTATTTATCAAGAAATGATCATAAGCCTAAAATTAGGGCCAGAAACTAGCATACGGACGTGGGCAAGTTTTCGTTCGTAAACAGGACCATGAGCGATTGGAATAAGTTACCTGCAGTAGTCTTTCATAGATTCCCTTCCAGTATCAAGTAATTTAAGAAGACAATTAGTGCTAGTGTGTAAGTGAAAAGTAAAAGTTGTAAATTATGGACACTGAATTTATGATTTTCTGCTTGGTTTAGATTGTGAAACTGCAACCGTACGAATGTACGATCCCCAAATTTTCAGGTTAGGAAACTTTTGTAAAATAGTTCGTAATATTGAAGTCATGTAAATCATGTCATTTTGTTAATTTATATGTAAAACATAAGATTAGAAGAAGAATTTGTAGTAGTAGTATAATTGGATGGTTCTGCGGCACCTCCGCCGCCGCACGCCTCCGCCCGCCTCCCCCTCCGCCGCCTCCCGCGGGAAATTTGAATTTTGGCGGGAAATTTGAATTTTGGCGCGAGATTTGAATTTGTAAACAAAGCCACGTGCTTTTTGACAGCTGTCATCGACAACAACGCATCGCTAACCTCACTGCTGCCATCTTGACGGGCCTAAACCTCACTAGTGCCAACTTAACCTAACTAGCGTGAGGTAAACAAACCCACGTGTTTTTTGACAGCCACGTGCTTTTTGACGGACAACAACGCATCGCTAACCTCAGTACTGCCATCTTGACGGGCCTAAACCTTAATAGTACCAACTTAACCTAACTAGCATGAGGTAAACAAAGCCACGTGCTTTTTGACAGCCACGTGCTTTTTGACAGACAACAACGCATCGCTAACCTCAGTACTGCCATCTTGACGGACCTAAACCTTAGTGGTACCAACTTAACCTAACTAGCGCGAGGTAAACAAAGCCACGTGCTTTTGACAGCCACGTGTTTTTTGACAGCCACGTGCTTTTTTGACAGCTGTCATCCGCCATCTTTGAGCACGGTGCTGCCCTCTTTCGTCACATATCATCGGCAGTGCTGCCATCTTGACGGGTCTAAACCTTAGTGCTACCAACTTAACCTCACTAGCGTGAGATAAACAAAGCCACGTGCAGCTGTCATCCGCCATCTTTGAGCATCGTGCTGCCCTCTTTAGCTACTTACCTTTGAAATGTGGTACGTTATCCGCCATCTTGCATCCGAAACCTCAGTGCTGCGCTCTATGTAGTGGCGGCAAATTCCATGTGCTCTTGTTTGGAAACAAAGCCACGTGCAGCTGTCATCCACCATCTTTAATCACCGTGCTGCCCTCTTTAGCTACTTACCTTTGACAGTTGTCATCCGCCATCTTGCATCGCCAACCTCAGTGCCGCACTCTATGTAGTGGCGGCAAATTCCACGTGCTCTTGTTTGGAAACAAATTCACGTGCTATTTTTCTGACAGCTGTCATCCGCCATCTTTGAGCACCGTGCTGCCCTCTTTAGCTACTTACCTTTGAAATGTGGTACGTCACAGCTGTCATCCGCCATCTTTAATCCAGAGAGAACAGTGCTGCAATCTATGTGGTGGCGGCAAATTCCACGTGCTTTACAAATCAACATGCTTTTTTGACAGCTGTCAACCGCCATCTTTAATCACCGTGCTGCCATCTATGTGGTGGCGGTAAATTCCACATGCTTTACAAACCTATATGCTTTTCTGACAGCTGTCATCCGCCATCTTTAATCCAGAGAGAACAGTGCTGCCCTCTATGTGGTGGCGGCAAATTCCACGTGCTCTTGTTTGGAAACAAAGCCATGTGCAGCTGTCATCCGCCATCTTTGAGCACCGTGCTGCGAGCAATTTCGTCAGTTGGCATACGCCATCTTTAATCTACAGAACACCGTGCTGCCCTCTTTATGGCTACTACCTTAAGCACGTAGTAGCGGGCAATTTGAAAAGTTCTGTTAGCTATCATCCGCCATCTTTAATCACCGTGCTGCCATCTTTAGCTAGATACCTTTGAAATGTGGCGGCGGATAATTTGAAAAATGCTTTTTGACAGCAGCTATCTTTGAGCACCGTGCTACCCTCTATGTGGTGGCGGCAAATTCTACATGCTTTACAAACCCACGCGCTTTTTTTTTGACAGCCATCTTTAAGCAACAGAGTACAGTGCTGCCCTTTTTGTTGTGGCGGCAAATTCCACGTGCTCTTGTTTGGAAACAAAGCCACATGCTCTTTTGACAGCTGTCACCCGCCATCTTTAACCAACAGAGCACTATGCTGCGGGCAATTTCGTTAGCTGTCATCCGACATCTTTAATCAACAGAGCACCGTGCTGCCCTCATGCGGGGTAATTTCGTTAGCTGCCATCCGCCATCTTTAAACACCGTGCTGCCCTCTTTATGACTACTACCTTAAGCACGTAGTAGCGGGCAATTTCGTTAGCTGTCATCCGCTATCTTTGAGCACCGTGCTGGTCTCTGTAGTAGCGGGTAATTTGAAAAGTTCTGTTAGCTGTCATCCGCCATCTTTGAGCACCGTGCTGCCATCTATGTGGTGGCGGCAAATTCCACATGCTTTACAAACTCACGCGCAGCTGTCATCCACCATCTTACATCGCAAACCTCAGTGCTACACTCTATGTGGTAGCGGATAATTTTAAAAAGAAAAATTCTACAGCAGCCATCTCTGGACGCTAATTGCACAAGATGGTAGCTATACATGACTCCTTAAAGGTGCTCATGCAAGATGATCGCTAAACATAGACGCCCTTGGGATGCTTGCGCAAGATGGCGGTTATACAAGGCTCCTTATGAGGGATGCTTGCGCGAGATGGTGGTTGCTCTTATGAGGCGGCTCAAGGATCCATGGCTAGAGACGCCCTAAGGATGCTTGCGCAAGATGGCGGATGCAAGATGGCGGCTATACATAGCTCCTTATGAGACAGCCAGTACAACATGTGATCAGAACATTGATTGATGTGTTCAGAACACAAAATAAGTAGAATCGAACACTGTACTCGATACAACATGTGATTAAAACATTGTGTGGTGTGTTCAGAACACTAATCGAACGCTGTATTAGGGGATACCTTTGTTTAGATTGAAACATAACAAGACTAGAATTGAACACTGCACATTGATTGATGTGTTCAGAACACAAAATAAGTAGAATCGAACACTGTACTCGATGTCGTTAACTTCAACATGTGATTAAAACATTGGCTGGTGTGTTCAGAACACTACATAAGTAGAATCGAACGCTGTATTAGGGGATACCTTTGTTTAGATTGAAACATAACAAGACTAGAATTGAACACTGCACTCGATGTCGGAAGATCAGATTGAAACATAACAAGACTAGAATTGAACACTGTACATTGATTGATGTGTTCAGAACACAAAATAAGTAGAATCGAACACTGTACTCGATGTCGTTAACTTCAACATGTGATTAAAACATTGTCTGGTGTGTTCAGAACACTACATAAGTAGAATCGAACGCTGTATTAGGGGATACCTTTGTTCTAAGAAGATCAGATTGAAACATAACAAGACTAGAATTGAACACTGCACTCGATGTCGTTACATGTGATCAGAACAATGATTGATGTGTTCAGATCACTAAACAAGTAGAACCGAACACTGTACAACATGTTAGGGGGATACCTTTGTTTAGATTGAAACATAACAAGACTAGAATTGAACACTGCACTCGATGTCGTTACATGTGATCAGAACAATGATTGATGTGTTCAGATCACGAAACAAGTAGAACCGAACACTGTACAACATGTTAGGGGATACCTTTGTTTAGATTGAAACTAACAAGACTAGAATCGAACACTGCACTCGATGTCGTTACATGTGACCCGATACAACATGTTAGGGGATACCTTTATCCTAAGAACCGAACACTGTACAACATGTTAGGGGATACCTTTGTTTAGATTGAAACTAACAAGACTAGAATCGAACACTGCACTCGATGTCGTTACATGTGATCCGATACAACATGTTAGGGGATACCTTTGTTTAGATTGAAACATAGCAAGCCTAGAATCGAACATTGTTTGATGTGTTCAGTACAACTTCAATGATTAACATACACACTGTGCACATATCGCATAGCTAAAAACACACTGTGCACATATCGCATACCTAACACTTCAAATGATTTGCTTAGTACGAAAATAAAAATAAAAAATCTATACCGCGTAGCTAACTCGTTCATCACACTGCTAAGACGCTTAGTAATTGTGAATACACTCATACGAAAATCAAGAAAGCACACTGCGTAGCCAACTCGCTCGGCACGAAAAAAAATCTATACCGCGTAGCTAACTCGTTCATCACACTGCTAAGACGCTTAGTAATTGTGAATACACTCATACGAAAATCAAGAAAGCACACTGCGTAGCCAACTCGCTCGGCTCACTCGCTTAGTAATTGCAACACACACGGATAAGAATGTTCCGAGATACTTACATGTTTTTTAAGGGGGGTGAAAGATCATAAATTATATGTACACACATGTTGTCTCCTCCAAGTTGTAAGATGAAATAGACGCAGTACTGCGAGTTTCCACTCTAGCTGGCGAACGGAAGTAGCATGATATCTCAGCAAAAAATAAAAATACGCGTGAGCTTGCAAGTCAGACACAATGATGGATACCGCGATTCAAATCCTGGCAACTTATGCCGTCGGGAAGGGTATCCGGTGAGCATCTAGCTGTAAATCCCCGATTCTCGACAGATTCTTAATCCCAGTTCTTTGACGTGAGGAAGGGCAACCGGTCGAATACAATAGTGTATGAAGTAAGAGGTTAGATACTACCAGTTTTGTGTCAGGAAGGACAACTAGTCTTAAAACAAAACAGATTCTTAATCCGAGTTCTTTGACGTCAGGAAGGGCAACCGGACGAAAACTATAGTGTAAGAGGCTAGATACTGCCAGTTTTGCGTCAGGAAGGGCAACTCAACAAATTCTTGCGATTTAAAATCTTAGTCAGGAAGGGCATCCGGCTGTAGTGATACTGCGATTTAAAATCTAGCTGTAAATCCCCCGATTCTCGACAGATTCTTAATCCGAGTTCTTTGACGTCAGGAAGGGCGACCGGTTGAAAACAATAGTGTAAGAGGCTAGATACTGCCAGTTTTATGTCAGGAAGGGCAACTCAACAAATTCTTGCGATTTAAAATCTTAGTCAGGAAGGGCATCCAGCAGTAAAACAATAGTTCGTGATTTAAAATCTAAGAAGTGCATCTAGCTGTAAATCCCCCGATTCTCGACAGATTCTTAATCCGAGTTCTTTGACGTCAGGAAGGGCAACCGGTTGAAAACAATTATCGAACACGCATCGCGAAGGCAAGAGTGTGCAGCGATATGCTTGTTTAGACTTGCAGATTACGAAAGAAACATAACAAGACTTGAGTCATAAAACAAATTCTTGCGATTTAAAATCTTAGTCAGGAAGGGCATCTGGTAGTAAAACAATAGTTCGTGATACCGCGATTTAAAATCTAGCTGTATATCCCCCGATTCTCGACAGATTCTTAATCCGAGTTCTTTGACGTCAGGAAGGGCAACTAGTTGAAAACAATTATCGAACACGCATCGTGAAGGCAAGAGTGTGCAGCGATATGCTTGTTTAGACTTGCAGATTACGAAAGAAACATAACAAGACTTGAGTCTTAAAACAAATTCTTGCGATTTAAAATCTTAGTCAGGAAGGGCATCCAGCAGTAAAACAATAGTTCGTGATTTAAAATCTAAGAAGTGCATCTAGCTGAAAATCCCCCGATTCTCGACAGATTCTTAATCCGAGTTCTTTGACGTCAGGAAGGGCAACCGGTTGAAAACAATTATCGAACACGCATCGCGAAGGCAAGAGTGTGCAGCGATATGCTTGTTTAGACTTGCAGATTACGAAAGAAACATAACAAGACTTGAGTCATAAAACAAATTCTTGCGATTTAAAATCTTAGTCAGGAAGGGCATCTGGTAGTAAAACAATAGTTCGTGATACCGCGATTTAAAATCTAGCTGTATATCCCCCGATTCTCGACAGATTCTTAATCCGAGTTCTTTGACGTCAGGAAGGGCAACTAGTTGAAAACAATTATCGAACACGCATCGTGAAGGCAAGAGTGTGCAGCGATATGCTTGTTTAGACTTGCAGATTACGAAAGAAACATAACAAGACTTGAGTCTTAAAACAAATTCTTGCGATTTAAAATCTTAGTCAGGAAGGGCATCTAGTAGTAAAACAATAGTTCGTGATACCACGATTTAAAATCTAGCTGTATATCCCCCGATTCTCGACAGATTCTTAATCCGAGTTCTTTGACGTCAGGAAGGGCAGCTGGTTGAAAACAATTATCGAGCACGCATCGTGAAGGCAAGAGTGTGCAGCGATATGCTTGTTTAGACTTGCAGATTACGAAAGAAACATAACAAGACTTGAGTCTTAAAACAAATTCTTGCGATTTAAAATCTTAGTCAGGAAGGGCATCCAGCAGTAAAACAATAGTTCGTGATTTAAAATCTAAGAAGTGCATCTAGCTGAAAATCCCCTGATTCTCGACAGATTCTTAATCCGAGTTCTTTGGCGTCAGGAAGGGCAACCGGTCGAAAACAATTATCGAACACGCATCGCTAAGGCAAGAGTGTGCAGCGATATGCTTGTTTAGACTTGCAGATTACGAAAGAAACATAACAAGACTTGAGTCTTAAAACAAATTCTTGCGATTTAAAATCTTAGTCAGGAAGGGCATCCAGCAGTAAAACAATAGTTCGTGATACTGCGATTTAACATCTAGCTGTAAAACCCCCGATTCTCGACAGATTCTAAATCCGAGTTGTCAGGAAGGGCAACCGGCCGAAAACCATAGCGTATGATGTAAGAGCTTAGATACTGCCAATTTTGCATCAGGAAGGACAACTAGTCTTAAAACAAAACAGATTCTTAATCCGAGTTGTCAGGAAGGGCAACCGGTCGTAAAACTATGGTGTATGAGGTTAGATACTGCTAGTTTTGCATCAGGAAGGACAACTCAACACATTCATGTGATTTAAACACATTTTTATCCCCAAGAGAATCGAACCCGAGACTACCGGGTGAGAGGCATGCATACTGTAGGCTATAGGTTTGTTCTACTGTCCATGAAGTCGTATCAGCGCAGAGCGAGCAGCGGAATGCGTGTGTTAGATGAAATTGTACACGTATCTTCCGGCTCGGCCTTGAACGAGGACACTACATGCTGATAAGCGGCTTGTAACTCGCGAAGGTCTTCTTAGCTGAGTACCATTCAAGCTCTTAAAACACAGTACCAATTAAGGTTGTAAAATATTCTGAAATAGTCCTCCTCTGTGGTGTAGTAGTTAGTGTGATTAGCTGCTACCCTCGGAGGTCCGAGTTCGATTCCCGGCTCTGCCACGGAATGTGTAGCATTTAGCCTATGTAAGTTCCTAACGTAAACTATCATGATTGTACGGAGAGGTTAAAACACACACAGTGCCTACTCCTATCGAAAGAACCTGCACGGTACCGGCATGTAGGCTTCTCCTGGTGAAGGAGCTTGCACATGGTTTAACGCCTCCTATCAACAGCCCTTACTTAATGCTGGCTTTTTTGCACACCCCGCCTCACACCATAGTTTTATACGACCGGCTGCCCTTCCTGACTAGGATTTTAAATCGCAGTATACGCGATAAATTTGTTGTAGCGGGTTTTATAACTAGATATCCCGGTACCGATACATAGCCTACTCCACTGAAAAAGCCTGCACAAGGCTTATTGCCTCCATCCGACAAATGAATCAGCATCAACACTCTTGTACTCAAAAAATAATTTTCGACCGAGTTCGATTCCCGGCTCTGCCACGGAATGTGTAGCATTTAGCCTATGTAAGTTCCTAACGTAAACTATCATGATTGTACGGAGAGGTTAAAACACACACAGTGCCTACTCCTATCGAAAGAACCTGCACGGTACCGGCATGTAGGCTTCTCCTGGTGAAGGAGCTTGCACATGGTTTAACGCCTCCTATCAACAGCCCTTACTTAATGCTGGCTTTTTTGCACACCCCGCCTCACACCATAGTTTTATACGACCGGCTGCCCTTCCTGACTAGGATTTTAAATCGCAGTATACGCGATAAATTTGTTGTAGCGGGTTTTATAACTAGATATCCCGGTACCGATACATAGCCTACTCCACTGAAGAAGCCTGCACAAGGCTTATTGCCTCCATCCGACAAATGAATCAGCATCAACACACTTGTACTCAAAAAATAATTTTCGAAGGAGTCTGCACAAGGTTTAACGTCCCCATCAACAGCCCTTACTTATTGCTAGCTTTTCTGCACACCCCGCCTCACACCATAGTTTTACGACCGGCTGCCCTTCCTGACTAGGATTTTAAATCGATATCCCGACATAGCCTACTCCTACCGAAGAAGGCAGCTTAACGCCTCCATCCAACAAATGAATCACACTAAAACACTCTTCAATCATTCTCGCTACTTCGGATGATAGCGGGTTCGAACTGGAAGCTGTAAATGCTAGGCGTGGGACCTGTGCGATCATCATTACATGATCTAGCCGGATGCCCTTCCCGACGGCATAAGTTACCAGGATTTGAATCGCGGTATCCATCATTGTGTCTGACTTGCAAGCTCACGCGTATTTTTATTTTTTGCTGAGATATCATGCTACTTCCGTTCGCCAGCTAGAGTGGAAACTCGCAGTACTGCGTCTATTTCATCTTACAACTTGGAGGAGACAACATGTGTGTACATATAATTTATGATCTTTCACCCCCCTTAAAAAACATGTAAGTATCTCGGAACATTCTTATCCGTGTGTGTTGCAATTACTAAGCGAGTGAGCCGAGCGAGTTGGCTACGCAGTGTGCTTTCTTGATTTTCGTATGAGTGTATTCACAATTACTAAGCGTCTTAGCAGTGTGATGAACGAGTTAGCTACGCGGTATAGATTTTTTCGTGCCGAGCGAGTTGGCTACGCAGTGTGCTTTCTTGATTTTCGTATGAGTGTATTCACAATTACTAAGCGTCTTAGCAGTGTGATGAACGAGTTAGCTACGCGGTATAGATTTTTTATTTTTATTTTCGTACTAAGCAAATCATTTGAAGTGTTAGGTATGCGATATGTGCACAGTGTGTTTTTAGCTATGCGATATGTGCACAGTGTGTATGTTAATCATTAAAGTTGTACTGAACACATCAAACAATGTTCGATTCTAGGCTTGCTATGTTTCAATCTAAACAAAGGTATCCCCTAACATGTTGTATCGGATCACATGTAACGACATCGAGTGCAGTGTTCGATTCTAGTCTTGTTAGTTTCAATCTAAACAAAGGTATCCCCTAACATGTTGTACAGTGTTCGGTTCTTAGGATAAAGGTATCCCCTAACATGTTGTATCGGGTCACATGTAACGACATCGAGTGCAGTGTTCGATTCTAGTCTTGTTAGTTTCAATCTAAACAAAGGTATCCCCTAACATGTTGTACAGTGTTCGGTTCTACTTGTTTCGTGATCTGAACACATCAATCATTGTTCTGATCACATGTAACGACATCGAGTGCAGTGTTCAATTCTAGTCTTGTTATGTTTCAATCTAAACAAAGGTATCCCCCTAACATGTTGTACAGTGTTCGGTTCTACTTGTTTAGTGATCTGAACACATCAATCATTGTTCTGATCACATGTAACGACATCGAGTGCAGTGTTCAATTCTAGTCTTGTTATGTTTCAATCTGATCTTCTTAGAACAAAGGTATCCCCTAATACAGCGTTCGATTCTACTTATGTAGTGTTCTGAACACACCAGACAATGTTTTAATCACATGTTGAAGTTAACGACATCGAGTACAGTGTTCGATTCTACTTATTTTGTGTTCTGAACACATCAATCAATGTACAGTGTTCAATTCTAGTCTTGTTATGTTTCAATCTGATCTTCCGACATCGAGTGCAGTGTTCAATTCTAGTCTTGTTATGTTTCAATCTAAACAAAGGTATCCCCTAATACAGCGTTCGATTCTACTTATGTAGTGTTCTGAACACACCAGCCAATGTTTTAATCACATGTTGAAGTTAACGACATCGAGTACAGTGTTCGATTCTACTTATTTTGTGTTCTGAACACATCAATCAATGTGCAGTGTTCAATTCTAGTCTTGTTATGTTTCAATCTAAACAAAGGTATCCCCTAATACAGCGTTCGATTAGTGTTCTGAACACACCACACAATGTTTTAATCACATGTTGTATCGAGTACAGTGTTCGATTCTACTTATTTTGTGTTCTGAACACATCAATCAATGTTCTGATCACATGTTGTACTGGCTGTCTCATAAGGAGCTATGTATAGCCGCCATCTTGCATCCGCCATCTTGCGCAAGCATCCTTAGGGCGTCTCTAGCCATGGATCCTTGAGCCGCCTCATAAGAGCAACCACTATCTCGCGCAAGCATCCCTCATAAGGAGCCTTGTATAACCGCCATCTTGCGCAAGCATCCCAAGGGCGTCTATGTTTAGCGATCATCTTGCATGAGCACCTTTAAGGAGTCATCTTGTGCAATTAGCGTCCAGAGATGGCTGCTGTAGAATTTTTCTTTTTAAAATTATCCGCTACCACATAGAGTGTAGCACTGAGGTTTGCGATGTAAGATGGTGGATGACAGCTGCGCGTGAGTTTGTAAAGCATGTGGAATTTGCCGCCACCACATAGATGGCAGCACGGTGCTCAAAGATGGCGGATGACAGCTAACAGAACTTTTCAAATTACCCTCTACTACAGAGAGCAGCACGGTGCTCAAAGATAGCGGATGACAGCTAACGAAATTGCCCGCTACTACGTGCTTAAGGTAGTAGTCATAAAGAGGGCAGCACGGTGTTTAAAGATGGCGGATGGCAGCTAACGAAATTACCCCGCATGAGGGCAGCACGGTGCTCTGTTGATTAAAGATGTCGGATGACAGCTAACGAAATTGCCCGCAGCATAGTGCTCTGTTGGTTAAAGATGGCGGGTGACAGCTGTCAAAAGAGCATGTGGCTTTGTTTCCAAACAAGAGCACGTGGAATTTGCCGCCACAACAAAGAGGGCAGCACTGTACTCTGTTGCTTAAAGATGGCTGTCAAAAAAAAAAGCGCGTGGGTTTGTAAAGCATGTAGAATTTGCCGCCACCACATAGAGGGTAGCACGGTGCTCAAAGATAGCTGCTGTCAAAAAGCATTTTTCAAATTATCCGCCGCCACATTTCAAAGGTATCTAGCTAAAGATGGCAGCACGGTGATTAAAGATGGCGGATGATAGCTAACAGAACTTTTCAAATTGCCCGCTACTACGTGCTTAAGGTAGTAGCCATAAAGAGGGCAGCACGGTGTTCTGTAGATTAAAGATGGCGGATGCCAACTGACGAAATTGCTCGCAGCACGGTGCTCAAAGATGGCGGATGACAGCTGCACATGGCTTTGTTTCCAAACAAGAGCACGTGGAATTTGCCGCCACCACATAGAGGGCAGCACTGTTCTCTCTGGATTAAAGATGGCGGATGACAGCTGTCAGAAAAGCATATAGGTTTGTAAAGCATGTGGAATTTACCGCCACCACATAGATGGCAGCACGGTGATTAAAGATGGCGGTTGACAGCTGTCAAAAAAGCATGTTGATTTGTAAAGCACGTGGAATTTGCCGCCACCACATAGATTGCAGCACTGTTCTCTCTGGATTAAAGATGGCGGATGACAGCTGTGACGTACCACATTTCAAAGGTAAGTAGCTAAAGAGGGCAGCACGGTGCTCAAAGATGGCGGATGACAGCTGTCAGAAAAATAGCACGTGAATTTGTTTCCAAACAAGAGCACGTGGAATTTGCCGCCACTACATAGAGTGCGGCACTGAGGTTGGCGATGCAAGATGGCGGATGACAACTGTCAAAGGTAAGTAGCTAAAGAGGGCAGCACGGTGATTAAAGATGGTGGATGACAGCTGCACGTGGCTTTGTTTCCAAACAAGAGCACATGGAATTTGCCGCCACTACATAGAGCGCAGCACTGAGGTTTCGGATGCAAGATGGCGGATAACGTACCACATTTCAAAGGTAAGTAGCTAAAGAGGGCAGCACGATGCTCAAAGATGGCGGATGACAGCTGCACGTGGCTTTGTTTATCTCACGCTAGTGAGGTTAAGTTGGTAGCACTAAGGTTTAAACCCGTCCAGATGGCAGCACTGCCGATGATAGGTGACGAAAGAGGGCAGCACCGTGCTCAAAGATGGCGGATGACAGCTGTCAAAAAAGCACGTGGCTGTCAAAAAACACGTGGCTGTCAAAAAGCACGTGGCTTTGTTTACCTCGCGCTAGTTAGGTTAAGTTGGTACCACTAAGGTTTAGGTCCGTCAAGATGGCAGTACTAAGGTTAGCGATGCGTTGTTGTCTGTCAAAAAGCACGTGGCTGTCAAAAAGCACGTGGCTTTGTTTACCTCATGCTAGTTAGGTTAATTTGGTACTATTAAGGTTTAGGCCCGTCAAGATGGCAGTACTGAGGTTAGCGATGCGTTGTTGTCCGTCAAAAAGCACGTGGCTGTCAAAAAACACGTGGGTTTGTTTACCTCACGCTAGTTAGGTTAAGTTGGCACTAGTGAGGTTTAGGCCCGTCAAGATGGCAGCAGTGAGGTTAGCGATGCGTTGTTGTCGATGACAGCTGTCAAAAAGCACGTGGCTTTGTTTACAAATTCAAATCTCGCGCCAAAATTCAAATTTCCCGCCAAAATTCAAATTTCCCGCGGGAGGCGGCGGCGGCGGAGGAGGAGGCGGGCGGAGGCGTGCGGCGGCGGAGGTGCCGCAGAACCATCCAATTATACTACTTGTAGTAGCGTATATTGTATATATTTGTAACTTTAATTTGTGTGTCTGCACATGGCATGGCAGTGTAGGTTGCTCAAGAATTGTGCAACATGGAAAATAGTGGCTATATCGGGAAAGACGGTTAGTCAGTTGAAAGTGTTGTAACAAAGTGGCTTGGAAACCCGCGGTACGGCAGGTAGTATAGGCTGAAAATTGGAGTGGATCAATGTGAATGTACATGAGTGGACGTTCTGTGTCACATCAGACGCACGATAGCCAATACGAGGGCTTTGTTTTAAGCGAGGTTAGGTTGACTAAGTGACGCGTGAAGATGTGCCTAGGAGAGCGTTGCTACCAGTAAACTTTTTCAGGACGCTATAACCACGTGTAGCAAGTCATTCCGATTCTAATTCTGATTCTGCATTTTTCTCATTCGGACCGGAGCGCGGGAGCTACGTATTTTGCGCAGTTTCCTATGCGATCTTAAATTGTTCGTGAGTATCTTTTACGGAGTGAACATGGTATAATCACAGATGCTAACGAGTTTCCGGCTTTGCGGTGGACGTTCTCTAAAAGACGCTACTAAGTGTTTGATACTCGAACTCTGTATAATAATTAGGCCTATACTACAATTCTTCTATAAGATAATGAACAGTGGATGTGGTGGTGCATACTGAATCTACATTATAATTGTATGCCCTCGCGGAACATTTTGTAGAGCTTGAAAAGCTCTATATTTCTTGAGAAACGAATTCATCGTCGGCCGAGCATGCAGTTTCAGTTGGAGAAACGTGAGGCGTCACACTACCCTGTGCGGCAATCGGGAAGGACTCAACACGTCAATGAAGAAGTGTGTAAATAAGGTTAGGGATGCTCTTCGTAAAGAAGGTTGCATCCGTACGTCGAGAAAGTCGTCGTACTTTTCTTTACCCGATTAGGTTTTTCTTCTGTAACACTAGAGAGTGCAGTGGGACTCTTACCTGGAGGTATGTTAAATGTATATAGTGAAAATAATTTTTTGGTGGTTTGTAGATGCTTGTAATTTGCCTTTGTAAGCGGCAAACACGAGTTGGTCTCATTAAGTGATTTTTTAAATTGGTCTTTTTAGTGGTTTGTAATTTGCCTTTGTAAACGGCAAACACGAGTTGGTCTCGTAAAGTGACGTTTCTTTCTTCATGTTGGTGGTTTGTAGATGTTTGTAATTAGCCCTTGCAAGCGGCAAACACGAGTTGGTCTCGTCAACTGATTTATTTTTTTGTATGTGGTTTTTAATTGTCTGTATATTTGCCCTTTGTAATCGGCAAACACGAGCTGGTATCGTAAAGTGACGTTTCTTTCTTCTTGTTGGTGGTTTGTGGATGTTTGTAATTAGCCCTTGTAAACGGCAAACACGATTTGGTCTCGTCAAGTGATTTATTTTTTTGTATGTGGTTTTTAGTTGTCTGTATATCTGTCCTTTGTAAACGGCGAACAGATGTTGGTCTCATCAAGTGATGATTATTGTGGTATTTGTTATATTTTTATTATTATTTTTGGAGTAAAGTCATGGAATGAAACTTGCACTAAATCTTTTATCAGTGGAGTAAGGATGAACCTGGCATGCTACCTAACTTCAATTTCAGGGGTAAATAGCAACAGGTAAGGTTATAAAGTAAGTCTGGAGATTCGTTAGCCTGATAACCGTCGCCTTGGGAGAGGGAGCTGCTCGTTGCTCTACAGACTTAATTATTCCTGCAATTGTTTTGCAGGTAGCGCTCATTCTTGTTATTTACACTTATTTTAGTCACCGTTTATTCATTTTATATTTTCAATAGCTTGCTTAAGTTACAATTGGCGCCGCCAACGTGAGGCAGAATGATATTCAGACTTGCTATATGACCTCGATAGGCACATTTGGTCCGGTGTTTTAGTGAGCTTGTGTTAGGATTCATGTATCGGTGTTGTCATGTTTTGAGTACTGTATTTTATCAGTGGAATATGAATAATAGTAAGAGTAATAGTAGTGTAATGAATTTGAAAAGGGGAAAAGTGCAAAAGGAAGTATGTCAGTTAATGATGAGGAGAGCAGCTTTGACACAAGCACACAAAGTTTGATGAAAGTAGTTTTCAGAATGAAAATATGTCTATGGAAAAAGTGTATGGAATTGTAATGGGGGTGAAGGGGAAGGTAGTGAGCAAAATCAAAGTAACATGGGGGTAATAATGAGTTTATGAAGTTAGTATTGGAGCAGTTGGCCAAATTGATTGATCAAGGGAATAATTTGAGTAGTCAGTAATCAGGGGAAGGAATTAAGTGATGAAATTAGTAATGTAGGGGAGGAGGTAAGTAATTTAATTGATAAGCATTACACGGCAGCTAATGATTGGGGTATTGGTGTGGAAAGCAATTGATAATGTAGGGAGGGAAGGTGATGATCTGAGAGATTTTGGGGGCAAGGGGTGTGAAGAAAAGGAGGATGATTTGTCGGAGGACCTACAGACCTACAGAGTTAATTATTCCTGCAATTGTTTTGCAGGTGGCGCCCATTCTTGTTATTTACTCTTATGTTAGACACCGTTTATTCATTTCATATGTTTATTCATTTCATATTTTCAATTGCTTGCTGAAGTTACAAAACTAGTAGTTTTTCATGTGGTATTCTCTTCTTAGGGAAATACTTGTTGTACTCATGGTGTGTATGTATTCTTGTTGTTGGGTAATTACCAATGTTTTTAACTTCATTATCACTTGTAATTGGTTCCAGTGTATGGGACCGTTACCAGGATTACTCGATTCAAACTGGAAAAATCCAAAGAAAAGCAGCTCGATTTGTTCTGGGCGATTTCCGACAAAAGAGTAGCGTTACAAAAATGTTGCAAAGCTTGGGCTGGGAAGACTTGGGAGAAAGGAGACGAGCTGCTCGACTAAGTGCTATGTTCCGAGCTGTCAGCCGAGAGATGGCGTGGGAGGACATCAGTAGACGAATAAGTTTGGATGGTGTCTTTATAGGAAAGCTCACAATATGAAGATAAAGTTGGAATTCAAGAGGACAAATAGGGGCAAATATTCTTTTATAGGAAGGGGAGTTAGGGATTGGAATAACTTACCAAGGGAGATGTTCAATAAATTTCCAATTTCTTTGCAATCATTTAAGAAAAGGGTAGGAAAACAACAGATAGGGAATCTGCCATCTGGGCGACTGCCCTAAATGCAGATCAGTAGTGATTGATTGATTGATTGATTGCTAAGGTAGTAGTAAGTTCAGCCTATAGTACTGTAAGCCGTAGTGTTAAGTACTGGAAATACTTAAGTTGTGTGTGAATTTTTATATAATGATGCTGGATTTAGAAAGTTAAACTAGTAGTACTTCTTGTAACATTTTTTTCCGTGGAATTGCTTGTTGTACTCCAGTTGTTGTTGTTGGTGGGTAGTTATGTTTTAAGTTTTGTTTACCATCACTTTTAGTGTTAAGCTAGTAGTAAGCTCAACCTGTAGTATTGTGAGCCGTAGTGTTAAGTACTGCAAATACTTAACTTTGTGTGAATTTGTATATAACGAATCTGGATTTAGAAAGTTAGACTAGTAATATTTCTTGTCATATTTTCTTTCCATGGAATTGCTTGTTGTACTCTTGTTGTTGTTGTTGAGTAATTATGCTTTAACTTCACTTTATTAACATTTATAATATTAAGCTAGTCGTAAGCTCAATCTATAGTATTGTAAGCCGGTGTTAAGCACTGGAAATATTTAAGTTGGGTGTAAATTTGTATATGATGATGCTGGATTTAGAATGTTAAACTAGTAGTATATCTTGTAATACTTCCTTTCCATGGAATTGCTTGTTGTACTCTTGTTTGTTTGTTGTTGTTGTTTTGGAGTATTTTGTTAACTTTACTTTATTATTACACTACTGTAAGTGACCAATCCCGCCGGGATATTCCCCATTTGCGATGTAAAATAAAAGCAAATACAGTAGAGACAATATGCGACACTTACGGATTTAGCCTTGATAAAATGGGAGACAATTCGACGTTGGCGCTCCTAGTGACTTGACCTGAAAAAATCGCGCTAAATTCAAATATCAATGGAAATGTATATACGAAAATGGATAAATAAATTGCGTCTAGAAAGAAAGTGTTATTGAGATAATAACTTCGAAGTTGCTAAAGCAATTCTGGATAAATGAATGAAGAATAATTTAAAAGGTTATTATTCAACGACTAAAATTAGACATATAAACAAGATGCGAAATGGACTGCTGTGAAATGGCTTGATCTCTCATTTATGCATTACTTTCTTAGCTTTAGCATTCCTGCCTGAACTCTTACGGTTGGATTTGTCTTTTTCTCATTTAAAAACATTGTATCATAACATTAAGACACTTTCAATAAAAATATCGGCACATTACTTACACATATGATGCAATGAATTAACATTTAATAGCTGGACAATTTTCCTCTTAACATGAAGCCTACTAACAGAAAGAAAATCTATAAAATCCCGGCTTTAATCTGAGAAGAGGGATAAAAGAAAGAAAAGTATGAAAATGTTGTCGATAGTGATGCTTTGAGTAATATTTACGTACAATTAGGGTAAAAATGTAACATACCCTTGGTTGTATAGTCAAGGATTTTTAAAGTCGCTGGTCTGGAAATGATCTGAACAGATCTTATAATTCTTATATCAGCGTAACGTCCCTTCTTTCTTGCACACCTTATCCAAATCACTTATGTGACATTTCAAAACCCACAGATAACACCTACAACAACACATCGGTATTGAAGGTTAACTGCTGCACTATACAATAAAATATGCGTATTACATTTTAAGCCAGTTAAAATATGGTTCGAGCAGGTCAGAAGATTATGAAGTACTATAAAGATCTCTGTCACTGGACGAATATATATGCAAACACAACATTACTTACATTTTCTTATCACGAGGGAACCTGAAGAACGACCGCGCATTCTTCTCTACTTCATAGTTACTGCAGCCAAACACAGCACATACCTTTTCCCTCATGTTAATATGAGATATCAAGGAATGACACACGCTAATATTTTATTATGTCAACTCACTGAAAACGCATAAATAACACCAAAAACTTCACACATAAATACACGTGCTCTTATGACAGAATCAGTATTTTTCAGGTCTACTCGCTAGAGAGAGATCCAATAGCTGTCCCTCGATATCTCGCTCAGTGTCGCGTATTATCTCTACTGTATTTGATAAAAGCAAGTAAGCAAGCATTGTGGCATCCCATAACTTCAGTACCCGCCATCCGCGAACATGTACTGGAGACTCTACAACATTCTAGTTCCCGCACAGTGTCTTGACAACTCGCATCCACCGGACTGGGGTCCTACCGTCCCATGCTTATGTTGCCATTGACACCAGAACACCAACGCCTGCATTTAGAGTGGTGCCTTGCCCGGCAGGCATGGACAGAGGACGAATGGCATTGCATCATGTTCAGTGATGAGTCCCGCTTTTCCATAACCTCCGATGACCGCCGTGTGCGGGTTTGGCGGCATCGAGGGCAGAGGGCAGATCCTGCCCATATTGTGGAAAGATACACAGGCGTAAACCCTGGCATCATGGTGTGGGGAGTTATAGGATACGTGTTCAGGTCACCTCTAATATTGCTTCAGCAGAGTTTGACGGCACAGCGATACGTCACAGATATTCTACGTCTGCACGCCCTACACCTTATGGCACATCACCCTGGGACAGTGTTCTAACAAGATAATGCATCTCATACATAGCACGTGTGTCTATGGACTGCCTAGAGCAGGGTCAGCCAATTGCGCGTACGTGTGATGTCAGGTAACATGTCACACACTCTGCTCGGGCAGCGAAACAAAGTACTTAGTACTGTAACTGAGAAGTGAAGGCTAGAGGGGCGAAGGGAAACACGTCATTCGTAGGGGGAGGCCCAAGGGCTGCAGGTACAATGCGGTATGTGTAGTACATATTTCTCTCTACACATTTTATTGTAACGTAACTTTGTTATGAAGTGGCATAAGAGTTATAAAGCAACTTTATTTCTACATATACAAACTAAACTTGTTTTCTGTCGATGCATCTTCGGAACCGATATTGAACAAAAAATTGCTGTGTTTTACAATATCATGCACTGTAAAAAGAGTGCTAATATTACGAACAGTACAGTTTTACAACAAAAATAGTACTGGGTACAAAGAGTAATATGTAAACTCAAAAAACATATGTTTTACCTCATGATATCGATACTCAGTTGCCTCTCGTGGGTTTCCTTGATTTTTGTAGTCATTTTCCGTTGACTAGTTTTTCAATATTTGGAGTTAATATTTGAAAAACATTAAGTTTAAGAGCACACTTCAAATTGTGATCTGACAACTGGCTTCTCTGTTTTGGTTTGGTTGTTTTAAAATAGAATAGGGTCGTTCACAGGCATACGTAGAACCGAAAATACTTAACATTCTTGCTGCAAACCTATGCAATCTGGGAAACCTTTTTTTGTGAAAAATGTCTATAAAAGTCACACAAATCCTTCTTATTTACAAATTTATTTCTGAGTTCTCTATCACACTGTAAATCTGTTGTATGTTTAGACCTCAGCCCGAAGGCTGGTTGGATCCTCAACAGCTCCGCCATCAGCTGTCATAAATGGCCTAGGCATCACTGAAGAGGCGTACTAGGGAAATGAGGAGTGAGGTAGTTTCCCGTTGCGTTCCTCACCGAGCCAGAAGTTGCTATTACATATCAGTCTGCCAAGCCCACTGAAATGCATGCACCAACTGGCCCTATGACCAACATTTTCACACCATTCATAGCAGGGACTGGCTGCATAAGGAATGGCATTACTAGCATCACTCATACCTCAGTCACTTTCACCTTGTCAAAGCCAAGGATAAAGCTGAGACAGATCAATGAAAGTAACAATATTGCTCTAGCCCATACCAGAAGACAAAGTGCACTGTAAACACTACATCCTGCCAGCAAAGGCAGACTGTAAATCTATTAACTCTAATTGTAGGTCTGGATAAACGTTATCTGAACTGAATATGGCTTGGTTAAAAATTGAAAATCAGTTTCCAGACACTCCTAATTGTTAAATCTAGAATCAAATTCCAAATAAAGGTCTTTTATGATTTTGACATACCTATCAACATCCTCAGCCGTAGCACATTCAAACACTGTAAGCAGTTTTTGAAAATGTGGAATAGTTCTGTTCATGAACTGACGCTCCCACAGACACAATTTTAATTTGAACGATTTCACTCTATCAAACATTTCTGTAATTATTACACCCTTTCCCTGGAGAGAAACATTCAGATTATTCAAATGACCTGTTAAATCTGCAAGAAATGCGAGGTCACTAATTCACCTGCGATCTTGTAGTTCGGGGACTGGCACATTTTGCTGCTCCATAAATGTAGCTATATCTTGTCGTAGTTGAAAAAATGCACTGAGTACTTTGCCTCGACTAAGCCAGCGAACAGCACAATGATAAGGCAAATCACCAAGTTCACTGTCACTTTCTGCTAGGAATTCCTTGAATTGCCGATGACGTAAGGCCCTTGATCTTATGAGGTTAGTAATTCTAACCACTGTGGTCATTACATTGTTCAGTTCAATGCTTTTCGCACATAGATTTTCTAGATGTATGATACAGTGAATTTGAACAAGTGTGTGAGCTATATTGAGAGTTTTCATTTTTGTATTATGAGCCCAACTACTCCAGAATTGCGTCGTACCATGGAACGTGCACCATCTGTTGCTATTGAAACTAGTTTGTTCCAAGGCAAGGAGGCATTTTCAACAACACTTACAATGCACTTGAAAATGTCGATGCCTTTCCTGGTATTCTTCAAAGGCACTAAATCAAGTAGTTACAAATTGTAAGATTTTCGTCAACCCCTCGTATGAAAACGGCTAGTTGGGCCGTGTCAGAAATATCTGTGCTCTCGTCAATTGCTAAGGAGTATGCCCGGAAGCTTTTTGTCAGTTCTAATAATTGTAGGTGGATATCATCAAATAGGTCTTGAATTGTTCTCGACACTGTGTGCGCGGACAAGCTGGTAGCTTCGAACTCTTCATTGATGTTTGGACAAAATTCCTCACCTGGTGGAATTAATCATTCCTTTACGAATTCACCATCACTGAACGGTTTAAGTTTCTTTGCAATTAAATATGAAATTTTATAACTCAGTCGAACTGCTGACTCACTGATCGAATGCTCGACAGGGTTATTTAATTTACCTTTTAGTTCTGTAATTACACGAACCCTTTCCTCGCCTTGATACCGATCATAATCTGCAGCGTGACACAAACTGTAGCGGCGTTGTAAATTATATCTTTTTACATACTGTAGCTCTTTTCTACAAATTAAACATTTAGCTGTAGCATTCCTATCATTTTCAACAAATAAATATATATCTTCCCATAAAGATAAAAAGATCGGAGGGGTAGGTAGCTTGTCCCACCGTGATGTGCCCGGGTCATCCATACTTATGTACTGTACTGTACCACTACCACCACCACTACGTATAGCACTGCATGTGTTTACTGCAAAGCGAGGCTGTCTCTTCGTCTCACTCTACGACAGCGTATCCCCCACCTTCTGCGCTCATACGTCATATGGGCTCTCCGACGTCACACGGACCCTCTTACACCACATAAAGGCATGCATTGCGGCCTGGGGGGGTGTAAACCCTACTGACCTGGCGCCAACATTCCATCTATAATTGCCTATGGCCTTGTCTCTTTCATCCCATATTGTAATCAGTTTAATGTCAGCATCAGTAGTTCCATTCATTTTCAGTCACTCTTACTGGGTGCTTAACTTTTTTGTCAGGCAGTGTGCATATAAACTCACTGAACAAAAATTAATCACGCTAGTGCGCAAGCACAGATGGAAGGTTAAGCCTGTACAGATGGCACAGCGAACAAATCCGGTGCTGAATCGCATGTGCACTGCCTCTACGTGAGCATAAGGCAGTAGCGATCAGTGAGACATGCATGTTTCAAGTGGACAGTGCACATCAACATGTGTAGGTGTAAAGATGTGACAGTGGCAAAAAGGGGCAATAGTGATTGGCCATGTCCATACGGTGTGCGAAGTTGCTGGATTTGTTGGTGTTTCACAGCGGACTGTTCAATGTGTCTACAAGCAGTGGTGTACTACACGTAGCCATAAAACACGTCAGAATTGTGGTCTTAAAAAAGATCCTGAGGGAGAGATGAGATGTGTTTCACGGCTTGTGAATCTAAATCACCTTCAAATCCGACAGATATTGCTGCATCGAAGTTTATAATTTGCAGTCTGTGAATGAAGGTCCATCCCAATCTGTTAGCGAGAGAACATTGCGACTAGAACTACATGCAATTAACAGTTGGAGTTGGTCAGCTCGCAAGAGGCCGTTGCTCACCCAGCCACATAGAGCTGCGCTGGGCTAGAAATCATTGAACATGGACAGTAGCTGACTGGCGAATGTAATGTGGTCTGAGGAATCACGTTTTTACCTGTTTTCCAATGACGCACATCATCGAGTGCACCGAGGGCCGAATGATGAAGCATTTCATCCTGGATGTGTGCAAGGTCAGCTTCAAGCCGGAGGTGGGTCTGTGATGTTTTGGGGGTGTTTTTCGTTTCACGGATTGGGTCCGCTAACTGAGATGACCACTAACATGACCCAGAAAAACATTCAGTCAACATCTGCATGATAAATATGTTATTGATAGCCCGATTTTTTAAGATGACGACAGCAGAGTTCATCAGGCCGGACGTATATGTGACTGGTTTTATGAACACTAGGGGTGACTAAATTTTTGTCTAGTGAGCTTGTACATTATGACAAACAGTGGCTTAAGAGACAGCTTACCTCACAAGAAAATTCAGCCACATGACTTTTTATTACAATACAGTAAAGGGGCATTTTTTCATTTCTATTTTTTTATATCTCTTAATACACTTACATCATAAAGTAAACGGGATAGTGCTCCAAATTCAGTGTTTACTAATTTTTCTTCCTGAAATGACTGTGGAGTATTCTCCTCATTATTTTCTCTATTTTATTTATATTTAAGAGCTCAAGTGGTTTATTTAATTTCATTCTTTAATTATAAATTACTAAATATAAATGTCAAAATTAACTACTGTAACTTGAGAGAAATGGGAAATTTACACATTAGCTGCTAATAATGGCATGCAAACTCTGGAGAAGCCTGGTGCAGGTCTTTTGAGATGACGCCTTAAAGGCAACCAATGCCTCAGTTAATGCATTCACGCCGTATCCGTGCTATTGCCTATAGCGCATATCCATGCTCTGGACCGTCTGCAAGTTATCCCAGATAAGTGCAACCTTGAACTGTAGCCATTTCTACACAGCTGTGGTTTATTTTTGTCACAAATATATGCGAGACAGATGAGGGTAGTACCCTTATGAATTCTTCTACTCACCAGAAACCACATGGCCTTGGAAATTTCCCCTTCCAATGCAATTTAATTCTGTTTCTGAACGACGGCTAGTGCTGGCCAAGCTAGCTGCGTAGTTGGTTTGTGATTGCACAAGACTGTGTATAATCACATTCTGAAGTGTAACCATGGTATTAGGGACAATATAAGTATTGATGAAATTGCTGACATCCTATTCAATGAAGACTGAGCTAAGTGGAAGTGACAGTGATGACAGTGAAGAAGATTCTCCTGGACAAGTGACAGAAAGCACACAACCTGAAGGCTCGCATTTATATCGCCCCTCTGCTATGCCATTTACAGCTAAACCAGGTATAAATATTGAAACAGAAAACACTAACGAGATGTCATTTGTAAATATATTTCTCACAGCCAAATTTCTCGAATATCTGAGCGAGCAAACAAATATGCCAGTCAGGTAATCAGTGCTGCGCAACGTCCCTTCTCTAAACACTCTCTTACACAAACCTGGAGTCCGGTGACTGTTTCAGAAATTAACAATTCCTGGGTTTGATGATCACTGCCAGCATCATTAGTAAACCATCTCTCATAATGTAGTGGACAGAAGATCCAATTTTCTCCACTCCTGTTTTCTCAAAAACCATGTCACAAAATCGTTTCGAACGTATCCTGTCATTTCTCCACTTCAGTAACAGCAGTGAATACGAGCACAGCACTGACAGACTATATAAAAATACAGTGAAACGTCCGAATACGAGTAACTTGGTGTACGAGTGTTTTGCAAGACGACCAAACATTTTAGATAAATTTTAACTTGATAAGCGAGTGAGGTTCCGCAATACGAGCGTCACGTTTGCCTACGTTTTCTCTCCCTGTGCCTTTCTTTTCACCTCGCCACTGCATCTCTCTTTCCTGGGAGTGTGAGTAATTATCTCCCGCGCTGGACTTCAGTTGGCATGCCTCGCTTGCATAGTCAACACCGCACGAGCATACATGTTTTGTTTCTTTCATTAGTGCTATAACTGTTCTGTAGTGATCGGCCCGGTGAACGAAAAGGAGGCTGGAAAGGAATTCGGTCAGAAGAAGGAAATGATTACGATGGAAATTAAGAAGGAAATGATCTAAAAGAACGAACGAGGTATGCGAGTGGCTGATATTGGAAGATTTTATAGCAAGTCTATGTCAACGATTTGCACCATATTAAAGAAGAAAGAGACATAATAGGGGTAGATGCAAAATAAGGAGTCACAAGAGTATCAGAGCAATGGCCACGTGCTCTGGAAGACGTGGAAAAGTTGCTTCCTGTCTGGATAAATGATAAGCAACTAGCAGGCGATACTGTGTCCGAGAATTTAATCTGCGAGATGGCAAGGACGTTTTACGCCGACCTCGTAAGTAAATTACCATGCAGTACACGTACAAAAGAACTCGAAGAAAGGTTCAAGGCCTGCAGGGGATGGTTTGACAACTTTAAGAGGAGGAGTGGCATCCATAGTGTTGTGAGACACGGGGAGGCTTCCAGTTCGGATGCTACGGCAACTGAGGCAGTCACTGCTGAGTTCCAGAAGCTCATTGTTACCGTGTGTTACCTGCCACAGCAAGTTTTTAACTGCGATGAAACGGGAATTTTTTGGAAAAAGATGCCAAAGAGGACCTACATTACAGCAGAAGAGAATTCATTGCCCGGTCACAAGGCCATGAAAAACCGCTTAACGCTGTTATTGTGTGGTAATGCCATCGGGGATTTAAAAGTAAAGCCCCTGTTTGTGTATCATTCCGAGAATCACGAGCCTTCAAGAAATACAAGGTGCAAAAGAGACAGTTAAATGTTATGTGGAGGTCCAACACTAAGGTTTGGGTCACCCGTTCACTCGTATTTTCTTCGTTTAATGGATGAACGAGGTCTTTGGTCCTGTAGTGAAGAAATACCTTTCAGAAAATAATCTGCCGCTCAAAGTCTTGCTGGTTATGGACAAAGCTCCTGCTCATCCTCCAGGCCTTGAGGACCACTTACTGGAGGAATTCAAGTTCATTAAGATTAAGTTATTTCCTCCCAATACTACTCCACTTCCATAGCCTATGGATCAGCAAGTCATTTCAAACTTCAAGGAGCTATACACCAAAGCACTATTACAGCGATGCTTCGAAGTGACCGAAGGAACAAACCTTACCCTCCGCGAGTTTTGAAGAAATCATTTCCACATCGCGAACTGCCTGAAGATGAACGATAAAGCCTAGGATGGTGTCACCAAGAGAACTCTCACTTCCGCTGGGTCAGAACTGTGGCCTGTCTTCTTTGGACGTGATTTTGAGGGGATTGTTGGTGACAATGAGCCACCGACTGTCGATGAAATTGTGTCCTTAGGGAAGACCACGGGGTTGGAGATGAATGACGTGAACATTCAAGAGCTGGTGAAAGAACATAGCCAGGAACTCACCACCAAAGAACTGACGGACTTGCATCGCGACCAACAGGAGGAGGTTATGGAGGAGCAGGGGCGGCCGTACCTTATGTGCTGAGGTGCTGCAGCACATTGCATATTTCAAAATAAGTTACTTAATAAGGTTATCTTATCACAGTGTATTGAGAAAGGCGTCAGTCAAAGATCAGGAAATCATTCAAGTCCCCTCACAATCAGGTAGGTTGTCGTGCGTCCCACTCCAGAGTCTGTGCGTATACGACTCAGCGAGAATTCGTTAAGATTTTTTCCAGAAAGCAAGAACTCTGCCTATTGCGCACGCGTGCCCAACTCTTCCAATATGCTGTGGAAAGAACAGCCAAGACATCACTTGCTAGCGATTCTTCGTTCGACCACAGAGGGGCAGTACTGATCAGTGATCACACTTGCGAAATGAGAGCGTGGCAAGTGGCAACTCTGGATTCAGTGGCATTATTAAGAGGTAATCGCTCAAAACAAATGGGACAACAAAATACTGTAAAGCGAGGCATCAGCTGTTCCCGCCAGATCTTTTAATACTCCCAACTTGCCTATTCCATAGCCACATTTGTAAATCGATGAACGATAAAAATAGTACTTTTTATGTTGTCAAAATAAGGACACGATGTTTTGATTTTCTTTAATTACAAAGTGCCTAGTTCATAAATGTCACTATAGCAACATAACATGTATTTTGCTTTACTTCATTGCTGGTTTTATTTCAATGCTTTTGGTAACATTGAGAGGTTCTGTGTTTCCGAGTTCGTGAATGTTTTGTCATTGTAGGTGTTATTGTGTGCTTAATTAGTTTTGTATGAGGAATGTGTATATGTGTTGAGGTTATTTGAGTGTTAGTTCAGAATGGAAAACTCAGTGGAGAGCCTCTTGAAAAGAGGATTTTCAACCAGAACTCTGGAAGAAAAAATTAAGGTAAAGAAGATAGGTAGACCTACCCCAGATTTAGATATTGCTCAGAAACGCATCTCGAATAGAACTCCAGACACTAGAAAAGTTAATAGAAAAGTGTATAAAAACGATTGGATGTGTGGATGCGAGATTAGAAATGCCCTTTTCTGTTTTCTGTGTTTTGGCAATAGTGATTCTTCGGGAACAGTGGGTGTTAAAGATCTTGGACATCTAAATGCTTTAATTCAAAAGCGTAATAACAGTGAGAAATTCTTTAAACTTAAGTGGTTTAGGAAGGGTGAATATTGCAACATTTTTAAGCCGTGCCTATCACGAAGAAAGAGAAAAGCACAATCAACAAGTGGAAAAGAACAGGTATGTGCTATCAAGAATTGTAGACTGCATTAAGTTTTGCGGTGCGTTTGAATTAGTTTTAAGGGGACACGTCGAAAGTGATAGTTCTGACAACCCTGGTGTTTTCTTGGGCCTAGTAGATTTAATCTCTAGCATAGACAGTGCCGTGAAGGAGCACACTGAATCTAATAGAGTTTTCAAGGGGACCTCAAAAACCATCCAGAACGAGCTGTTGGACTGCATGCTTGAGACCTGCAGAGAAATGATAGCAGAAGAAATACAGCAATCAGATTTTGTTAGTGTAATGGCCGATGAAACTACGAATATTTCAGAGCAGGCGAAGTTAGTGTTGTTATTTCGGTATGGAAAAGATGGTATTCCATACGAACAATTTTGGGGCTTCTTTAAACCAGGTCAGGATGTGGATGCTCTTCCATCATGCATTTAAAGTGAAATGAACAACATGTTTAAAAGTACACCGTACAAAGTTATTGCGCAGACATATGACGGGGCATCAGTACTGAGTGGTGGTAAAGGTGGAGTGCAAGCAAAGATAAAAGCCTACTATCCCAACGCACATTACATCCACTGCTATGCACACCAGCTGAATCTAACAATGGAACATTCTGCTTCGCAGAATCAGTCGGCTAGGGTGTTCTTCGCACACCTTTCAGCGCTCCCTGTTTTCTTCTCAAGGTCGCCGCAACGGATGTCTGCTTTAGAAGCAGTGGCAGTGCGAAGAATTCCAACAGGACCAGCGACTAGATGGAATTTCAGGTCGCGCACTGTAAATGTGGTGTACGAACAAAGTCATTCCATAAAAGAGTGTTTATTAATGTTCGAGAAAACCCCATCCTATAAAACTTGCCTTGAAGCAAATGGGCTTCGTCGCAGCTTAGAAGGCGGGGAATTCATCCTCTGGCTATCATTTTTTCATAAAATGATGCCACATGTGGACATTATGTACAACCAGTTGCAGTCAAGAACAGCTGATGCTGTAAAAATAAAATAGGCTGTGTCACACTTCATTCAAGTGATAAACAACATAAGGGAATCGGTAGAAAACATTGCCAGTAAATCTGAAGGAACGTGTACTTCAGAAAACAAGCACAGAAAACTATCATGTCAGCGTACTGATGCCAAGGAAGTGTGCGATAGAATAACATGAGGCCCGTGATAGCTTCCAAACCTTGGATCACCTGGAAGCAGCAAAATTGTTAGAGTCCACCAACTTTGAACGGGTTTCTAAAACGTTTCCGGATAAAGAACTTGATGTGACTGTCCAGGCCTATAGCATGTTGGAGAAGAAAAGGCTCAGAAAAGAGCTGCCGGTTCTGTATTTGAGGCCAGATTTTAAGAATATTGGTGGGGCCGTTCCACTTCTGCATTTCATAATTTCTAGGAATCTGCAAGGTACATTCTACCAAATAACTAATCTTCTGAAGATATTAGTAACAACACCTTCCTGCGGAACACCATGTTACAAGAAAGACTAAGTGCCCTCGTAATGCTCTCCATTGAGAAGAAAATGGTCTCCAGCATGGAGGGGTTCAAGGCCAGGGTGATTGACAAATTCTGTAGCAAGGAGGAGCGACGTATGGACTTCATTTATCGTCACTGAGTGAGTTTTTCTATATGTTTCTAAATATTTTTATTTTGGATGGGGAAGTGGAAAAGGGTTACAGCACACCACTGATTTTATGTACCAGCCGCCACTGTGGAGGATATCTCGTCCGGGGAAGAGGGGGAGGAAAAGTCAATTGAATCTCTCAATTCAACTGAGATTCGGGAGAAGTGCAAAATGTGGTTTCCCATTTTGTAGAAAAACACCACCTGAATAAGCCCGTAGCAGTGCGAGGGATGAATCTGTTCAATGACAATGCAATGTCACATTTTCGTGAAATCTTCAAAAAGAGGCAAAAGCAAAAGTCATTGTACAGGTTCCTCCTTAAAGTTGCATGAAAAGAAAACAATTCCAGCGAGCCAACAGAAAGTAGCGATTCCGTTAGTGAAATTCGTGCTACATAGTAACTCTTCTCATGTCCTCCTTTGTCTCCCTCACATCAGCGTTCAGTCTATTGTAAGGTAAAGTGCAGTTTAATTCGTTTTACGTTATACCTTGTTTTAGACACATTATGAGCATATATATTTTTTGTGTTGTAGACGAAATATCTACGTTTCAATTGTTTCTTATGGGAAAATTTGCTTTGATATATGAGCGCTTTGGATTACAAGCATGTAGCCGGAACGAATTATGCTCGCAATCCAAAGTTCCACTGTAGACCCATTTCACCGAAACTTTGCAACATATTTACAGAGCTTTATATCCCCAAACAGCAAATTGTAATAATAATAATAATAATGCTTCCGAAGAGGCCGCGGTGCCGGAATTTTGTCCCGCAGTACTTCTTAGGTAGATGTAAGTGGACAGTTCCGCGGCCTCCTCTTCCTCAGGCCCTACTCCCGGGGAAATTTGAATTTCGGCGCGAGATTTGAATTTGTAAACAAAGCCACGTGCTTTTTGACAGTTGTCATCCGCCATCTTTAAACAACAACGCATCGCTAACCTCAGTGCTGCCATCTTGACGGGCCTAAACCTCACTAGCCTAAGATTTTAATTGGTAAACAAAGCCACATGTTTTTTGAACGCCACGTGCTTTTTGACAGCTGTCATCCGACTACAACGCATCGCTAACCTCAGTGCTGCCACCTTTACGGCACTAAACCTTGCTAGCGCGATATTTGAATTAGTAAACAAAGCCACGTGCATTTTGACAGCTGTCAAGCGGCTATCTTTAAACAACAACGCATCGCTAACATCAGTGCTGCCACCTTGACGGGCCTAAACCTCAGTGCTGTTATCTTTACGTCACTAAACCTTACTAGCGCGAGTTTTGAATTGGTAAACAAAGCCAAATGCTTTTTTGACAGGTGTCATCCGCCATATTGCATCGCTAACCTTTGTGCTGTCCTCTTTACGGTACTTAACCTTATCGTGGTGGTGGTGGGTAATTTAAAATCCACGTGCTTTTTGACAAGTCATCAGTAATCGTGCATCGCTAACCTCAGTGCTGCTATTTTAACGGCACAAAACCTCAACAACGCATCGTTAACCTCAGTGCTGCCCTCTTTATGGTACTAAACCTTATCGTGGTGGTGGGCAATTTAAAATCCACGTGCTTTTTTGACAGCTGTCACCCGCCATCTTGCATCGCAAACCTCAGTGCTGCACTCTTTAGCTACTACCTTTGAAATGTGGTGGCGGCAATTTGAAAAATTCCACGTGCATTTTGACAGCAGCCATGTTTAATCAACAGAGCATCGTGCTGCCATCTTTAGCTACTACCTTTGAAATGTTGTGGCGGCAATTTGAAAAATTCTATGTGCTTTTTTGACAAGCTGCCATCTTTAATCAACAGAGCACCGTGCTGCTATCTTTAGGTACGACCTTTGAAATGTGGTGGCGGGAAATTTCCACGTGACAGCTGTTATCCGCCATCTTGCATCGCTTACCTTAGTGCTGCTATCTTTACGGTACTGCGGGTAATTTAAAATCAACGTGCTTTTTGACATCTGTCATCTTCCATCTTGCATCGGAACCCTCAGTGCTGCCATCTTTAGCTACTACCTCTGAAATCTGGCGGCGGATAATTTTAAAAAATTCTATTTGACAGAAGCCATATTTAATCAACAGAGCACCGTGCTGCCATCTTTCGCTACTACCTTTGAAATGTGGTGGCGGCAATTTCCACGTGATTTTTTGACAAGCTGCCATCTTTGATTAACAGAGCAAACAAAGCCACGTGCTTTTCTGACAGCTGTCATCCGCTATCTTACAACGCTTAACGCAGTGCTGCTATCTTTAGCTACTACTTTTGAAATGTAATGGCGGACAATTTCTACGTGCTCTTGTTTGGAAACAAACCCACGAGGTTTTTGATAGCTAGCGACAGCAGTCATTTTTAATCAACAGGGCATCGTGCTGCTATCTTTAGCTACTACCTTTGACATGTGGTAGCGGGTAATTTGAAAAATTCTACGCGCTCTTGTTTGGAAACAAACCTACATGCTTTTTCACAGCTGACAAACGACCATCTTTATTCAACAGAGCATCGTGCTGCTATCTTTACGGCTACTACCACGCTAATTAGCGCTTAAGGCCACTAAACAAGATGGCGGTGGCTGTTATACCCTCCTCTTCCTCCACCACCCCGTCCTCATCTATTAAGGCATATCTTTATCGAACACGTTTAAACATGCATCGCGATAGCTAGAGTGAGCACGTGCTGCAGTGATGACGTCATTGTGCATGTTTAGACTTGATCTTTTCTTAAGAGTAAGTAGGTGTAAGGAATGCAATAAGTACAACATTTTGAATGCGATCAAATATTTATTTACAATGTACTACAACAGTGTTCATTTTGCTGCTGAGGTTGGTATGCTTCTTAACAACGTTTTGCGGTATGCTTCCGAAATGCCTCCTGCAACATGCAAATTAAACAAAACATTTAGAAATATATTATACTAAGTATGTTATGCTTTACAAAGATCATACACTTCTTACCTTGTTGTTATTCCTTTTCTGAATCATCATCATGAGGTACTAGAACAAGTTCATTCATACACTGTGTAGAGTGTTCAATCCTCGGATTTGGTCCATCCCAATCATCATCACCATTTTGTCCTCGATGCTTATAATGTCGTTGACAGGTTCTGCATAAAGCTACATCGATCGACATCTCACTGTGTAGAGGAAGGATGTCCCAAAAATTATGTACGTAAGAGGCAGCGTACGTAGATAAAAATCCTGGCCGTAAATATTGAATAAGATGTTTTGGCATCGAGGTTCTATGTTTATAGAACATCCTAATAGCCTCACTTACTCGTGTAAGACAAATAAGATGCTGCGTATGAGCATGCAAACAGCATGCACACTTAGTTTTGTTCCATAGCGTACGATGTCGAAACACACACAAATGTTGATGATCAAGAGCTATCCTTATTCGTTAGCGGATGGTAACATCACTTATATGAATAATAAGACAATAGGCTGCTGTGTTAGCAGGAATATTTTCAGATGTTTGAAATTCTAAGCGAATATCAACTGGAGATTCTTTTATGGACTCTTCATTATAAGAGCAGTCTATAACTGCAATCGGTGCTTTATTTTTAAATTCTTGAGGTATAAATAGCGATCTTCTTTCTGATAATACGATGATTGAAATTTACAAAACATGTCATAGAGCATCCCAAATTTATTTTTCTCAAAGTTAATGTGTATGTTTTCGTAGGGATACGTAATTCCGTTGAGATATAGTCTAACATGTCTTAATTTACAGTGATCAAACAGTGAGCTACCTTTTTCGTGATTGAATTTACGATTGGTTTGAAATCCAAAAATAATATACAAGGGCTTCTCAGAAAACGTGATGTTTTAACAGCCCAGCTATGCTTGTTTGTAGGTGGTAACACAGGATATTCATGCAGTTCCCAACTTCGAAAATGTATAGGTAATGGTGTATCATTTTCTACAATCATGAGCAATCGAAGTTTTTGACGATCAGATAAGGTTACATGTGGAATCCTCCACAGTATACGATGAAGTGTAATTTTCGATTCTACTGGTGTTTCTGCTGCTTTAAGAGAATTGTAATCACTTCGATCACGGATCAGAATAAGCTCTTGTTTTGCGTTGAATATAATACGTGTAAAGTCTTCTGCGAAGCCAAAAATGTGTTTTAGTGATAACATACCCGTAAAAGTTCCATCCTCATTAATCATCCAGTTGTTAGTAGCTTTTGGACACGATCCTGCCATCCGCAAAAGATTACTTTCATCACAGAAAGAAGGGTAGAGCTTCATTGCACTTGTAATACCAACATTCTTCATTCGATCTATTTCAACATTATTTACTTCATATCGCGCTTCAGAAAAGAGAAAAGCTAGAGCATGGTTGTTTAGTTGTGAAGTGCTTGGTCCACTTCCATCCGACTTTTCTAGTCGTCCTTCAATATAGAGGTAATTTTCGTGTGGTAAGGTGTATACATCTTGCTGATTAATAATAAAATGAATTTCATCATTGTTATTTAATCCAAACGTAAAAGGTTGATAGGAATGAAGCTCACTTCGTACTACACCTTCACGAGTTTCTACTGTACTCGTAATGTCTAGCATTTCCTCCATTCTGTTGTAGTAGCGTATAACATAAATCTTGGAGTATCTGCTTATGGATATCTGTTAACTCGATGAGTCTTCGCACACATGTAGTATGTCTTCGGAATGTATACCGTGTTTTATAGATGTTTTTCGTACTGGTTTGAGATGAAGTCTACGTACGCATGCCGATCTAAATGAATAAGCAGATTATGTTTAGTTACAAGCCTACGAATAATGTTACTAATGTGTTTTACAGACACAGGATGACAAAGAATTACTGCTGGTTTCTCACAAATAGTATATCCACGTTCCTCTGTAACAATAAAGTCGTGCAGGACGTGCGAAGGTTGTATATTACTGTTCAAGTCTGTAATAATATTACAAGTAATGTTCACATGATAATCATCGAAGAGTGTTATAGGTTGATCAGACTCGATACGTACGTTCGGTAGGAGCTCCCTTGATGAAAATCCAAGCAATGGTCCAATCGAATCAGGTTGTGATTTGAAGTCAATCTTAAATGATGATTCAATAACACATTTACGTGTAATGTTGCTTACAGTGATTGAGAACTTGTAATTATGATTACTAATACTATCTTCTCCAAACTGTTCAATTAACGTACTTTCAATATAGTCATGAATATCGTCTACTGAACAACAACATGAGGGTAGCGTTAGCACGTACTCATCGTAATAGAACTTGTTTACACCATCACGCACATTATATATTTTATTGTAGCTTTCAAACGATACTAGTCCAAGACTATGTGCCTGATAGCCCAGTTCGATCTGCGGATTAAAATAGACGGTTGTTTCAGATCCTTCTCCACGTACAGCAAACGTTCTTTCAATGTTAGTCATCACGTAGACACTAATGCTCTTTCTCTGCTGTCTGGGTTTTATATAAGAACGTAAGACATAATCGTCCGCACATGCGTGTATTAAAGTTTTGCACACGGTTTTTATTGTAAACCTCTGCACTGCTTCCGAAATAACGTATGAGCTCAAAGGGAGGAGGTACGAGTAAGTCTCCATAGCTATCGAAATACCATACTCTACATTTACGTTTTACATAAGCAACGTAATGTGTTCCAGGTCCGCGACTGTTGTCCAAGTTAATTACGGCACTTTCACGTTCACGTGGGTGTGCTGGCAGTTGATCGCGCATATACACACCTCGAAAATAACGAATTCCTAGTTGTTAAGCAAACGTAAAAACTTATCCATACGTCAGAGCTCGATGTGGCAGTGCATTCAGTAGACGTTTTTTTTGGAGACATGTAGATGCCAAGCCCTTTTTTGTATGGTGCTAGCTTCATGTGTACACCTTTACCTCGTAATGCAATTGCCTCCATCGTCTTGTTATGACGTTCACTCTCTTTCAACTGTTGTTTCGCTTCTTCTACAGCCTTAACAGTTCTTGCTACAGCACTAGCACCGCCCAGCAATGACCCTAAAGCTGCTAGGCCAGCAAACAGCGCAGGAAGAAATCCTCCTCGTTTTGGTACAGGTATAATTCGTGCACGTTTACTAAACATTGCTCTGCACTTTGGAGAAATTCTCGCTCTTGCTGCGCGTAATGCCTTAGTAATATCTACACGACGATTGTACTCCCCTCGAATAGCTTTTTGTGCAGCCTTTATAACATCTTTCCACCCAACAGTTTTTGCTTTCTTCTTCATGTCGTTTGGATATCGTTGTTTCACCATTCTGTGCACGACTTTACTCGTCAAGAGCAAATCATAAACTAACCATTACCTCTTGTTTCGTTTAATATATATATATATATATTACCATTGCCTACTTTATGATTCAGTTATCATGAAGATTATAAAGCAGCAAGACACACTACCTGTTACATCTCTTAACTAGTTCTAGTACAACTAGAAGAAAACGTCATGGAACGTTGTTTCCTTTTACTGTTCGATGTATTATATCAGGCCCATCGGGATGCGGGAAAACAAATCTTTTACTTACACTTATTACTTCTGTAAATGGTATACACTTCGATAAAATTTACGTTTTTGCAAAGTCACCCTATCAACCGCTATATACTATTCTACAAACTGTAATGCAAGATCTAGTTAAAGATGGATTAAGATATTTTAAATTTAATTAGCATGAGCAAGTACCATCACCAGACGATGTGCTTCCTAATTCTCTTATGATCTTTGACGATGTCGCAACAGAACAGGAAAGCGTTATTCGTGCATTCTTTAGTACGGGACGACACAAATACACTGACTGACAGAGCAAATGCAACACCAAGAAGGAGTGGTTCGAAAGGGATGAAAGTTGGGGAAAAAACAGAGACGGCACGGACGAATAATTGATGTTTATTTCAAACCGATATGCAGGTTACACAATGCACACGGCATCGACTCAGTAGGATGTAGGACCACCGCGAGCGGCGATGCACGCAGAAACACGTCGAGGTACAGAGTCAATAAGAGTGCGGATGGTGTCCTGAGGGATGGTTCTCCATTCTCTGTCAACCATTTGCCACAGTTGGTCGTCCGTACGAGGCTGGGGCAGAGTTTGCAAACGGCGTCCAATGAGATCCCACACGTGTTCTATTGGTGAGAGATCCGGAGAGTACGCTGGCCACGGAAGCATCTGTACACCTCGTAGAGCCTGTTGGGAGATGCGAGCAGTGTGTGGGCGGGCATTATCCTGCTGAAACAGAGCATTGGGCAGCCCCTGAAGGTACGGGAGTGCCACCGGCCGCAGCACATGCTGCACGTAGCGGTGGGCATTTAACGTGCCTTGAATACGCACTAGAGGTGACGTGGAATCATACGCAATAGCGCCCCAAACCATGATGCCGCGTTGTCTAGCGGTAGGGCGCTCCACAGTTACTGCCGGATTTGACCTTTCTCCACGCCGACACCACACTCGTCTGCGGTGACTATCACTGACAGAACAGAAGCGTGACTCATCAGAGAACACGACGTTCCGCCATTCCCTCATCCAAGTCGCTCTAGCCCGGCACCATGCCAGGCGTGCACGTCTATGCTGTGGAGTCAATGGTAGTCTTCTGAGCGGTCACCGGGAGTGCAGGCCTCCTTCAACCAATCGACGGGAAATTGTTCTGGTCGATATTGGAACAGCCAGGGTGTCTTGCACATGCTGAAGAATGGCGGTTGACGTGGCGTGCGGGGCTGCCACCGCTTGGCGGCGGATGCGCCGATCCTCGCGTGCTGACGTCACTCGGGCTGCGCCTGGACCCCTCGCACGTGCCACATGTCCCTGCGCCAACCATCTTCGCCACAGGCGCTGCACCGTGGACACATCCCTATGGGTATCGGCTGCGATTTGACGAAGCGACCAACCTGCCCTTCTCAGCCCGATCACCATACCCCTCGTAAAGTCGTCTGTCTGCTTGAAATGCCTCCGTTGACGGCGGCCTGGCATTCTTAGCTATACACGTGTCCTGTGGCACACGACAACACGTTCTACAATGACTGTCGGCTGAGAAATCACGGTACGAAGTGGGCCATTCGCCAACGCCGTGTCCCATTTATCGTTCGCTACGTGCGCAGCACAGCGGCGCATTTCGCATCATGAGCATACCTCAGTGACGTCAGTCTACCCTGCAATTGGCATAAAGTTCTGACCACTCCTTCTTGGTGTTGCATTTGCTCTGTCAGTCAGTGTATGTTGCTTACATCTATTTATGCCAAACCTATTCTCGTGTGCCTACGCAGTTGATATGCGATAACGCAAAAGTTATTGTGCTATTTCGGCAAGATGAGCGCAACATGCGACATGTGTATAATGAACATGTTAACAATGATATGTCATTCGATAATTTTAAACGTATGTGTGCTACATGTTGGTCATTACACCGTTACAGCTTTTTAGTTATTGATAAAGAAAGTGATTTTCAGCATGGACGATATTGCATGGGTTTCGATCATTTTATGTGCATTAACACAGAATTACAGTAACTACTTCGTTAAAAACCATCATCATGTTAACATCTAGCAAGGATTTTACAAAACATATCATCCAAGCTCGAAATAATATTCGACGGAAATTTAAAGAGCTTAAACGTATTCAAGCAGACACGGATTTATTTCTAAAAACACAACTAAGTACACCACTCAAAGACATTTTTAATTCTACTTCATTACCGCAGTCTACTTCAAGTTTTGCTTCTATGCAAACATCATATCATAAAGAAAAGCATGAAGAAGAAGAAAAGCATGAACAAGATGAGGAAGAGAAGAAGAAAAATGTAGATCAAGAAGAGGAGGGTAAGGAAGAAGAATTTAATGATACATAACCATCTAAGCGTGTTGAGTTTTTAACTACAGATGTTATTGCTGAAATACCTACTACATCGACGCAAGATCTACCATCTTTGTCTGAGGTTATGATTAAGCCAGAGAATCTTAATCGGTTTAGAACTTATATTCAAGATACATATGGATCTTTCTTTCCACCTTATATAGAAAAACGTTTTACAGGACAAACTGACACTACCTACGGTATTCGCTACGAAGATGACTGTTTCTGGATAGGAAATTCAAATATTAAGATTAATAAAAACAAACTTATTGTAAAAGGTGTTACCTATAAACCTAAGAAAGGAATCTTAGAACTTTTCTCACGAATACCTGACAAGGATATAATTTTACAAGATGATCTTAAAAAATATAAAACAATACTTCTTGCTACTGACGCAACATGACGTAATTACATGAGAACAGAAGCTGTAAATGCAAATAAGAGTTAAAAGTATCGTGAGTTTATTTCTAAGCTGTTTCCGACTGCACGTGGTCTTGATGTTATCTACAAGACTTTGTCGCCGTATGTGGACGTGAGATACTGGAATGACCCAAACTTACTCGTTGAACGATTACAACCTTTAAGAGCATCGCAAGATGCTGGTCACACAGGTCACGAATCATAAATTCTAGACACAGAATTACGTTATGCCGGTATTATTTTGTAATGGCTCGTCAAGAGAAGATCTCACCTGTAAAGGTAAACATCGCACATGAGTTACATAAACCAGCACGTCGCACCTACTGTCGCAGATGCGTTATTGCAAGAGGAAAAGATGATCTCTGGCAGGCAGACTTAGTAGAAGTGATTCCATAAGCCTCCTGTAATAGGGGGTATAAGTATCTATTTACTGTTATCGATGTGTACTCGAAGTTTGCTTCTGCACAACCCGTGCGTTCTAAAACAGCAGCTCAAGTTAAAGAAGCATTTAAACATATTGTTGAAGAATCGAAACGCTACCCAAGGCTTCTTCAAACTGATCAAGGTAAAGAGTTTTACAACAAGGAATTTTCTTCTTACCTCAAGTTACTTGGCATTCAACACTACTCTACGTTCAGCAATCTCAAGGCAAGTTGTAGAACGCTTTAATCGTACACTCAAAACAATGATGTGGTGAGAATTTACAGCACAAGGTTCATTACGTTGGATTCATCTGCTACCTAGACTTTTATCTACCTACAACGATACACCTCATCGCACTATCTGAACAAAGCCACGTCTTGTTACAAGGAATACACCTCGTCTAGATTCTATTCATCTTGTAATTAAAACAGCTGATCCACGTCGCCATCGGTTTAATGGTCATTTTGTTAGCATCAGCAAACACAAGTCTATCTTTGCCAAAGGATACACACCCAACTGGAGCACTGAAAATTCTCAAGTCAGTAGTGTTAAGCTTACTAATCCAGTTACGTAATTACTTCGCGATCTCAGAGGACAGCCTATTGAAGGAGGATTCTACATCGAAGAACTGTAGAAAACAAAATATCCTGATCACTATTTATTTGAACGTGTTATTCGACGTCGTGGGAATAAACTGTATGTTAAATGGCTTGGTTTTAATAACAGCTTTAATTCATGGATTAATAAAGAGGATGTACTTTAAATCTTGTGTGTTTTTAATTCTCTACCTCTCCTTTCTTCTAAGTCACTAGGACATGCTGTAGGATTAAACAACACCTGTAATATGTTTTTTGACAATTCATACTTATTTTATAAAATATATACATTTTTATCTTTTATTTATTTTACTGTTTTTGTCGTTCAGTGTTCGTTTTATTGCACCAACAAGTGCTGCTATCTTCTGAGCAGCTGAAGCACTAGGTAATAACACACGCAGCATAGCTGTACGAAGCAGATTTTTATTAGCTACACGTCTTAGTTTAGGATTGTTTTGTCGACATGCTCTTTGCAGGTAGCATCTAACTACGTGCCAGGCGAACGTGTGCTAGGACCGCTGGGAAGATGAAGCTCGATGGGAAGATCAATTACTTTATTGATGAGCCCATGCCCAGCATGCTTCCTCATCTTTCTCCCAGCACGTTTCTTCACCTTTTCCTTGTTTACTCCCTTCGCAGCCATGATAAGTGTTTATAAGCGAAGACAATTCGTTAGTTTTAGGTCCGTGAGAGTTTAATCAGTTGACATGTACGACACTGTCTCACAGGTCTTCTACCTAAACTCACGTGTTCATGATGTAAACTACACGTTTGAAGCTATGACAAAACAGGATCTTGAGTCCACTCACGAGGCACCTTATCCCAGATCTTCTTTACAGCATTCCCAGCTACATTAACCAAAAATGCGTTTGATAATGCATTTAACTCTTCTTCAGTAAAAGTGTTTAATTTCTTTTTGCACGGATAAAACTTCACGATTGCCTTTTCAAATGCGTTACACTTAGTATCTGTTAGAAATGACATGATGTCTTTACTCTACAAATGTTTCTTTTACACTAACGTTATTTCGACACTGCAGTTTACATATGTTGTTCATCTCCCGGCATGCAGTGCAACACAACCAATCAAAGAGCATGCACACATGTTGTAAAGACTGTTTACTTGTTTCTCTATTATGCTCCTTCGGAAGAGTTTTAAATGATGGACACCCTAATTCATGCATGTCGATAATTTCACACGATGATGGTAGATACTCACGCAACCATTCTTTCTTTTCACAACCCTTTAAAAAACAAGGTCTGCTCTTGACAAATGTGCGTTCATCAAGGATAGAAAACGAGAAGGTATTCCTTTTTCTTCCCACTTCAAACCTAGATTGTTTTCGATCCATTGAGTCTGCTTTTTATCTTCATCTGTTTGCAAACAGTAAGGAAAAGGTGGGGTAAATACTAAACTAACAAGTTCTGGTGCCCACAACACACTGCAATCTAACACAGCCACCTCTTTAAACACAACTTGTTGCCGTTTACTTTAAAGCCTTGTACATCAACTATTAATGTTTTCGTCATATTTGCGCTCCACTCTCTATCACTGTATCTCGAAGACTAAAGCTTTTATTCAACGAACAGGTTTAAACATGCACAAATATGATAACGTCATCGCTGCAGCACATGCACACTCTTGCTTTCATGATGCATACTTACTGCATATCTTAAACCTACATACTCTTAAGAAAACGATCAAGTCTAAACACGCACAATGACGTCATCACTGCAGAAGGTGCTCACTCGAGCTATCGCGATGCATGTTTAAACTTGTTCGATGAAGCTGTGCCTTAACAAAGGAGGAGGTAGAGGAGGTGGTGGAGGTATAGGAGGAGGCTATAACAGCCACCGCCATCTTTGTAGTAGCCTCTAAGCGTTAATTAGCAAGGTAGTGGCCGTAAAGATAGCAGCACGGAGCTCTGTTGATTAAAGATGGTCGTTTGTCAGCTGTCAAAAAGCATGTAGGTTTGTTTCCAAACAAGAGCATGTAGAATTTTTCAAATTGCCCTCCACCACATTTCAAAGGTAGTAGCTAAAGACAGCACCACGATGCTCTGTTGATTAAAGATGGCTGCTGTTAGCTTGTCAGCGGTCAAAAAGCACGTAGAATATTTTAAATTGCCGGCACCACATTTCAAATGTAGTAGCTAAAGATAGCAGCACTGAGGTAAGCGAATTAAGATGGCGGATGAATGTTGTCAGAAAACCACGTGGCTTTGTTTGCTCTGTTAATTAAAGATGGCAGCTTGTCAAAAATCACGTGGAAATTGCCGCCACCACATTTCAAAGGTAGTAGCCAAAGATGGCAGCACGGTGCTCTGTTGATTAAAGATGGCTGCTGTCGAATATTTTTCTAAATTATCCGCCACCACATTTCAGAGGTAGTAGCTAAAGATGGCAGCACGATGCTCTGTTGATTAAAGATGGTAGCTTGTCAAAAAAGCACACAGAATTTTTCAAATTGCCGCCACCACATTTTAAAGGTAGTAGCTAAAGATGGCTGCTGTCAAAAAGCATGTGGATTTTTCAAATTGCCGCCACTACATTTCAATAGTAGTAGCTAAAGAGTGCAGCACTGAGGTTTGCGATGCAAGATGGCGGATGACAGCTGTCAAAAAAGCACGTGGATTTTAAATTGCCCACCACCACCACCACGATGAGGTTTAGTACAATAAAGAGGGCAGCACTGAGGTTAACGATGCGTTGTTGAGGTTTTGTGCCGTTAAGATAGCAGCACTGAGGTTAGCGATGCAAGATGGCGGATGACAAGTCAAAAAAGCACGTGGATTTTAAATTACCCACAACCACCACCACGATGAGGTTTAGCATCCTAAGGGCCGGTTGTATAAACATAGCTGATACGAGATCAATTTTGATTCGAGATCAGAAAATGATCCTTTCCAAGCTGCTCGTTGTGTTGTATAACATTGATCTCGGATCTCATGATCCGGATCAACTTTGATCCGTCATCGTAGAATTTCGCTTGGCAACGTCGTAAACAGCGTGGGAAATTCGTACTAATCAGGAGTATGTTGGTAGTAAAGTCACGTTATTTCATGTTTTAATCTCTGTGACGTAGTGTCAATCAGATCTCAAACACCGATTGAAAAATGGATATGAACTTGGATGTCAATGAGCGAAGAAATCGAGCGCCGAATTTTACAGCGTACGAAAAGGAGTTGTTGATTGATTTATTCGTTACTAAATATAAGAATACGATTGAAAATAAAAAGACTGATGCTGTAAGTACGAAAGAGAAGGAAAACGCCTGGAAAGCACTAGCTTCAGACTTCAATTCCCACGCAAATGTGGCGCGACGGGATTGGAAAACATTGCAGTTATGTTACAAGAACGTAAAACGACGAACGAAGAAGTCGGCTGCAGACGATAAAGTAAGTAAAGAAATACATATTTGCGTATTAATCACTAGTTGAGACTTCGGAGTATCGTACTTAACCAACTGTACATTCTTACTAGGTCAGCATTCATAAAACAGGCGGAGGTCCATTCGCACAACCTACGGTGGATGAAGTTGGACGGAAACTCGTAGCAGCATTAAAACCCCAATTCCTTCCACTAGCCTGCGAGTCCGATTGCGATGCGAACTTCCACCAAGAAGTTATTTTTGGTAAGTTAACCTTGAAATCCTGGTATAAATAATCAGGAATACTGGTACAGGACGTTCGAAGTGTAGACTCATACAGAGCTACGCTTTTCACAAGCATAAGGCATTGTAAATTAATTACCGATACACAGGACTATGTCTGATGTTAGTTTGTTTTTCGTTCTAGTAAATATTGCGATAAGCCCTTTACCTTAATTAATCGGTCATCGGTAACTCCAATAAAAAATTACAAACTACCCCTTGTTGACGAATGACAGGTTAACTAAATACAGTGCACATTTACTATGGAAGTACATAATGTCTAATTTTATTATTTAGATGTACGTGAATGTGATGCGGAGGATCCTGCACTTGCAATGGAAACTGCAGTGAACGAATCACAAACTCAATCCGTTGCTTTCGTGGAGGAAATAGCTGTCAGTCGGGTTTCTTTCAACATGGTAATGTATCAAGTTACGTGACTACTGTATGTTGAAAAAACTTAAGGGTGTTAATTCAAATAGATATTACATATAATGGCCGGTTTCTGGTACACTACATTTCCCTATGAGTTACCTAAATGTGCTTGTAACTAACTGCGCTGTTAACTGGAAACTTAAATCCATATTAATAAGCCCTGGTAATGAACAGTACAGATATCGTCATGTTTAGTATTTCTCGCCCTCCAATAGATGTATCTACGCAAATGTTTTTAGGGTACGGTAATTTTGGTAATATCTAGTTACTTTCACTAGCAGAAGTTTCCTATAATGAGAACTGGTTGGCAAATATGTACACAGTCATTTCAATCAATCTGATTCAGCGTGTAATAATCTCTCATAATAAGAATATATCTGATCTAATAACGCAAAAACTAGTTATATTTCCCCTTCTTTCTTATTCACAGCACGCATATATAGTCTTAAATTTCACCTAGATGCGTTCGTCACTAAAATTATAGAAATACACCGCGATTACCAAACAGATCACTTTTTTCTGATCCAGAACACAAGCGTAAACAATAATAATATAAATGAAAAAGTGTGCATGTAATTTCACCTGATCAGATGCCAAACTCTTCAAGAATTCCATTTCTTCTGGGCTTTCACGGCACAACTTGAACAATACGAAAGCGTTACAAACTGCAATCTTCAATAGCCAAAATACAATAGATACCGGTACCACTACATTTTTCATTAGTATTTCCGTAATGTACTCTTCGAACTGAGGATTTGTATTTCTTATAACTGCAACGGACTAGTCACTTGAGAAGTTTTACTTACACTGACCACGCAACATGCCTTGACAAAAATACTCTCGCAACTGCTGACGTTAAGTCCACAGATAAGAAGCTAATATAAACTACAGCTCCCTGCAAGATTTTTAATTAAAGAAGTCCAGATGTTTTATGTTTATTGGGAGTCTATCAGACCTCACGTCACCGGTTAAAAGATATAATACGGTAACATTAAAAAAGCAACAAAAATCGGTAGACTATTTATTATTCAGCAGGCTTATAGTAAGTGCATACCGGTACCTAAGAGACCATGTAGTACAAATGTAAATGCTAATGGTAAGTACTCCCTAATTTCAGATTGGGAGTTCACGAACTGTTGGTGAGACTCGTGGTTCAAAGCCTGATGAAAGAAATTTTTAACATTATAGTTGCACTGAAAGATCAATTTGAGCCTGGTAAAAATCCGTTTGATTTGAGTTCCATTTTATTTGACGATTCATTTCCCGTGTTAGAATATTTATCTACAGTAGGAGCGTCATGCTCCGAGGTGATTGTAATCTAAACAGCTGGGACAGATGACACCATACAGGTGGAATCAGTTACTAAGCCAGTGATAACGTGGAAGTAAACCTACGGACCGAAATATTGTAAACTCTAGCACACCCAAGCACGTTAAAACTAGAATGAATGACTGTAAATATAGTATAGTCAGTTCATTATCACTAATGTTTACAAAACTAATTTGCTGGGATCAATTCTAGCATAGAGGTACCTACAGCACTAGCTGCAGTTACCAGTCTTTGCGCAGATAACTGTGAATAAGCCGATAACTGTTGTTTCGGAAACTCATTTTAAATGTATCACCATGTTCGGTCACTGATAACTACTCATCTATAGATAACTGTCATTCCAGAAACCGGTCATAAATCAAATATACTTTTCACACGCTTAACTGTTCCTTATTACTATTCGACTAGCTTTTACAGCACGACCGTTCTTCTTCTTCTTCTTCTTTATCACATTCTCGTATTTCAATTCTGACTGACTGATTTTAGGAACAAGTACCAGATACAGATGTCAGTCCTGGCCCCAGCAGCCAAACTTCACCTCCTAAAAAGCGAAGAGCTGAAGCTGAGGGAAGTTTAAGGGACAACTACAAGAGAAGACTGGAATGTCTAGAGGCAGAACACGCCATTAAAATGGAAAATCTCAAACTAGACCAGGAAATTAAAAAGTATGAGCTAGCGACGGCTAAAGCCAAAGCAAATGTACAGTCTTGTTAGTACTTAGAAATATTAAAAACATACCTGAACACGTTGTTAATTATTTCATTCCTAACAGCAGTATTTCCTCCATTCATCCCAGCTTCCTCGAAGACAGGAAGTTCCTCGAAAACCCTTCTTCCTGCAAAAATATCTCCTTCTACTTCAGGTTCACTATCTATGGAATCTAAGGCCATGTTATGTAGGACAAACGTTGCCACTATAATAGGAGGAACCCGAAGCAATTTCACTCGAAGACCCATCTTCAAGCAGGGAAATCGTCTTTTAACTAGCCCGAAAGTTCTTTCAATTGTGGATCGCGATCTCTTATGAGCTCTGTTATATGCCATCTCTGCAGGTGTCGCTTCGTGTAATACTGGAGTGAGAAGGTACTCGCAGCAACGGTAGGCACTGTCTCCGAGAAGAAATCCTTTGGGCATTTCCCTCGCCTCAAACCGAGCATGAATTCTAGAGTTATCGAATATATTACTGTCATGTGCAGATCCAGGCCACCTTGCTACTATGTCTAGACAACGCAGATTAGCATCACATATAACCTGTACATTCAAGGAGAACCATCAGTGCCTGTTCCTGAACACTTCGGCGTTGTTACCCCCTGGCGATATGATAGGCACATGCGTACAGCCTATAGCACCAAGAATTCCTGGAAAATGAGCTATGTCATAGAAATTACGCATGATTCTCCTTGCTTCTCTCTGGTCAGTCGGCATATTGATAAATTGAGGTCTCAACGCAGCAATTTCTCGCGTTACTTTATGGATGACTCGACAAACCGTAGCTTTATCAATTTTGAATAAATCACTAACTACGATTTGAAAACTCCCTGTCGCGTAAAATCGCAGAGTCAATAGAATCTGGAACATTGGAGTAAGTGGCTGGTTTCTATTCGTTCGTCTCATTAGAGAGTCTCGAAGTCTACCTTCCATAACCTCAACAGTGTGTTTGGTTAGACGGAATCTCATCTTAAAAGCTTTGTCGCTAAGTTCTAATAATGGGTTTCCTCTTTCTTGGAATACTCGGGAGAGACCGCCGAAATTCTTCATTATCGTCATCTGAAGAAAAATCGGAGAAGTCAGACATCTGTAATTCAAAGACAGAATCGCGATAAAAATCCCTTCATCAGATTAAATACCGGTAAAAATGCAGAACATCTTTTCTTCTTCTTACCGTGATTGTTGTTACGGCACTATTTTGCACTACAAAAGCCCTCTCCTTTTCACGTTGATAAATGCGGCCTACAATACCGGTACAAGAACACTACTTGATCCGGATCACAAGGCTTGATCCAAGGAAATCGTTGGATCAATTTTGATTCGTGATTAAGGAAAAATGATCTCGGATCAACGTTTATATAACACAAATTTGAGGATCAACGTGATCTAGAATCAGTTTTACGCCTTGATCTAGGATCAACTGTTTTATACAATCGGGCCTAAAGAGAGCAGCACTAAGGTTAGCGATGCAAGATGGCAGATGACAACTGTCAAAAAAAGCACTTGGCTTTGTTTACCAAGTCAAATCTCGCGCTAGTAAGGTTTAGTTGGCAGCACTGAGGTTTAGGCCCGTCAAGATGGCAGCGCTGAGGTTAGCGATGCGTTGTTGTTTAAAGATGGCGGATGACAGTTATCAAAAAGCATGTGACTTTGTTTACAAATTCAAATCTCCCGCCAAAATTAAAATTTCCCGCGGGAGGAGGAGGCCCCAGAACTGTCCACTTACATCTACTGTTCTTTTACGTGCCAGTAAAGCTACCAACACGAGGCTGACGTATTTGAGCACCATCAAATACCACCAGACTAAGCCAGGATCGAACGTGCCAAGTTGGGGTCAGAAGACCAGCGCCTCAACCGTCTGAGCCACTCAGCCCGGCAACAGAAAATTGCTCTGGACGAGGGTCATACAGTCTATATGGATAATTATGACAACAGCGTTGGACTCGTGAAACAATTACAGGAACAGAACAATGCCACATGTGGAACAATACGGTGAAATTAAGGTGTACCGAACGACCTAAAGGAACACTAGGCAATTCTCAAACGTGGCAAAATGACTTTCAGGAGGGACGAGGATGTATTGCTTGTTTCTTGGAGGGACAAATAGGTTATTACTATGGTAACTATCATCCACTCAGCAGAAATGGTTGAAACAAACAAATCTGAAAAAAAAAAAACTGAAAGCAGAATCTGTGACTGACTATAATCAACACATGCATGGTGTTGATACTGCAGACCAGTACCTGGCACTCTCTCCTTTCATGAGGAAAACTGTAAGGTGGCCAAGAATGGTTTTCTGATTTTTACTGTACTGCTCACATTTTCATGCATTTCGGCTCCTTCGGAACTCAAATCCTCAAAGAAACAATAACATTCCTGAATTTCATGCAAACAGTAGTTAGGAACTTGCTCCAGGAAGAAAGTGAATCCAACACACAAGTACAGTCACCTCTCTCCGACATCTCAGCACCATTCACTTCATCAGCTCGAAGTACAAGTCCTGCGATTTTGCCGCCGAAAAGGGTACCGGCGAAGGATCCACCAATTAGGTTAGATGGGAAAAGAAAAGAACATATTCTCTTAAAGATTCCACCATCAAATAAAATAGTTCCCCTCAAGAAGGTGCAAAGTATGCTTCAAAAATAAAATTACTAGTAAAACACCTTATTTTACTGGAAAGTGCGGTGTTCCCATTCACTCAGGAAAGTGTAACATTAGCTACCACACCCTCCAGAGATACTAGAGGACTTCGTTAAGGAATGTACAAAATTTTGCTTTCATATCTTATTTAGTTTAGAACTTATTGTGAAAATAATTTGTTGTTGTTTGCTGTGCCAATAACAGCTGAAGTAGCTGGGCCAGCTATTTAAATAGCCCGCTCAAATGGTGGGTGTGAATGTGTTAAGATGGAGCCCTATCGAAGATGAATTTTAACGTTGAACTCGGAATGCATACCCAGCCCCAAGACAGGGGAATTAATCAGTTAAGGTTAAAGTGCCTGACTTAATCGGAATCGAACCTGGAATGCCTTGGACCAAAAGGCAGCATGCTAACCATTTAGCCATGGAGCTAAACTTTTACTAATTAAATCACTATATTGTTATTTCAATAGGTTTGTTAGGAAAGGATATGTTCGTGTTACTGAAGTTGTAATTAATCTGTTTTAATCCTTGAGGATTAAGGAATGCTAGCATAGGCTACTGACAATTTATTTGATATTAAATTGTGTTCTCTTCATTATAACCACACTTCAAATCTTCAAAATCAAAATTCTGTTTACAGAAATTCACAAAAAGAAACATTCAGCCACATTTTGAATACAATAATCTGGAAAATTAAATAAAACAGTCATATCACTAGCATCACACTTTGTGTATTACCAGAACACTTTTCAAATAAATTGTTTCATTTTTCATAAAATACACTTCAGGAATATCAGACTTGGTAGCAAGACACCCAGCATGACATCTTCTGTAGCTTGATCGCTATCTCTACATGAACAGCAGAATAGAAACTGCAGAAATAAGGTTATACTAGCTAAATGAGCAGAATTTGTTACACTATAACATACCTGTAAAAAAGTCTGTAATTTTTATTCCTTTTATAACACTTAGAGTGCAGAATTTAATATATTAAATCCCATTAACAGGGTGCCCGCAACAGGAATTTAATACAGTAAAAGTCCGATACAGCGAGTACGGCATATAACGAGAACTCCGCTATAGCGACGACTTTTTTCTGTCCCTTCAAAATTCCTATATTGAACTATGTATCGTCCTTCGGTTACAGCGAGGACCCTACCACTGAAGCATCCGTTATTACGAGCGATTAAGCGCGCGCGATTTTTTCCGTTTCCGATATTTATGCACCCCAGCGGTGATATTGCATGCGATCGATTACCTTCGGAATCTTTTCCTCGCTATGTGCACTAGCGAGTTCTCTCGTCGACATTCGAAGGCGATGTCGGAGTCGATTAGTAAAACCCGTCGACAGCTGTTCTGTAAAGAAAATTCGAAATGAAAGAGAACATATTTTCGTAATAAATGCGTAAATAACGTGTCCGATAACGGTTGTTAACCCGTTAACAATGAAGGCTGATTAATCGACCGCTTAATTTTGAGGCTAAATGCTGCAATTAAGTAAGAATGGGATACACCTCGAGATATGGCAGAGTGCTTAATTGATTTCAGAGGTCGGTAGTTTATATTTTGTCGCGTCTGGTTAAATTACGGCAAGACTGTTATGGAAATTTATAGCGAGAAGGTTATCATTTCTCTACTGGCGCTTTAAGTATGTTTTCATCATACGTATAGTACGGTTAAGTTAGGATAGGTGACGCTGTTTGAACAAGAAAACTGAAAAGTTTGCAACAAAATGCGATCGCTCATCTTCGGTACGGTATAGTTTTCTCATTTTGTGCATTTGCGAGCTCTCTCGTTGACATTCAGAGGCGATGTTGGAGTTGATTAATACTACCCGTCGACTGCTGTTCTCTAAAGAAAATTCGAAATGAAAGAGGATAATACGTTTTCGTAATAAATGCGTAAATAACGTGGCCGATAGCAGTTGTTAACTCGTTAAAAATAAAGACTGAAGTAAACGATATCTTAATTTTAATGTTATATACGGAAAATAAGAATGTGATACACCTCAAGATATGGCAGAGTACATCACTGATTTCAGAAGATATTTAATACCTTCTCGCGTGTAGTTAAATTTCGGAAAGGCTATTTACGTATTTACATGTACATTTTTAGCGAGGAGGTTATTATTTTCATGATACATATATGGTTAGGTTAGGTGACGCTGTTTGAAGAAGAAAACTGAGGTGTTTGCCACAAAAACCTCTGGAGTGATACCGTATTTCTCCGAATCCAAGCCTTTATATTTCTCAGAATCTCATTCGAAAACTCAAGGGTTGATGCATTCGCGGCCTAACAGTAACTTAATGGATACCACTGGCAACTACCGCGGTAACCACGCTGCTTCTTTCCACACGCGCACAGAACTCGTTGACAATAAACGACCGCCTCTTTACTATACTGTACATCGCTAGCCAAGACAACCGATTGTACAGTGCCTGTGTGTAACGTCACTGGATCTCGGGAAATAGTGAACAGAGAATGGCGTTCTATTAGCCTCTCCAAAAACGTTTCTCAAATCTGCAGAATGGCATCAAAACATGAGACCGTGCGAATTCTTAGAAAAACCATGGCTACTCAGTGGCAGAGTTATAACGCGTCTATTATACATGACGCTTAGTAAAATTAAGTTTTAGAGACAGCAGAAATATTTTCTTGATGGATAGTCTTATTGTACAAATACGTGGAAAAGATATTGCCGGCAAATTTTCAACGGCTTCTAGTCGATATTATTGTACCGGGCGGTAAACCTCCACGCCGCGAATTCAAATATTGCGCCAGTTTAAACTCCTCTTCGCCAATAGAGCGGCGCCCTTGAACTTACTTCGTAGGAAAGGCGTCAAATTTGAGTGGGGATCTTCTCAACAAGCCGCTTTTGAAGACCTCAATTTAGTTCTCTGTAATGCCCCTGTCCTCGCTATGCCCGATTTCTCTAAGAAATTCATCGTCCAAACCGACGCATCGTCGTCGGCAGTGGCTGCGGTCCTTCTTCAAGAGACCGAACTAGGGAGGCGACCCATCGCCTATGCATCTAGGACTCTTTCGGCTCAAGAAGCCAAGTATTCCATCTATGAACTTGAGGGTTTGGCTGTCTTGTTTGCGCTAGAAAAGTTCCGCCTTTATCTGGAACATGTCAAGTTCGACTTGGAGACTGATAACCAAGCCTTAAGTTGGGTCTTAGGTAGGCCGCGTCGTACTGGTCGTATAGCCCGGTGGGCCATCCGAATTGCTGCCTTCCAATTTGATGTTAGGCATATAAGAGGTACTGAAACTGTTGTAGCAGACGGACTTAGCCGTATGTTTTCCAATGATGTAGAAACCCATGAACTGGTCCATAGTTCTTCACCTCCCGAGTCCATACTACCTGAGGTTAATGCCATTCTGACTGATGCTCCCATGTTATTTAGGGATATTGAAAAATATCAACGTGAAGATCCAGTGCTGGCTCCCATTATGGAAACCCTTTCTTCTGGGGAACATGTTGTTCCTTATGTATTGAGGAATGGTGTTCTATGTTGCCCGTCGGGGCATGATAAGATGATGAAAGTAGTGGTTCCAGCTGTTCTTGTGCCCATGATCTTCAAGTACTATCATGAGACCACATTGGGGGAGGCATTTAGGCATCTTCAAAATTCGTGAAAGGATCCGTGAAAGGTTCATCTGGAAAGGTATGGACGGTGAAATTCGTGAACTGGTAAAGACTTGTAAATCTTGCTTGCTTAGTAAACCCACCATGTCCACCAAGGTAGGCCTATTGTCTTCTCATCAAGCATCGCGCCCAATGGAACGTTTGTATATTGACTAGGTCGGACCCTTCCCCCAGTCAAAGGGGAATGCCAACAAGTTCATCCTTGTGTGTGTAGATGGCTACACTAGATTCTCATGGTTGTTTCCGACTAAGCTGGCTACCGCTCAGTCCACCATTTCCTGTTTAAATTCTATCTTTGCTTCTTTTGGTCCTTGTCAATATATCGTGTCCGACAATGCGAAAGCTTTCACTTCCAATCTCTTTCGTAAATTTTGTTTCGACCTATCTATCTCTCATGTAACAACTTCTGCTTACTATCCTCAACCATCTCTGGCTGAACGGGTCAATCGTAATCTGAGGTCGGCGCTGATTGCATATCATCATGAAGATCATTCTAGGTGGGACACGTCCCTACATTGGTTAGCTTTTGCTTTGAATTCGGCGGTTCATGAACCTCATAAGTTTACTCCAGCTTCCTTGATGTTCAAGTTTGTTCCCAACACGCCGCTCTCTAACCTTTGGTCTCTTAGTACTATTCTGAGACAATAGACCCGGAGAACATTAAAGATCTTTGGAAGAAGGCTAAGGCTAATCTTAAAGTGTCTCATGAAAAAGTTAGGCAAAGATATGATCGTGGACGGAGACCCACCAATTTGAAGGTAGGCGACCAAGTAATGGTCAAGAATTTTGTTCCCGCGAGCAAGCTTGCCCCCAGATTTCATGGGCCGTGTATTATTCTCGATTTCCTCACACCCGTTACCTTATTACTAAGCAATCCAGCCACCGAGAGGATCTTTAGGGTTCACCTGTCGCAGGTGAAACCTGTGTAATTTCAGTGCTAACTTGCTTCGTTAATTTTGAAAGAAATCTGAAGGTTATATTTTTGGTTTCATTTTGAGGCCTTCTGCCCTTGGGATTATGTTCTTTGTTTTTAAATATTCATTGTACAACCTCCCCTGTCAGTTAAACTGCTGTCCTGTCCACCTAGGCCATTACCAAGCTCCCGTCTCCTGCTCAAACATAACAGTGGCTAATTAAAATGAAATAAAAACTTCAACGCCGCTGGCCCCTCAGCCTCACCACAAAGACTGTACCCTAAAATCATTATGGTCCAACAAAATTCTGCCGCCGAGATCTTAATGTTTCAGTGCCCCCGCAGCCGTGCGGCGCCGTACCGCCACTGTGGTGGAGTACGGGCCCGCTCTACTCCAGTGAGGTCAACCAGTGTATGGCGAGTCGGAGCCCTCCTTCCGGCCAAGGCTGATGTGCGGCGCACCACCTGCTAACTGCCGACGGACTATAAACAATCGTCGCGTGTGCGGCGTGCTTCACCACCACTACCCCTCTCATAGTAGCGGGAGAGGTGTATCTCAGGGTACTTAAGGGGTCCGAGCGGCCTCCTCTGGACACAAGCAGCGGCGGCTGGTCTGGCCGTCAAAGTAATCAGCAACTAATGCACTTATGCAGCTACGTGGACATGCCATATCCACAATTACTACGTTCTTGGATTCAACATCAACATCTGGTGGACTTAGACATTTTTTTTTCTTCTTCCAAGAATTAAAGTTTTCCTTTGGAATTCAACTACTACAACCATAGAGATTTTTCATCAAAAGCTACTACTAAGAAATTCCAAAACTGGATTTTATTTAATACCTCTTACATCAAATAACTTCTGAGACCTTCGACTACTGAAAAATTAGATCTTTCTCTTCTAAATTCTTCAACTCAACAAAACTTGGACTTTTTTAAAACAAATTTTTGTTTCCTTCTGTGTCACCCCTTGGAAGGACTTGGGGGGGGGGGTGGTCTGTACCGGGCGGCACACGTGCACGCCACGAATTCAAATACTGCGCCAGTTTAAACTCCTCTACAGGAGAAGTTTGGAACCTTGAAAACTGAACAATTTCTACTATTTCTTAAAAGAGGTCACTACTGTAAATTTGGTAATCTTGTAGTGTTCTGAACTGTGTCTATTTTGATTTGTGTTTGTTTATTCTGTAGCAAGAAGTGTGGACATTCTCTTCTAGATGGCACTACTTAAGAACTATAATTGTGCACCCTAGTGCGAAGTGAAGGAACTGTTTTTTAAAGAAATTTGGTATTCATAAGTTTGTTCTTTGTTAAATTTCTTTCAGTCATTTTTTGGGTTGGCAGTATAACCCTTCTCTTTCCGCTTGTTTTGAATTTAGCCAATTCCGAATTTCTCTAATTAATTTTTGACCAATAATGTATGTCTTCTCCGATATGGAGACGTTGCTTTAAGCTATCCAATAAAGTTGAGGGGGGGGGGGTTGTGGGTACTCATTCTTAAAAGGTCTCGAATGTTCCACGAGGGTATTTAAACTGCTGATTTTCTTGTCTCGGTGCCACTTCATCGACATCTTGCTTAGTGTGCGATTATGTAGCAGGGGGCGGGAAGCGCCTCTTTCTTCGGGCAGCAGTTCATCCACAAGGTAATGGCCGTTTAATAACTTTATTTCTTGCTACCTCAGCAGTTTAACCCTCGGGGCAGGTTCGAAACTTTTCTCATGTAACCTATCTTTAAAATGTAATAGATACTTGGTAAAATTTCGTCTCTTTAACTATAAATTGGGATAGAGAGTGCCTAACCCTCTCGAGCTCCCACTCATATTGTTTTGAGGTGACTACGTTTTCATAACCGTTTTCCTTCTCTTCGTAATGTAATAAAGTTTTCTTATCGTGTCACCTCCTTAGTATGGGATTAGCCCTTGCGTAAGCCGCCTAGTGCCAAGTAGGTTTTAAAAGTGTATTAGGAGTGCAAGCTGCGCCTCCATTCTATTTTGTATTATGGGCCAGTAACTTAACCTGATGTTTTATTTTCCTGATGTGAAGGCCCTGTAGGTTGGGTACAGGATACCCCTGTTTCACGGTATGTGTGCCTTAAGGGCAGTTAGGAAGGAAGTTTGTTGTAGCCTTTGATAGGCTTGTAAAATTGAGAGCAGGTCTGCTCTTTTTCTTAACACTGTAATTAGGAGCAAGTGCTCCTTGTACTTAGGGGTTTTCCGCCCTTTAGGGTCGTATTCATGAACGAGACTTTGACTTTGACTTACGTAAGTTCACTTAGTTGAGTTTCGTGGAAGTCTGTTTCATAGACGCAACTTTTACAAAGTTGACTCTGGCGTAAGTAGACTTTGGTAAGTTACGATGTGAAGAATTAGATATGAAGTTGGCAATGAAAACAATGGAAGAGCAGTGCAGCGTCTTGCGTCACTCAAGGTTGTTTTCGTAATAAAGCAGTAGAAGAAGAAGAAAGTCAGCTGTTTCCTGCGTTATAGATTACATTGGACTCTAAAATCAATACAGTTAAATTTCTATTTCGCGGCGATGGATGGAAAGAAAAAATTGCCAGCCTTCAACAACTATGAAAGGGAAGTGTTATTAGAATTAGTGAAAGAGAAGAAAGATGCAGTCGAAAACAAAAAGACAGACAGTGTTAATATGAGGGAAAAATTAAAAGCGTGGGAGGATATTAGCGTAAAATTTTGTAGTGTAGCTAACACGAGCAAGAGAAGTGGAGAGCAGTTAAAAAAGTGTTGGAACAATATAAAATTTAGATCTAGGCAACGCAAAATGGAGCAAAGAAAGGAGAGTATTGCAACTGGTGGAGGCCCTAGTGCAAAAGGTGACAAGGATGACAGTTTTCTGGCAATGGTGGAAAGTGTACTACCTCACCTTAATCTGAGGATTCCGAGTGAGTTTGACAGTGATGGATTCATGGGTGAAGAGGAGACGGAAGAGGAGGTGTTGTATGATGAAGTCACTGAAGTACTGGAAACATCCGGAGCTGAGAGTGGGCCTACATTACTGGCAGAATCATCAGCCGAAAAGGAAGCCACAGAAAGAAGAAAGTACAGGTATGTCCAAATGTGTGAATAGACCACGAACTGAGGCAGTGTCATATCTGCAAGCCAGGAGGGAACTTGATGTAGAGCAGATGAAAGAGCTTCACAAACTAAAGATTCAGCAGGAGAAGGAGTTCCATGCAGCGAGGATGAAGTACCAAGAGGAGGTGCATAAGTTGACTATTATGCGGATGAATGAACTCCATCAATTAAAAAAAACTAAATACAACTAATAATGTGTATATATATTAACCTAACCTGAAATGACTAACATTAATGAACACACTATTATTATTATATAAATGGGCACAATTATAAAATAGATTTTAGAGCATTAATAAAGCAATTTTATGAAGCAAATGATGTTACATAATTGTGGCAATGCATTTATGAAAGGGTAATGTTGTTATTTTAGATAGTTATTTTAGATGCCACAGAACACTTTTAGTTAAAATATCGTTCTATGATGCGTCTTCTGGCTACAGCTCCCAACATTTGGGGTGTAGGTCAGTCATGATGTTCAAAACCGTCATTCCCTTCATCAGGTTCTTCCAGGAGACCACGATCTGCAGCAATGTTATGAAGTACAACGGTAGCCACAATGACCGGAGGTATGTTGTTTAATTTCAATGTAAACTTTCTTGATAAACACTGAAATTTTTTCTTCCAGCTTCCGAATGTTCTCTCTACTACGTTTCTAGCAAGAATGTGAGAAGCATTGTATGCTTCTTCAGCTGGTGTTTGAGGATTAATAAGGGGTGTCATCAAGAATGGCCTGCAAGCGTAACCGCTATCTCCAACGAGTAATCCACGTCGCTGTCCCGTTTCAAATTGTAAACAAATCCTGCTGTTGTTGAAAATTCTATTATCATGTGTAGAACCCGGCCAATCCGTCACGACATCAATAAACTTCATCTCGTGGTTGACTATGCCCTGACAATTGAAACTAAAAATTCCTTTCCTATTACGGAAAACCTCAGCATGGTCGCCACCTGGACTTATTATTGGTACATGGCTGCAATCAATAGCTCCAACCACTCCAGGGAATCGGGATCTTTCATACACACGACGCGCATTATTTCGACATTCAGCTTCATTTGGGAACGAAACAAACTGTGGTCTCTTTCGGGCAATCAGGATCGATATTCTTCTGATTATTCTACATACTGAGGGCTGGCTTACTCCTCGTAAATCTGCGGAGTCAATTTGGAAGTTACCTGAAAACCATGGAAGTGCTAAAGGCTATTGTAATTACCATTAGAATGCATTAATCTGTACTGATCATCCCTTAACCTAACTAGATAACACAATGAGTAGAGAGTGCAAAAACTTTGCACTGCAGTAACAACAATTTTACTCTTACCTGTAGCACAATATCTTAACGAAATTAGCAACTGTATTATTGGAGGTATGGGTGATCCTCGATTATTATATTTCTGTAATTCGTCTTCAAACATCGTTAGTACATCTAATACTGTACGTTTGTCGAATCTATATCGTTTTCTGAACTCATTTTCTGTATAAAATTCAACTGGGTTCTGTGCATCTCTCATAATACGCCGAGGATTAGGCACAACGTACTGAATAATTTCCTGGATCTCTTCAACTTCGTCTACAAAATTAACTACATCAGCAATATCTGCCATTTTATTATTTTTCTTATCTCAGAGTCTACTTAAGTACGGAACATCGGCGACTTGGAAGTAAGTCGCCATCTAAGTTTACTTACCTCCAAGTAGCGATTATGAAATGGAAATGGCGACTTACCGCCTCCTAAGTCTAAGTTAGTCTCGTTCATGAATACGACCCTTTAGCTATGTGGTGGTGAGCTGAGAGCTCAGAAATTAATCTTGGGGCTCGAAACCCAACTCTTGTAACTATTGTAATTTCTTAAATTGTTTTCCTGCTACATGGTACCTGTTACTCTGTTGTTGTTATCTGTTGATTTTGAAAAGAAAATATAACCTTTGTTAAAGTTTTAAATTTACTTTAATTTCGTACGTTGAGACCTATTCCACCCAGCACCTTCTTTCACCTCTGCAAATCCACAACACATCGTAACAATTATAAAGCTAATTTTAAGTTAATGGTTATTAAACACTCGAAAATGTAGAATAATTGTGCAGCCGCAAGAAAATATGGCATAGACCTAACCAAAGCCAATATTTGGCATTAGAATGAAGACAAAGAGCTAAAAAAAAATGCGTACTGCACAAAAAATGCTTTCAGTGGTCCGCAACAAGGACGCTTTAAAGTCAAAGATGAAATTGTGTGGTATGTGCACGAAAAACTCAAGGGCGCAATGGGCAAACCGTGGCGCAATAAACTCGTTCGTTGACTTTCAACGTCCGCGATTAGGCCTATACATCGCTAGCCGCTGAATTTGGCCGAATCTGGCAAGCGAGACGCACGTGTAGCGGTAGCCGGTTATATCTGACACTGAGTAAAAGTAACAGTTTTATAGACAGCAAGAATAATTTCCCGATGGATCGTCGTATTGTAGAGACGCATGGAATAGGTATTGCCGGCAAATTGTCAACGGGTTCTCTTCGGTATTATGATGCCAATTTTAAGTTAATGGTCCTTAAACCCGCGGAAATAAATAATCGTGCAGCCGAAAAAAAAAAAAAAAAAAAGAAATACGCCATGACGAAAGTCAATGTTCGGCGTCTAAAAATGTGTAGGCCTACTGTACAACAAGGCATTCATATGAATTTACAAAGTACTTTTTGAGCCCGATTTAAATTTTTTGAAGGAAAAAGTGGGGTTCATCTTGGATTCGGAGAAATACGGTACTATATTTTTTTCGGAATGATATTAAACATACACTTTCACGTAGTATCGGATTTCGAAAAATAACAAACAAGTAAGCCGTAGTGGGATATAATCTGCGGAAATGCAAGTGTTGAATAAACTGACTGCCGTTTCATAACGATTTTTATGTGCATGGGGGGTTTTCCGACTTTTATACAAAAATCGGATATAACGATAATCCGCGATAGCGAGTAATTTTTTCGCCGTTATGAATTCTCGCTATAACGGACTTCTACTGTATATGAATTGGTCAGAAATGTTATCTCCCTACTGGCCTTTTTCGTTTTTTACAAGCTTTAAGAGGTTATCGTGTTGTCAAAGGTGCGCCGTGAGTTTTGAGACTGGCCTTTTGTGATTTATATAGCTATTTTGCGATATGATTAGTAAGGAGAGAGTCAGTGAGCAATAGATTGCTTCAATTTTAGACAGTAAGATGTAGATGAAAGTGATTTTTCATTTGTAGAATCCAAAGGCGGAAACTGACGCAGTGAGCCCTCTCTGTGCAAGAGCGACTCAAGTGCCCCGGAGAATGAAACAGCTGATGAAAGGACTGACGTGAGTAACTTGAACCCAGGATTTTCAAGTACAACTCCAATATATAATATTAATCAAGGACCAATTTTACATTCATATTTTGACATGTCGACCGAGCCTACAGAGTACTTTTCACTATTTTTTTAATACTGACATTTTTACATACTGTAATTCACCAGGAAACAGTAATTCAGGGAAACATCTGGAAGCAACAGGCAAAACCTTCACTACCTGATATAAGAGCTTCGATAAACATAATAACTTATTTGTTGAATGATTCAAATGCCTTTTTTGAGCTAACATTCTACCGCAAAAAAATTCAATAATATCCTATGGAGCTCTGCGATGGAGTACATCCGATATTCAAGGTAAGTAATTAATATTAAGTACATATGCATGTTATAGCTAGTGTTCAATAATTCTGGATGATTTTGTTACCATCTTTATATGGCATAACCCCAAAAAGCCCATATATTGTCTACAATTCTGGATGAGCTGTCGTATTTGCAGCCCATGTACAGACATAAAACATTTCCCCCTGTGCAGGGTTAATAGTGTGTTTTTTTTTTTTTACAGGTAAGTATTAAACATGTGTTCGGCAGACTGAAAATTTTTTACGTTACAATTTTACTTACAAGTTCACTTAAGAAACATGAAAGAACCCACATATAAATGTTGAAAGGTTCAAATTTAGATCAAGGTGACTGGATGTGGTTGTTCCCATTACATCTTTACATTTTTACAAGTTTTGAATTTCTTCAGTACCCTTTCTAATCCAAGCCTTGAATAATTCCAGTCACACAAGTACTAAAGAAACATCACAAGTAAGGATATCTAAAAACAAGCAAAAAAATTGTAATGAGTGTTTATGACTGCAATACTGCAGGCATTCAAATCAAACAATAAATATAAAACTTTTATATCACATTGAATTTATGAAGAGAATAAAAAGTAAATATAAAGAGGGAGTTTACAAAATTATACAAATATTAACAATTTAAGTGAATTTCAAACATGTACTGCTCCTAAGTTCAAACTGTCTTCTTTTTAATGAAGTGAAAATGTAAGCTGTCAAAAGAACAAGTCAAACTAAGAGATCACTGAAATCTTATCTGTAATAAACTGTAACATAACAATACAGCAAAATCACTTTAAAACAACTACTAGTACACGGAACAAGAATTCCATAACAAACTATAAATTAAACGACAAGATGTAAACAAAAGAAAGTATAGCATTAAGGTTAAAAAAATACTAGGAATATTGGATAAAACACTGGGTTTTATAAAACTACAGCTGTTTGAATGATAACAAGAACCCACTTGAGCTTTTACTGAACCCAGATTTATAACCACCATATGTACCTTGTCTTTTTAGAATAGCTCAGTAGCCAGGCATGCACTGTAGAGGTAAGAAAAGGAAGTGGTCTCCAGATCAAACTTATTCCCAAGATGTTGAACATCTGATTAATGTTGCCATACACAGACTGAAACTACAAATAAAGATGTGCTGATGATGGCTTCTTGACTAGATATACACAAGTTAAGTGGCTTCGAGGATCAGGTCTGTTGATCATGTAGTCATATCTCCAGGCAAGATTAATTCAGGTTCACATTTTGGTCTTCACTGAAATTAAAACAGGGATGATTTCTTTTAATTACTGAAAAAGCAATTGTAATGGAACAATCCTTCCTCTGGATTACTACAAATATAATATGAAATCCTGTAACTCAATAGTTTATGATCAACAGAAAATAACAATCTTAACTCAAACGTTAACATCTCAGAACTAGAATTTTTTACCACTTGATAAGTATACCATGCAAAATGCTTACTTACGAGGACTGTGCCAAGACGAAGGTAGAGGTTGCCAGAACCAGACCATGAATTCGATGATTACTTGACCTTTACATTATTATTACACAGTCCAATCATCATATTAGTCAACCAGCTACATAGTCTTGCCAGGGTGTTCTACAACAAACTGGTTGCACCACGGAGTGTTGCAACAGTTCTTCGCTCACTCCAGCAAGAGGTAGTTGTGAGCATCAGAACTATGGCCTCTGTTATAAAGGGTGGTTGAATGAAAGTAGTGGAATGCAAGAATGTCACAGTCTGACCAACAGGTGAATGACAAGTCCTACAAAAAATTAGGCAAATTCGCTACCAAGAGTTTCAGATGATAACGCCAAAATTGCTTGTATTGTCATAGTGGGAAGAAAAACAAAACAAGACAGGCCAAAAGACAAGGCGCTGCTTGAAATGTTTTTGGACTCATTGGAATTGTGCACACGGAGTTCATCCCACAAAGAGAAATTATCAACAAGAGCAGCTATAAAGAGATTCTTTGCTCTACACGACTCAATTCGTCGTAAGTGTCTATGGCTGTTGTATGGGAAGAACTGGCTTCTTCTCCAAGAGGATCTGAGAAGGCAAAAATTCATCATTTTTCCACACTGACGTGACTCTGCACCACACAATCTCTTTCTCTTACCCACCTGAAAGCAAAGCTACATAGATGTAGATTTCATTCTGCTGAGGAGATCATCACTGCCACACGACCAACCATAGAGGACTTTCTTGCAAATATCTTTCAGCAGTGTTCCCAACAATTAATTATACCAACATTGGCAGACATACTTGGTGGCCAATAGCGACAATTTTGAGGATGATGTGGGCCCACATAAATGTACACCATGCTGTATGACTGCCCACACTCAAGGCATTAGTCCACAAACTTACTGACTGTGGTATTTTGTTGCGAAGGTTGCCATTCTTTTCATTGTCAACTCAGTTAATATAACTTTTATGTTTTTCAGTCTGTTGAACACAATACACAAATTTAAGAAATATTATAACACACGGTACTTCGAAAAGAAAACATTTTATAAATAACAGAATTACATGTTTTGTTCTACAAGAACACCCTCAGATTTGATCAGACTACTTAATCATGTGGATGTATGTACCAAATTGTTTATGTTGCATAAACTCATCATTGATTATGAATGGGTAATATTATGATCCATTTAAGTATTAAAATTCTCTGTTCAACAACTTTATGAATACAAAATAGTTTTCATAACTTATCTTAGCACAGCCTGCTCCACGATGTTTCTCCTCTCAGTAGCCATCCTTGGACTGGCCTAGGTCAATAGTCTTACTAGTACATGGCTTGTGGACGAAGAACAGGTTTTACAATTAATGAATATCATCTTGTTCCATAGTCGAATTATTATATATAACAAATTCCAACTTGTGAGTTTGAGAAGTTCCACCTTTCCACCACTTTAGAATCTTATGATTTTTCTCAGATTAAAGTAACATTCATTTATTTTAAAATTAGTCAGTACATGTTTTGTTTTTCATAGAAAATATCTTCAGCCGTGTTCTTGATTTAGAGTTAAAATATGCACAAAAGCACAGGTTACATAAGTGCAACACAATTAACCACTCATATAAAAACAACTTGTGCTTGACAAGATAAAGGTTTTAAATGTCTAAAGAGTCTTTGGTTTTATCTTCATTGTCATAATTTGACATAGCTTGATGTAAAAGATGTGTTATTAATAAAATACCACTTGGAAAATTATCCCAAGACAATAAGTGAAACAGCAGTGTACAACTATGCAAAATTTTATAACATTCAACACTTGATGTGAATGAAAAGGGGCAATTTTCTTGTCAGATGAAATTGACTGATTGTGTTAGAGTTGGAAAGCATCTGAATCTGGAAATGAGAAAAAAAATTCTAACCCTCTTGGAGCCAGGTGATAGTGCGAGGACCAGCCCTTTAAACTGACAAAGCCGATCATGTTGGCCTTTAAATATCCAGTTGGAAGTTACCACCGCCCACTATATCGGCCGGCAGAAAATTCTATGATATACGTAATTTTGTCACAACCTATAGTGATGTGCATACTTTTTAGACACCCTATAGGGATGGGGCTACTGTTATTGTGTGCCTGACTTTGCTTTGGCAGTTATAAGAGGGTGTTCTAGCTTTCACAAGAGCCGCTTCCTGTGTTCAGAAATACAGCTAACTGGTCGTGGTCAGTATGAGACTGTTCCTTGCACAGAGTGGATTTGTGAAAGCAAAATGGAAAGTGTTCCACGTGATATTTTTAGCGGGTACTGATGACAATGAATTAATGTTTCCCATTTTCACACCAGGCAAATGCTGGGGCTGTACCTTAATTAAGGCCACGGCCGCTTCCTTCCAACTCCTAGGCCTTTCCTATCCCATCGCCGCCATAAGACCTATCTGTGTCGGTGCGACATAAAGCCCATAGCAAAAAAAAAAAAAAAATTAATGGCGTATTTGGAACAGCGCAAATTTAACGCAAATGATCTCTTTTCGGATAGCGATAGTGAAGAAAGTAGCGTTGAAATTATACCGTACACGCCCCCTGGATCACTACAGCTAAAGAAGAGACATTTATTTGTTTCAATGGGCATGGAAGCTACTGTGAATGTGGTAGTAGATGAAACTAGTGATGAAGATGATAATGTCTCTGGAGAATATTTTATGGAAATTTCTTCCAATGAACCTGACAACATTCCTCGATCTCTTGTCTCCTTCATTGAAGTTCCTGGACCTAAACATGCCCCTCCTCCTGATTCTCCACCCATCTCATACTTCGGTTATTTTTCATTTTCTCTCCGCTAAACCTTATAGTCATAGAGACCAATCGCTACACTGACCAACTCCTTACCTGTGATTAACTGTAACCCAAATCCCGACCTCGATATTGAATTTACAAGTAACAACTCTCATTATTGTTCTGTATTGAAGATGTCCTTAGGTATAAAAATCTCAAGGATAATTTAATAGGATGTTTTATTAAATTAATTTAATTCGAGGTTTTATTAAATTATCCTTGAGAATTTTATGCCTCGATATTGGAGATACACTACAATTAAAATCTGTGTTAGGCTTAATTATTTTTATTGACTGTATAGTTCCTACTAGTGTTAGTGTAAATATACAACCATACTCCTAAGTGCTTCAACAGTGGTCTAAAACTTTGGACAACAACATAATATTATCTGGTGATAAGTCTACGGGTCAACAATTTTTGGTGATTAAAATTATCATGTCATTTTGGTCATTTTCACTTGTGACATATATTTGAATTTGTATTTTTTTTTTTCCTGTGCTGAGTAATTATTTTACAGAATTCTGTTCAGAAATGAATTATCTATCATTAAGCATATGCCAGTTCTCGCGGGCCAGGTGTAGCATACCTGCCTCTCACCGGAGACCACAGGTTTGGTTCCTGGCCAGGTGAGGGATTTTTACCTGGACCTGAGAGTTGGTTCGAGGTCCACTCAGCCTAAATGATTACAGTTTAGGAGTTATTTGACTGTGAGATGGCGACCCCGGTCTAGAAATATTAGAAGAACAACCAAGAGGATTCATCGCATTGACCATGCAAACTGCGGGCCATCGCAATGAACAGCGGTCATTTGGTAGGCCAGGCCCATCAGGACTCTAGCACCATAGGTTTTATAATTATGTACAGTATATTCTGTTGTATTGCAAATTATTTTTTCAAACAGTTACTGAAACAGAAAGTGAGAAAATGTTCTTTCCTGAAAATAAAATAGTATATTATCAACTATTAATTTTTTATATTTTAATAACTCAGAATATTTTTTTATTCTATGCAGTCCGCACGTAGAAAATTTCTTGTCAGTAATTGCCATACACTGATGCACACAAATTTTAAAATCGATGTATTTCCACTTAAAACGGCCTGGCACTTTACAGTAGTAGAGTGGAGGCGGAGCGCTGGCCTCTTCCAGCTGATGGCGAACGGCCAACCAGATCGGCTACTGGCTCTAAGAGGGTTAAGCTCTATAATGAAAGTGATCTGGCTGTCGTGATTAATAAGTCCTTAAGTTTACTCACCACCTGGCAACTCTCACAGCTGACTCACAATGGGCCTCCTACTGTGTTCAGAGCAGCTTTCCTCCTAGTGTGTCATACCTGTGTGGGCCTGTAAGGTCTGCATGTTTGGTGGAGGGAGGGGGAACAACAGCAGCAGAAGGAGGTGGAGGGGAAATGTTCCATCTAAGTGGGGGAAAATTCTTTCTTCAGTAACCTATTTTGTTAATGATGCCTAGTAGGTTTAATAAGGGAGGTATTGAATGAAATAAGGGATTCCTATTTTCTATGTTGTCATTCAGATTATGTTTATTATTATAGAACTTGTCCAGGAAAATAAATAGGTTCTCCATTGTATGAGGCATCCTTTCTTCACCCCTTTTATTATTTCCAGATCTTGTTCTAGGGATGTATACGTATGTTTGGACTCTTCCACGTGGATATGAGGCATCCTTTCTTCACCCCTTTTATTATTTCCAGATCTTGTTCTAGGGATGTATACGTATGTTTGGACTCTTCCACGTGGATACTCATAGCAGAGAATTTTTGACGTTTACTGCATTTACATGTTCCATGTGTCTAGTTGCAAAGTTTCATCCAGTTTGTCCAACGTACAAGACTCCACACCTAGCACAATTAAGTCTGTAAACACCTGAATCTGTATAACTACTGTTTCTTGGGTTAACACTACTATGATTAAAAAATGTACTGGCATTTGTATCATGGGTAGAGTATGCTACTTGGACTTTCCTTTTTTGAACACGTTTGTTATTTGTAAAATTGCAGGATTATTATACGAGAAAGCAGCAAAGCCGGATTTTTTACTTGTGTCCAGAGTCAATTTTGAATAAGTTTCCTTTTTTACCTTACTTATCATTTAATTGATAAACTTCAAATAAAAACCATTGAATGAGGCTACAATACATAAATATTTCAACTCTTTGGTAGATTCCTTTTTAGAAGGAGGTAATTTAAAAGCTCAACATACTGCACTATAATAAGCTGCTTTCTTATGCCCGGCTGGATGCAGAGAGTTACATTTAATTGTGATGGATGAATGTGTCATTTTCCTGTATATTTTATAGATGAAATTCTCTTGATCTGTTGTAATAGTGACATCTAAAAAGTTCATGGACTTATTTACCTTATCCTCAACAGTGAACATGAGGGTTTTATGTAATGAATAAAGATATTGGAGAATATCATGGCTATTGTTTTTCGTCTGGTCAAGAACGACAAACGTGCCATCAACAAATCTCAAACAGATCTCTAGGCCCTGTACTTGTCCAATAATTTCAGTATTTTCAAAAAAAATCTAGAAAAATATCAGCTAAAATCCCTGAGACCGGAGCTCCCATCGGAAGACCAATTGCAGGATACATTTTGCAGTTAAATGTAAAGTAATTGTTGCTTAAAACAAAATCTAAAATATTGATGAAATTTTCTATTTCTAGTTTGCTTAATTGATTTTGGGCCAAAAGATAGTCTCCGATAATGTTGATTCTTTAATTGGAATGTTTCGAGTACATGTCCTTGATGTCATAAGAACACAACATGAAACTGATTCAATTTCTCACAGAAATCTACTGAGTTTCTTATGGATGTTTTCCTACAGAAATTGTAGTGTTTTTTCTTTTTTTTGTTATTTGTTTTACGTTGCACCGACACAGATAGGTCTTATGGCGACGATGGGACAGGAAATGCCTAGGAATGGGAAGGAAGCGCCCGTGGCCTTAATTAAAGTACAGCCCCAGCATTTGCCTGGTGTGAAAATGGGAAACCACGGAAAACCATCTTCAGGGCTGCCGACAGTGGGGTTCGAATCCACTCTCTCCCGAATACTAGATACTGGCCGGACTTAAGCGGCTGCAGCTATCGAGCTCGGTTAGTGTTGTTTTAAGAAATTATGTATATATTCAGAGATCTTGTAAGTAGGACTACCGAGCTCGATAGCTGCAGTCGCTTAAGTGCGGCCAGTATCCAGTATTCGGCAGATAGTAGGTTCGAACCCCACTGTCGGCAGCCCTGAAAATGGTTTTCCATTTTCACACCAGGCAAATGCTGGGGCTGTACCTTAATTAAGGCCACGGCCGCTTCCTTCCCACTCCTAGCCCTTTCCTGTCCCATCGTCGCCGTAAGACCTATCTGTGTCGGTGCGACGTAAAAAAAAACAACAACTAGTAAGCAGGACTGTTTTGTAAGTTAATGATCGGTTTAATGGGGACTCCGGTCTTATACAATATCGGGAGTGCTCGAACTGTCAGAAGACTGGGGTTCGTGTTGAAGAACTCTTGTTCAGTGAAAATGAAAGATGAGTTTTTTAGGAGTGTTTTTAATTTCTTTTGAATCTGTGTTGTAGGATCCTTATTTACTACAGTGTACGAACTGTTTGAGAAAAAGGTCTCTATTTGACATGTAATCGTCCTTGTCCACGATGACAATTATTATTATTTTTAAACTTTTTTTTTGCTATTTCGCTTAATGTCGCTCTGACACAGATATATCTTATGGCGACAATGGGATAGGAAAGGTCTAGGAAGTGGAAGTGGGGCTCAAACCCACTATCTCCCGATTACTGGATACTGGCCGCATTTAAGCGACTGCAGTTATCGAGCTCGGTGATGACAATTATTTCCCCCTTATCGGCTTTCATAACGATGACAGTGTTGTCCCTTATTTTTGTTTTTAATTTCTTATTTTGTTTGGGAACTTTCCCCAGGGCACCTTTCTTAATGCCTTTAGCTAAATGAGGGAGTTTCTTTATAATTTTTTATTTAACATCTTGTTGCTGATCAGTAGGTAATTTTTGGATATTACCTGGTATTTCTGCTATAGAAGTTAACAAATCTTCCCTCTTATTTGGGCTAGGCGAATTGAACTTGGGTCCTTTGCATAAAATATTTAATTTGGATTCGGTAAAGTGAACAATGGACAAATGATTAACTAGGGAGGTTTCATTCGTTTTAATGGTTGTACATCTAGAGGGATCTTCTTTTCCCTTTGACTGACTATTTTACAAGCATGCTAACTTGCAATCGACAGTAGCCTGATTTTGGATAAAACTAAGCATCTTATTTAAGTTGTGTGTTAACTATAGGAATAAGAACATTTTCATCTTTACGGACAGCCAAGCGGCCATTAAGGTATTAGAGGCAGTCGGGATAATATCCAGAATTGTCTGGCATTGCCACTTACTTCTCCTGAAGCTCTCAAAGTACAACATAGTCAAAATAATATGGGTACCAGGGCATGCAGGTATAGAAGGAAATGAAAAGGCAGATGAACTGGCCAGGAAAGGGGCAGAAACACATTTTGTAGGCCCAGAACTTGTATGCGGAATTTCCTACGGACAAGCCCGATACTACATAGGAAAATGGGTACAAAAGAAACAAATGGAAAACTGGAAAAATACTCCAGGATGCAGGCTTGCAAAGGAACTGATTAAAGGGCGAAACAAGAAGCATACTAAAGAACTGTTGAAATTCAGCAGAGAAAATATAAGATGGGTAGTAGGATTGTTGACAGGACACTGCCGTCTGAAAAAACACCTCCTTTTTTTTTTTTTGCTATTTGCTTTACGTCGCACCGACACACGTCTTATGGCGACGATGGGATAGGAAAGGCCTAGGAATTGGAAGAAAGTGGCCGTGGCCTTAATTAAGGTACAGCCCCGGCATTTGCCTGGTATGAAAACGGGAAACCACGGAAAACCATCTTCAGGGCTGCCGACAGTGGGGCTCGAACCCACTATCTCCCGATTACTGGATACTGGCAGCACTTAAGCGACTGCAGCTATTGAGCTCGGTAAAACACCTACATAGAATTGGAGTAATAAGAGGCAACATATGTAGGAAATGCTGTGAAGCAGAGGAATCAGCTGAACACATACTTTTTGAGTGTGAGGCGCTGGGTAGAATCAGACTCGCCACTCTAGGACTACCAGATGAAGGGAGAGGGAAAAATCCAAGAAGACCCAATAAGAACAACCTGCAGCTTTGTGAAGGGAGCAGGTATATCTACGTGGAAATGGTAGCAAAACATCTTAGAGGTCAATGCTAATTAGGAACTAATATTTAGAGGCCCCATGAAGAAGACAAAGAAGAAGAAGAAGAAGAAGAAGAAGAAGAAGAAGAAGAACGAAGAGAGAGATAGTGTGTGTGTGTTTGTTTGTTTGAAACAAACTCCATTCTAAGGGCGTATCAGGTGTTGGGGTGGCTGCAGGTGAGCCCTATACAGTTTCTCGTTCAACATGGCTTTCTTCCGATACAAAAACCTAATTTCGTTCTTTAACGAGATTTGGTTAATGCTGTTATGAGTTGCTTTGTGCTGCTCGGAAGGAAAAAAGAAAAAATGAAATGAGATTAATCAATCAATCACTACTGATCTGCATTTAGGGCAGTCACCCAGGTGGCAGATTCCCTATCTGTTGTTTTCCTAACCTTTTCTTAAATGATTGCAAAGAAATTGGAAATTTATTGATCATCTCCCTTGGTAAGTTATTCCAATCCCTAATTCCCCTTCCTATAAATGAACATTTGCCCCAATTTGTCCTCTTGAATTCCAACTTTATCTTCATATTGTGATCTTTCCTACTTTTAAAGACACCATCCAAACTTATTCGTTTATTGATGTCCTCCCACGCCATCACTCCACTGACAGCTCGGAACATACCACTTATTACATGTGATAAATATCATTCTTGATCCGTACTGATGATATTTGATTGGAATAATAACAATAAGTTAATTTATTGATTTCACCACCTAATCAATACAATAAGTCTTGTCTTAGTTGAATTTACTTTGGCATGTTAACTAAAATGGTACATGTTTCGCCTTGAATTTAGGCACCATCAGCCATTATCTTAACCTTAAAATAGAATCAGGCACCTGATTTACACATACATGGAATAAAACAGATTTTTTTAAAAACCTTGGAGAGACTTGAACTAAAATTAAGATATGGTAAAAGACTTGTAATGAAGTTGGTTTTAAAGATATTACAATGAGTGAGGAAATATACAATTGGTGAAAGTAGTAGTAATATTGACATTAGAAGGCTTCTATCAACATTAAAATGAACAAAGCAACAGTCTATTATGAATGAGAGACAGGATTGCTAAAAATTAAGTTGGCCGACCAGCGGTTACAACGAAAATGACGATAAAAATCGTATTTAATAAATAATATAGAATAAAATAATAATGAAAGATGGTCAAGTGACCAGCAATTATTCGTTTACAAGAGAAAGAGTCAAAAATCAATGGCATATGGTGATGTGGTTCAGACTGATAAAAAAATACAAAGTTGAAATTGACGGTTGAAGAACGACGTTTAAATAGGACCTTTTTGGACCATCTCAATTTGATGCAATGCTACACAGGTTACATATGTAAAACACAGTTAACCACTCATATTAAAACAACTTGTCCTTGACAAGATAAAAGATCAAAATGTCTGTGTTTTTGTGCATATTTCAACTGTAAATCAAGATCACGGCTGAAGAGGTTTTCTATGAAAAACGAAACATGTACAGACTAATTTAAAAATAAAGTAATGTTATTTTAATCTAAGAAAAATCTAAGATTTTAAAGTGGTGGAAATGTGGAACTTCTCAAACTTACAAGTTGGAATTTGTTATATAAACAGGTTTTGTCCGACTGTGATTTTATTCCCACCAACTTTCGCGTGAAGTTGAAAATTGCTTACAGGAGAACAAATTTGAAATATTTTATTGTGTGTTTATGAATTAATAGAGTAACTGTCTATCAGTTTAGGCTTAATAATAATAATAATAATAATAATAATAATAATAATAATAATAATAATAATAATAATCATCATCATCATAATAGGTCAGAGTCCCAAGTGCTACGCCTCTGCTTTAATTCAGAGAATTTAGTATATGGTAGGTATAATATAACCCACATCCGAGATGTACTGTGCAACAGAGTAAACTCGAGTGGATTACTATTAAAAAGCTGCAGTTTGAAAGGATTGTGAAATGTTGTGCTTTAACAATATTTTGAATTAATTTAATAGGAGTAAAGAATGGGGGAGGGAGGGAGTATTTTAGGTGCGTGATCATTGCGGTTGATTTGGTTGGTTTTTATTGTTGTGTGTCTTTCTATTGACTCCTTTATATATAACTTGCTTTTATATTTGATACATACATCTTCGTTACAGGCTGTTATGCCTTTCAACATTTAGTCTACAACCCTCTGTAAATATACTAAATGCTTCCGTGAGTGTCTATTTGTAACTACCTCTATGGCCTCGTAGTTTCATACCTCTTATCTTTAAATCATCAGGAAGTGAGCTGTCCTCTTGAACACCTCCTACTTCTGTTCCCCTCCAGCACAGAGTCCATTATTCTCCTAGGTAATCAAGCCTCCCCCATTCACCTCACACCAATTCAATACTGAAGCCAGTTTATGTGTACTGCTTCATCCATTGACTTCATTCCTAACTCAGCCTTTACCTCCTCATTCCTGCCACTATACCCACCTGTTATACCAGTGATCAGTCACTACGTTCACGACTGTGGTACTTCTAATTTATGAATAAGCTATCCCAAGTTCACTTTACAAAGGTGAAAAAATGAGTGTATCCTCTTAATTCAAAATATCATATATTCTATCATTAGATGGAGTAATCAAATTCAAACATGTTTCGACTCATTTGAGCCATCTTCAGTGAAAGGGTGTGTGTGTGTGTGAAATAATTCACATAATACAAGCTAAAAATGCCAAAAAACATAATGAAGGAACAAATGAAAAACAAAAGAGAGCCTAGATGGAAACAAAATTAGCATAATATACAATATTTACATCATGTGAAGCAAAAAACAACTCACTGCGACAAAATTCAGTGAAACAGGGGTTAATACAAAACATAATTGAAACTAAAAACTGTGTTAACCTAAGATGAAAAAAAAAAAATTAAAACAATGATACAGATGGAAATGAACAATAAGTGCACATAGTGAGGTTGCAGACCTCTTACTTTACAAAATATTGGTTTTGTAACAATACAAAACAGGATGAAATCACTGTCAAAAATTCAGGCAGAAAAATCTATCTTTGTAGAAACCCATCACATCGAATTGGCTATGAGGGGAGCGGGAGCGAAAAAGTTTGAGAAACCAAGCTTGACATAATGTGCAGGCGAAAAGCCTGTGACAAGGAAAAGCACCGATGAAATTTAGAGCTTTAGAACAGCAGCATTCTCAATATCTTCTCCATCTAGCGGTCCCTTTCTTGATTATCGTTTCATAATGTTGGCTGGTTGGTTTGCCTTATTATAAAAGGTCGGAAGGGCCATGAGATAAAATTGAGGAGCTGTGTTAGGGAGATGACAGATGCATGGTAAACTGTAAGTGACCTAGTGGAAACCGTCAATGAAGTTTCAATCTGTAATGGAAAAAAACTTTGTTGTGTGAGAAACTTGGGCTGATAAGTAAACAGTGTGGAATGGGTGTGTAGAAAGCTTAAAACTTACGGTGTTCAGAAGGTGGATGTGCTCTCGAACGGCCTTGCCTTCTCAAAGTAACGGTCTCGTTCGCGCGATCAAGTCTATTGTTGGTTCAGCTGTGTTTGCGAGGATGGAAGGAGCGGAGGGGAAAGGGGTGGTGCAGGGCTGGTGTGGGGAGAGGGGAGTGGTGGTGAGTTGGAGAGATGGAGGTGGGGTTTGTTTATCTTATGGAAGTTCTGACAAATATATGGAATTAATGTTTCAAGTAGAATGTTCTTTTTCTCGTTGACTTCATTTAAATTGTGAGAGGGGTTCATAAACTGATCTAAATCGATGTGGATGCTCTCGAGAATGTTGAGCAAGGTGCCTTTTTGCTCGAAATGCAAGATCTTAAGATCTTTATCTATTGAAGTGTATTCGTGGCTGGATGTTTTATGATGTTCACTCATAGCAACGAATACACTTCAACAGATAAAGATCTTAAGATCTTGCATTATGAACAAAAAGGCACCTTGCTCAACGTTCTCGAGAGCATCCACATCGATTTAGATCAGTTTATGAACCCCTCTCACAATTTAAATGAAGTCAACGAGAAAAAGAACATTCTACTTGAAACATTAATTCCATATATTTGTCAGAACTTCCATAAAATAAACAAACCCCGCCTCCATCTCTCCAACTCACCACCACTCCCCCCTCCCCACACCAGCCCTGCACCACCCCTTCCCCCTCCGCTCCTTCCATCCTCGCAAACACAGCTGAACCAACAATAGACTTGATTGCGCGAACGAGACCGTTACTTTGAGAAGGCAAGGCCGTTCGAGAGCACATCCACCTTCTGAACACCGTAAGTTTTAACCCACCCATTAACACACCCATTCCACACTGTTTACTTATCAGCCCAAGTTTCTCACACAACAAAGTTTTTTTTCCATTACAGATTGAAACTTCACTGACGGTTTCCACTAGGTCACTTACAGTTTACCATGCATCTGTCATCTCCCTAACACAGCTCCTCAATTTTATCTCATGGCCCTTCCAACCTTTTATAATAAGGCAAACCAACCAGCCAACATTATGAAACGATAATCAAGAATGGGACCGCTAGATGGAGAAGATATTGAGAATGCTGCTGTTCTAAAGCTCTAAATTTCATTGATGTTTTTCCTTGTCACAGGCTTTTCGCCTGCACATTATGTCAAGCTTGGTTTCTCAAACTTTTTCGCTCCCGCTCCCCTCATAGCCAATTCGATGTGATGGGTTTCTACAAAGATAGATTTTTCTGCCTGAATTTTTGACAGTGATTTCATCCTGTTTTGTATTGTTACAAAACCAATATTTTGTAAAGTAAGAGGTCTGCAACCTCACTATGTGCACTTATTGTTCATTTCCATCTGTATCATTGTTTTAATTTTTTTTTTTTTCATCTTAGGTTAACACAGTTTTTAGTTTCAATTATGTTTTGTATTAACCCCTGTTTCACTGAATTTTGTCGCAGTGAGTTGTTTTTTGCTTCACATGATGTAAATATTGTATATTATGCTAATTTTGTTTCCATCTAGGCTCTCTTTTGTTTTTCATTTGTTCCTTCATTATGTTTTTTGGCATTTTTAGTTTGTATTATGTGAATTATTTCACACACACACACACACACACACACACACACACACACACACACACACACACACACACACACACACACACACACACACACACACACACACACACACACACACACACACACACACACACACACACACACACACACACACACACACACACACACACACACACACACACACACACACACACACACACACCCCCCCCCCCTCTTTCACTGAAGATGGCTCAAACGAGTCGAAACATGTTTGAATTTGATTACTCCGTGTAATGATGGAATATATGATGCTTTGAATTAGGAGGATACACTCATTTTTTCACCTTTGTAAAGTGAAAACCATCAATAGGAAATGATTCTAATATCTTGTAATATCCCAAGTTCACCGAACTTCCACTGCTGTACAGCAGAGCTGGCCTGAAATCAGCATAGACTGGTGTAAATATAGTTAAGATGGGGCCTCATTTCTTTCTTAAGAATACTGTTGATTGCAAGTGCAAGCTCACTCCATTAGTTTTGCTGCACCTTGATTCAATCTCACTTACTATACTACCATTCTGGGAGAATACACATCCTAAATAGAAACAATCTACCTGTTCCAGTTTTGTATTCCCAACCTGATATTGAATTCTCTTAGTTTTCTTCACTACTGATATCACTTTAAACTTGGAAATAATTTTCCTACCATACTCACTGCATCTCTTTTCATGTTCCAAGATATTAGATGGGAGGCTTTCAGCACAGTCTGCCATTAAGACAAAGTAATCGACACATGCCAAACTGCTTACTATATTTCCACCTAATTGAATCCTGCCCTGCCACATTATACCTTTCAGCAGATGATCTATATAAACTATGAACAACACAGGTGAAGGATTACAGCCTTGTCTAACTCCTGTAAGTACCTTGAACAAAGAACTCATTCTACCATGAATTCTCACTGACACCTAGGCTCTACTATTTATTGATTTACCCCAAATTCTAAGATTATTTATTACTGTCAATATACATGCCTCTGATTGCTTTTAATTAAGAGGATACACTCATTTTTTCATCTTTTTAAAGTGAAAACCGTCAATTGGGAATGATTCTAATATCTTGTAATATCCCAAGTTCACCGAACTTCCACTGCTGTACAGCAGAGTTGGCCTGAAATCAGCATAGACTGGTGTCAAATATAGTTTAGATGGGGCCTCATTTCTTTCTTAAGAATACTCCCATAATCCCTCAGTACGGCTATCATCATATTTATCAAATACCTGGCGCACATCGAAAATCCGATCCTGACAACCCTTCTGTGGTCAAAACCACATTGGTTTTTATCCAAATTATTCTCAACCACTAATCGCACCCTCCTTTCCAAAGTGCCAGTGAACACCTTGCCTGGTATACTGATCAATGAAATACCTCGGTAGTTATTGCAGTTCCCTTGGTTGTGGATAGGTGCAATTACTGTTTTTGTCCAACAGAAGGTACCTCACTAATGTTCCAGGCTAATCTTATTAATCTGTGAAGCCATTTCATTCCTGCCTTCCCACTGTATTTCACCATTTCAGGTCTAATTTCATCTATTCCTGTTGTTTTATACAAATGGAGTTTATTTACCATCCTTCCCACTTCCTCAAGTGTAATTTCACTAACATCATTGTCCTTCACTCCATGAACTCGACTGTTCGCGACATAAACCTAAATTTTTTCCTTTTATGTTGAGAAGATTTGAAAAATATTCCTTCCACCTGTCCAGTGATTCCCTGGGATCTGCTATGAGTTTACCTGATTTACCCAAAACACTATTCATTTCCTTTGTCTTTCGGATTAAACTGTGTTGTTGTTTTCTGTACATTCCATACAGTCTGCTGACGTTTCGAATACTGGTAGTTGATTAGCTGCCTGGGAGATTGATTACCTCGGATCGAGTAGGGGTTTTTCAGTCGCCTTGACAAAGAATACTGCAATGTATTTGTAACGTCGGCAAACTGCACGAAATGTACAAAAAACAACAATGTGGTTCAACCCGGAAGAAGAACTAAATAACTCTACATACCATGGGAGCTTCACATCTAAGATACTATTCATTTCCTTTTGCCCCTCCCTTTCTATGATTGTTAATGTCAAGAAAAGATCCCTGCAGCTTAACCAACCCCTTCTAGGTTATCACCAACTAACTTTGGGGATTCAACAACTACAGTATTTATTTTCCCGTTTCCTTCATCTACGTACAATTCCCTATCTGCATCAGTCCTTGTTTGGAACCACTTCCCATACACTTTCTTTTTGTTTTGCACCATTCCAGCATGATTTTGCTTTTTCCCATCATCTTGCAGTTTCAACTATAGCATCCCTGAATGCCACCCATTCTCTTTCTAGATCGTGAACCAGCTTACTGTTTATTCTTTGGAACTTTTCACTAATCATATCGGTGTATTTCTGTCTAATTTCCTCATCCTGGATATTCTCTACCCTTATTCATCTGCAAACAGATTTCACTTTCTCAGTTGTAATCATAGAGATACTTGGTTCACTAAACATCAGATAGTGGTCTGTATCATCGAAAAAATCTCCAGAATACCCACGAACTTTGAACAGATTTCTTGAATTTAAAATCGGTTATGGTATTGTCTGTTATGGATCTGGTGGCCCTAACCTCCTATATGTAACAGTGAATAGCTGCATGCTTGAAGAATGTATTCATAACTGCTTATTCCACACTAGCACGGAAGTCCGTTAAACCACTTCCCACTCCTATTACATTCCATATCTTCCCACATTTATCCAGCATCTTCTCATATACTTCAGTTCTATTTTCAACTCTCGTATTGAAATCGTCCATTAGCACTAACCTATCGTTGCTGGTTTTTTTTTTTTTGCTAGTTGTTTTACGTCGCACCGACACAGATAGGTCTTACGGCGATGATGGGACAGGAAAGGGCTAGGAGTGGGAAGGAAGTGGCCGTGGCTTTAATTAAGGTACAGCCCCAGCATTTGCCTGGTGTGAAAATGGGAAACCACGGAAAACCATTTTCAGGGCTGCCGACAGTGGGGTTCGAACCTACTATCTCCCGAATACTGGATACTGGCCGCACTTAAGCGACTGCAGCTATTGAGCTCGGTATCGTTGCTGTTAACCCTAGCTTTGATGTCACTCAGTGCTTATTAGAGCTTGTCAACTTCATCCTCACCTGCACACACACATGGCGAATAGACAATTCTCCCCAATATCACTAGCTCATTTACGTGCCTAACAGAAACTATGCTGCGTGCAGTAGTATTCCTGAATAACAGTCCTACCTCACACTCTGACCTTCCCTTTTTAACACCTCTTAAGAACACTATGTAATCTCCTATTTCTTCCTCGTTATCTCCCCTTACCCGAATATCATTAGCTCCTAAAATATCCAGACACATCCTCTTTCCTGACTCAGATAATTCTTTCTTTCTTCAATCATAAGCCCCATTAATTTTGATAGCTCCCCATCAAATTCCACTTCGTTGGTCAACTTGTTTTTAAAAAGTCCCTCGCCTGTCAAATAGAAGCTGTACTCTGTTACTACCATAGGTCTGAGGCGTACTTAAAATATTCTGAGCTTAGTAAATTCTGTGAAGCAAGATGTTACCCTACTTACACATAGTCCCACTAAGTATATCTCCTCTAATGGGTTAAAGATCACTGGTGGATTGTTTAGTCCTAGCCACACTAACGTCTTTGTAGTGAACGTGCCCCACAGACATGATTTGAGTAGACTCGTGTGTAAACATTGAAGTGGACAAGGTCAATACAGATATTGTTAAAATTTGTAAACATTTTCGGAATACTCAGGTTATTGAATGCAGCAGTTTTGAGAGATACTGTTATACAAAACATGGCCTCCATCTAAACAATTCAGGTAAACAAAAGATAGCAAATATTGCTCTAGATTTTATTAATCTTAAGATATGTACTGTAAAACAGGCAACTCCCTTGAGTTATAATACTGACCAGGAAAACTAGTAGAAAGAGCCAGCTGTACTTCAAGCTGGCTCAGTCAACTAGAAAATGAAACTCAGGAAAGTAAGGAATTTCAAGTTACCCAATTGCAACAGTCAAGTTTTAGGGAGGAAGGGGGTCTGAGATTGCTCTTGGTAAACTGTCAAAGTGTAGTAAATAAACAATTAAAATTCAGTACATTGATGGAATCTTATGAGACTGATGTGGTGATAGGAGTGGAATCGTGGTTGAGAGAAAGGGTGGGTAATAGAAAAGTATTTCCAGAAGGGTATACAGTCTATCGTAGAGACCGAGGAAATAAAAAGGGAGGGGGGAGTGTTTATTCTGGTGAAGGAAACTTATTGTTCACATGAATGGTTAACCGATGAAAGGGATGAAATATTAGGGATACAATTAGTTTGTGATAATATGAAGGAGGTGGGAATTACAGGAACATACAGGCCTGGAAGAGAGGAAAGAGACATGGAAATATTTGAGCAAATAATAGATTATACTCATAAAAACAATAATAATGATATGGTAATAATTGGGGGGAGATCTAAATTTGCCTGAAGTTGAATGGAATGGAGCTGCAAGTGAAGCCCATGAACAGAAACTGGCAAATAAGTTAATTTGGGAGGGAGGATTCACATAAGTAGTACAAGAACCGACTCGTCTCAATAACTTACTAGATGTATTCTTGGTTAAACCATGGGAAAATGTTGATAAAACTGAGGTAATTGAAGGAATAGGAGACCATAAGGCTGTAATAATGGATGTAGGACTCGTACCAAAAAGGCTTAATAAGAGGGTTACACAAGACAAGAAATTGTACAGAAAAACTAAAGTTGATGAATTTGGGACTTACCTTAAATCACAATTCAGTTGTTGGATAAGTGAAGGGAGTAATGTGGATACACTTTGGGCTAAATTTAAAGGAATCATTTGGGAAGGAGAGAAGAGATTCGTACCTGTGAAGAAGGGTAAAATGACCTCAGACCCTGTTTATTATACAAGGGAAATAAGAAAATTAAAAAGAAAATGTAGAATAGTAAACAAGAAAATCAAAGAGGGTAGGGAGAGTAGAGAAACTAGAAAACAGCTAATGAGGGAACTGAATAGAGTGAAAAAGGAACCAAAAGAGAATTACATGAATGGCATACTTCAAGAGGGTAATGACCACAAAGGGAAATGGAAAAAGCTGTATTCATATATAAGGAATCAAAAAGGAAAAGGAATCCAAATTCCTACAATCGTGGGAGAAGGGGGTGAACACTATTTAACAGATACTGAGAAAGCAAACCTATTTAGTAGGGAATTCAGAGATTCAGTAGATGATTGTCAGGAGATGGAAACCGAAACAGAAGATAGAGAGGGAGAGAGACAGAGGGAAACAAGAAGATTCTCATTCACAAATGAAGATATTCTCAGAGAAATTCAACTGCTTCAGCAAGGAAAAGCAGCAGGAAGTGATCAAATTACTGGGGAGGTATTAAAGACAATGGGGTGGTACATAGTGCCTTATTTAAAATTTCTCTATGACAATGTCATAAATAATAATGTAATACCAAAGGAATGGAAGGAATCTATAATAATACCAATTTATAAAGGAAAGGGTGATAAAAGGAAACCAGAGAACTACAGACCAATCAGCCTGACCAGTACAGTTTGTAAATTACTGGAGAGTTTAATATCAAAGTACATCAGAGGGATATGTGATGATAAAAATTGGTTCATGAGGAGCCAGTATGGATTTAGAAAGAAATTTTCTTGTGAGGCACAACTGGTGGGATTTCAGCAGGACATATCAGATCAATTGGATTCAGGAGGTCAGTTAGATTGCATAGCCATAGATCTTTCCAAAGCCTTTGATAGAGTGGAACATGGAATATTATTAAAGAAATTGGAGGGAATAGGATTGGACATAAGGGTTACACGTTGGATAAAAACATTTCTAAATTCAAGGGTTCAGAAAGTCAAAGTAGGAAATGATGTATCGCAGGAAGAGAAAGTTTGGAAGGGAATTGCACAGGGTAGTATAATCGGTCCATTACTTTTCTTAATATATGCAAATTATTTAGGGAACAATATAACATCAAAAATAAGATTGCATGCAGATGACATAATTGTTTATAGGGAAATAAACAACATTGAGGATTGTTCAGAATTACAAAGGGACCTTGAAAGTATCCAACAATGGGTTGAAGAAAATAATATGAAGGTTAATGGAGGCAAATCAACTGTTACAACTTTTACAAACAGGAGCTTTAAAACTGAATTTGAATATACTTTGGATGAGGTAGTTATCCCAAAAGATGGCAAGTGCAAATACTTAGGTGTGAGATTTGAATGTAATTTGCACTGGAAGTCATGTTGATGACATTGTTGGGAAAGCATACAGATCGTTACATGTCATAATGAGGCTACTTAAAGGATGCAACAAAGAGTTAAAAGAAAAAAGTTACTTGAGTATGGTTCGTCCATTATTGGAATATGCATACAGTGTTTGGGATTCTCACCAAGAAAACCTAATAAAAGAAATAGATAGTGTGCAGAGGAAAGGAGCAAGATTTGTAACAGGGGATTTCAGGAGAAAGAGTAGTGTATCAGAAATGTTAAAGGAACTTGGGTGGGAAACTTTAAGTAAGAGAAGGGAGAAAACTAGACTTATAGGGATTATTTGATCCTTTTCCAAAATCTCTACAGATATTCAAGAAGAGAATAAACAGCAACAGAGAAAATAAATGAAATGTTAGAGGGCATTCGACTAGTGCAGGTTATTGTAAATAAAAAATGCGTGTGAATAAATTAATTCCATCCCCTGGTGTATGGAGTTTGGACAGCCGAAGTAGGGGATTGCCTGTAGGGGTGAAGTACAGTGGGGACTTCGAGGGCCCTGGGACCGCTACGGTAGCTGTGAAGGCCCTTCAGGAACTCTGAAAAGTGGTGGCAAAAGGGGCTCTGGTTAAGGCGCAGCAGGTTGTTATGCTACTTAGGTTCCAGAATGGGTAAAAAAAAAAAAAGTACATAAATGCAATGTAAATTTTAATCTTATACCAGTTGTATAGTATCATCTGAAGTAATTCCACATACTGTATATCAGTTGACTATATTTGTAAGTAGTACAGGAGATATTATAAGTAGAATTTTGTAAACAATATAAATTTATTAAGGATGAGCTGTGTGTTTAATAGAAAAAATTGTTAGCGTAAATTGTATAATATTGTGTTATAGGAAAATTTTCTTCTCTTGTTAATTTAATATTCAGTGCTTGACAATAATGTATTTTAGTGTACCATTTGCCACCGAGGTAGACACCTCATTTGCAAATAAAGATAATTTGATTTGATTTGACTTAAGCACAAGGAGGGCCATGAATCAGAATATGTCTAAGATGCCCACTCACATTCCATAGCAACTTGTACCTCAACTCCCAGGAGCACTTACTACACAACTCAGCCATTGCCCATGGTTCAAGATCTAGGACGTGACTACAGTAATCCACATCACAAACTGTAAGTTTTCGATGTGTAAAATTTTAAGATTTGTGTTGTTGTCTGCGAAATGGTGGGAGTGTTTTATAGGTGTTCAGCAGAGGCTGAATAGTGATTGTATCTAACTAGGTTTTAAGTGTTCTTTGATGCTGCTGTGGAAATTACGTTTTATTTGGCTGACATATGTGGCAGTGCCATTTGGTTCTTGACATTTGAGTTCATATATTCCTTATTTGTAAAAGTGTTTTTTTGTTTGTTTGGTTGCAGTTGCTATTGTGCTCCTGTAATGAGTTCTTGGTTCTCAAAGTTATATTTAAATCTTGGTTTTTGTATATGCCAGCTATGTCGTATGTGTTTTTGTTCATAAAATTGTGAACTATATATTTATTGTTTTCCAGTAGGGATTTTTCTGCTTTTTTCATTGTTTTCTTACTTTATCTTCTGTGTTGGGGGTGTTAATTACTTCACGATGTTTTAATCTTTGTATGTATTTAACTGTTGAAATCAGTTATGTTGATTGCTGCGACTACTGCTCTGTGTATCACTGTAATCAGTTCTGCTAATTTTTGTGCGTTAGGGTGGATAGACTCGTTGCCTACTGTGTGCGAAGTTTGAGTGAGATTCCTGTATAATTTGTATGGGATGTTATTGATATTTCTACTGATTATGATGTCTTAAAAGTTTAGCTTGCTGGTTATTTATGGTTCCATTGTGATTTGACTGCCCTGTGCAAAGAATTCAGTGTGTCTAGTAAGTGGTGAGGATTTATGAAGGCCATGACAGACAAGTTTCACAATAAGCTCGTACTGAAATGTTTATATTGAAGCTATATATTTAATTTAGTTGTTTCTTTCCATGTAATTGTAATATTCTATTTGTGCATGTGAGTGTTATCCCCCAGTTTTCTTTTAGGACGACTGTACCGGTTATTGATATTTTGATCTTCTTACATAGCCCCTACTGTTTCTGAATTTGTTAACATTCATACAGATATCAACTGAATTTCACCACATCCTTTCATGTACCGGTACAACTTGCTATTGTGCTTGCCCTGCCATCAGTGACTGAGTGTTATTCATACAAATTAATTCTGAATTGGTGACTAAAACATAGTACTGTAGTGTTCTTAATTTTTAATAAGGTTATTTTCTTATGACATGTGCTTTACTTCCCCAAAGAATAACATCAGATACTTGCACTGTTAGTGTAATTTCTTCCTTTTCCCACAGATTTGTTAATGCTCCATTATCCTTGAAGTATGATTAGTCATTGCGTCTTGTCCTATCTCTTAGTTTGTTCTCGTTTTGTAAGAGTTGCACATGCCCCATAATCTCTTGTGATATGCTGTCGTCTACATTTCAACAGCACCAGTTCACAGAATAAGCAAGAGTATCTATTAGAAGATCCTAGTTTGACAGTTGACCATGCGACTCTCGATAAAAGGAGTCCCCCACTTTATCATGCCAACGATCTCTGTTGAGGGCGGATGAGCGAGCAGTGGGATAGGGCAATCTATTTTCCTGGGGGAAAGGAAGTCACTGCATTGGCATACAGAAGGCTATGGAAACCCACTGTATTAAAGATCCTAGAGATATTCCTTGCAAAGACATCATGGTGTTGCCTTCTTTTGTTAGATATTCCAGAGGTAAAACAGCTTTCTAATCAGTTCTCAGAGCGAAGCAAAAAGAGAAAAAGAAACAGGAAGGGAAAAAAAAAAAAATACATACTGGGACTTGGAATGATCAAACTCTTCTTCAACCACTAAAGCTGGAAAACCTTAAAATATAAAATAAAATAAAATAAAATAAAATAAAATAAAATAAAATAAAATAAAATAAAATAAAATAAAATAAAATAAAATAAAATAAAATAAAATGGATGCAACTGGTTTAAGTGAAGTAAGATGGGACAGACAGGAAGAAATGAGGAGTGGAGAAGTTATAATAAATTGTATTATTCATTAAAAGAGAAAGGAGCTGATGGAGAAGGAATAATTGTAAGAAATGATGTAGCAAAATGAGTCCAGACAGTAGTATGTGTTAATGACAGGCACATAGCATTAGGATAGGAGGGCTACCCAAAGATCTAGTGATAATACAAGTATATATGCCAACATCCCACTATGAAGGTGAAATTATTGCTCAAATGTACAAAAATACTGAAGATCTACTAAAAGGAAGACTATTGCAGAATAATTCTTGGCGACTTGAATGCGGTAGTACAGGAAGGCACCAAGGGAAGAGTGGCTGGAAAGCATGGATTAGGAAGAAGAAATGAACGAGTGGAGAAGCTGATTGACTTTTGACAAGAGAAGAGTCTGTTTATTACCAATAAATGGTTTGCTAATCATAAAAGATTATATACCTGGATTTCACCAGGTGATAGAGCCAGATATCAATCAGATTATATTTTGATTGATGATAGGTACAGGATTGCAGTGAAAATTCTCACCGAATACCATGAGCTGATATTGCTATAGGCTATGCATTAGTTATGATGGAAATGAGATTAAAGAAGTGAAGAAAGCAATTAAAGTAAAGAAATGGAATTTAGAGACAATACTGGAAAAACGAAAAATGTCATTAGCCGAGATGGCAACCAAAGCCATGAAAGAAGGTAAACAAGAAAATGGTTGAGAATAAAGGCGGCTTTATAAAAAACAGCAGAAAAAGGAATACAATAGGATAATACGAAGGGAACAAAGCAGAAAGCCTTGTGTAACAATACAGGTGCTAGAGAAATGGAAGACAGGAGACAATGTAATCGTAAAAGAGAACAAACCCCGGATATGTTAGGTTAGGACATTTTTGTAAATTAATTTGTTATGTAAAGTAGTAACAATCATGTTATTTTATTAAGTTAATATGTAAGAATATATTATTGTAAGAATGGTTAATTGGTAGTAAATAAGGGAGCGTGCATATTATTATATTTTGTATAACTTTAAACTTAGGATGAGAATCTGTATATATTGTGTAGTGGTGAAGACTGCTCAAGATTGTATAACACGGGAAGCAGTGGCTAAATCACGAGAAGGTTGAAGTTGGTTGGAAAAGTTGTAACAAGTGGCTTGAAAACCAGAGGTGCAGTCATGACATACAGGCTAAAGATTGTCATGCATCAATGTGAAGACCATCGAAAGCGCTAATTCTACGTATCGGCTGTTCGAGGGCCAATACGGACATGAAAAAAGGTTCGGATTTGTAACAAGACATCGTTGACTGGTAGACACGAGATATGTCGGGGAGAGCGTGATTACCAGTCTATTTTTGGTGACACTATCAACACGCGGAGAGTACCTTTATAAACTTGCAATGATTAAACTTTCTAGGGCCCACCTATTCAATACAATAATAATGTTGTCTAGATGTAATTACAACAGTCTAAATTTATTCAGGACTAGTTTCGACACATTTTGGTGTCATCCTCAGCTGTACAAAGAGCTTGGAAAACAGGCAATTATATAAATCTCATGATAAATATAAACCTATTTACATAAGATAAGAACCCTATGACGTCTACATTAAAACACATAATAAAACCTTTCAACTGTAATATTTAACTATTCTTTCTTTTCCAGCAAGTTGAAAACTTGCGAGTCAAATATACTGGATATTGAATAACAATTATCAAGATGATTCATGTCTTTACTTTTCTGTTATAATATAGTGGATCTTTACCATTCCCTACCACCTTTAAAGGTACAAACCTATTTTCACATTCCTCAACAATTGCTTTAAACCCGTCCCAGAGTCTGTTTACATTTTTATTTACCGTTTTCCACTGATCATTGGTACTTTTTTAAAACTCCCTCATGCCTGTTTTATCAGCGATATGGTACTGTTTAATAGTCCTAATTTTAATACCATCCTTTCTTTTACATTTATTTTTAACTATGACAAAAACAGCTTTGTGATCACTAACACCATCTATTACTTCGGTTTCTCTATAGAGCTCGTCTGGTTTTACCAGCACCACATCCAGAATATTCTTCCCTCTAGTTTGTTTCATCACTTTCTGAATCAGCAGAAGTGAGGGGGTGGGTAAGATTCTGTTAGTTTCCCCCCTTTTCATACTTTACTCAATAAACTTCGCAACTAAGGCACCTTTGCTCATTACAGACTCTCTATCTACCATTTTCAACCATTTGAAGAGCAATAAATGAATTGGAAATTGAGTTGAATTCTTTTTTTTTAGGGTACTTTTATCTCGAAAATGAAGGATGTTATAGACGAAAAGGTTGGTATTTGGAATCTCATTAAAAATAAATACACACGTATTTTGTGGTGGCGGAGGGGGGTAGAATCAACTTAAGGGGGTTTAAAAGGAGTTGAATTATTTTTATGAGGATACAAATAAGAAGTGGACTTACAACAATACACCCCTATGGGGCTTTTGACTGGAGGATGAAGAATGATGACTAAAATACGCATTTATATGAAACCGTTTGAATTATGAAATTAAAATTTCAAATGATATCCTAAGTGATAAATAACACAAGGTTTAAACAAATTTAAGCGCTCAGAGAGTCAAGTGGGGTCAAGATCCAAAAACAAATATCTTCATTCCTTCCTCCGAAGCAGTTTAACGTACAAAGACAAAATTCCAATTCCTAATCCTGGGTGTGAGAGAGGAAATATTTTTTAACGTTCCAACCCTAAAGTGTTAAATGAGGTTACCTCCGTAAACGAAGTTATTCATCCCTCTAAAAGCGCCTGACGTATAAAGTTGTACTGTAATTTTATGAGAAATGTGTTCTTTTATGTCCTAGGTGTAAAATATCGTATACTTGAAAATATTTCTCCCCTAAGGGGTTTAGATGGAGGTTGACTCTCAAAAACACAATATCAATTCTTCCGAAACCGTTTCAGGCACTAACTTATATTTTTATGAAGGTTGGTCTTCTATATCCTAGATGTTAATAAATGTTTTAAAACATTCATCCCTTAAAAAAAGTATTCATTCCTCCGTTACTGTTCGATGTACAAATTCAAAATTTCACATGTTGGTCGCTTTTACATGCCAGATTTTAAATAAGATAGGGTTTAAAACATTAAAATTCTTGCGTATGGTGTTCAAATGAGTGTTAGATCAGAAAATAAATACAGTAGTCATTGCCCTTAAACCATTTTATATACGAACTGAGGGCATATTTTACTGGCTTAGCTGACAGTGGACTCTCCAAAATGTAAAACTTTGAATAATAATTTCAGTTTAAAACCGTAGCCAAGCACGGGTATATTGCTAGTATATATATATAAAATAACTTGTCCTGCCTGTCTGACTAATCATCGCCAAGCCAAAACGACTAGACATAAAGAAATGAAATTTTGGGGATACATTTATACTGGAGTGTAGGTGCTCACTAAGGGAGGATTTTTTAATATTCCATCACTAAGGGGGTGAAAAGGGGGGTGAATTTTTAAAATGAGTATGTCAGTATCTCAAAAACTTAGCAGTTTAAAGACGTGAACATTTGTATTTTGGAATCTTCTATTGAAATAAAGAAACACATACTATTTTGTTTTTAGAAAATCCACTTAAGGGTATGAAAAGTATTGTAAAAGCTGGTGAATTTTTTAAAAATGAGTATATCTCAAAAACTAAACATGTTACGGACGTGAAAACTGGTATTTGGAATGTCCCTTAAAATCACAGGAAGAAGTATTTTGCTGTGTTTTTGGAAAAGCCACTTAACAGGGGTGAAAAGAAGAGAAAAATGAGTTGATTTCTTTTAATGAGGATACTTATAACTCAAAAACTGTAGATGTTACAGGCATGAAAATTGGCAGTTGGAATCCCATTTAAAAATAAAAAACATGAATTTTTCTGGAAAATCCACTTGATTTATCTTGATGTTAGTTGGTGTTGGTGGTAGTTGGGGGGGGGGGGGGGGGGCAGAAGAGAGACTGATAAAGTGGTTGAATTCTTTTTTATTTTAATTTTTTACTTTGACTTTCACCACCTGGAGATTGCCCCTGAGGACAAAGTATACACAAAGACAATATGAATATTAAATGTAATTGTGAGTTGGTTAACACATTTGACATAACGTATCTTGTTGCATTAGAAAGATTGGGAGATTTGGTTCTTCAGGATTTGGTTGGAGTAGTTCAAGGCAGTCACTGCAATTTCTTTTATTAATGCCTGATTGAGTTATATCTCAAAAACTGAAGATGTTACAGATATTGAAATAGGTAATGGAATATCCTTATAAAATAAAGAAACATGCATTTTTGTGTTTTCAACTTGAGAGAGGACTGTTTCTCACATGTACAGTTCTATGTCTCATGTTCCAGAGTTTACCTCTGCCAGTAGCCTGGTCATCTTAGCTCCAAAAAGCAACACCACAAATGTGTTTTTCCATGTGATTTTATACTTTAGGGATTTTCAGATAATGTCTTTGTGGAGTACCGAGGAGCAATTACTTTTATCAAATTACGAAGTCCATGCGAGCGAAGCCACGGGTAATAGCTAATATAAAATAAAAAACAACTAAACTTACGATCGCTATCAAGGGTGAGGAAGGTCCACCAATTCAATATCATTGATTTGATGTTACTATATTTTAATAAAACTGGGACTAGTTTTGACCCTTATTAACTTGGGTCATCTTCAGCCATATAAACAAAACATTAAAAAGAATATTGTGCAAATACAGTCACCAATATAACGCTGAACTTGGCACATCTGTAATTTGTTGACATAAGGAAAGTTTAAGCACACGAGTCTTAGCTAGGCTGGTATTAAACCACTCATACAATTGACGTCGAATGGGGTTAGGGACAGCTTATCTCAACGTTGGAAATACTAGTCTCAATACATAAAAACAATGTGGGTGAATGTAACACAATACAATTAAAAACAAGGTGAAATGAACACAGTAAAGGTATTATCTATGATGCTAAGCATTATGGCAATTGTCCTTTTAATATATTCTTGAGTCTTGATTTATCTTGATGTTAGTTGGTCAACATGTATATAAGGAATGTTTTCGTTCCAGTAAGTTACGCCTTAGTGAATAAAATATACATTGATGAATTATTGGGGGGGAATTCACATCCGGAATAAGTGGGCCAAATGGTCCGAAGAAATGATCCGTCTGTATGAATTCATTGTGAAGTAAATGTCCCAAAGTGCTTGGGATCTGGTGTGTGACACTAGGTGTCAAGTTTCTGTGCCGTTCACAGTGTCAATGTCTTCTTCATTGATGCCTGCTTCTGGCAAATTTTCACATGTTATACCAATGCAATTCTTGCAGATGGCAGAGCACTGGAATCCTGCTTTTTTTTTTTTTTTTTGCTGCTGCAGGCCCCCAGGCTACATCCTGTAGTACATTTGCCGTGAATGATGTTAAGGAGGTGGTCTGGGGCAGCATCCATGGTCGTGGTAATCGGGATCACATCTGTAAATAAATTAAACAAAATAAGTACATAATAAGTTTATTTTGGCATAGCACAATGAATTATAACACAGTAGAGCAATTGTCTAGTATGGTGAAAATTTAACAATATGACACATATTATGACTGAGTATAATACTAACCACATTTGGTCAGGCTCCAGCCCCAAGCATATGGTAACATTTGTGGACTTCCTTCATTCCCCAGCCACATTTGTACATGCAGGCATGTCCTGAAGGAGTGGTAATTAGCAGCATCTATTGAAGGAGGCAATCTGGCAAGCTGAAATTTTGGTTTTACTACAACGTTGGACGAGAATGCTCGGTACTACAGATCCTCTAAATTATCTGCGTCGATTGTTCCACCTTACAATTTCACTGGAAACTTTTCTCCTGATTCAGAAATTTGGTGGGGTGTTGCCTCAGGGTCTTTGCAAACACCAACTATTTCTGAGAGCCAAGGGTTTTTCTCATAAACGTGCATTACCTTCTTCCTAATTCCAAAGTGCGGTGAAGTTGTGTCACATCCAATCACTGCGTGAAGGAAGAGAATATCCTGAGTGCTGACTTTGCAGGAATGGGACAAATACAAAACACTGGAGGTGTAACCTCTATCCCACTCTCCTGGAAATAAATGTTATTTTAAGAAAAAGCTAATGTTGTCAGCAAAACCAAAAGATCGATGTCTTCTCCTGTCATGGTGACACTATCAAAGTCATCAGCTTTTGATATAGCAGTTTCCACTATCATGACATCAGCATGCTCAGTTGTCTGCTTCACCCGAATTCCTTTGGCTTCCATTTCAGTCATCAGCAATGAATTGAAGTTTTTCTTGTTGGTATAGTTGGACAGAAATTTTCGTAGTGAAACTATAGTAACAGATGTTTTGAAAAACACAAACTATGTTGATGAGTGCATCCAAGACAGTCATTACCTTTCTGCTGCTTTGGTGCTCTGGTAACTTTCGCCAACAGGATATCCATAAAAAACCACTATGGCATCGCTCCTGTAACTGTCACTCACCTAATTACGGCTGCCGTCAACAAGAACTCCACTTATCTTCCTCTACACGCCACTATTAACACTCATCTAACCGGCCTTGTACCTTCGTTGCCGTCTCGCCTTGCGTCCGTCCTGCTGAACAGCTCTCTGCATACTGGCTCACCACTGGATTATGTCACCCGCTGCATCACTATCTGATGCTTCTCGATGTTTTGTGTGTTTCTTTCTCAAACTTTTTGTGGTGGTATAAATACCTGCCCACTCACTCGGTCTTCAGTCCAGCGCTGATACCGAGTGACGTTGGAGGGTCGTCTAAGGGGTTCCCAGTGTTTTCCTGGGAAACTCCACTTATTTTCAACTACATTGGGTGAGCAACAGAGTACTTTATTTATTATTATCACCATCATTGTTTATCTAATGAATTTTGAACTTACCTTCGTTGCTATGGCCGGTCTTTTTTTAGTTTAACATGAGTGTTATTTTCCCTCAAAATATGAACTTCAGTTAATCGTAATTTCAAGAGTTTGTGAATGTTTGAACATGTGGCCTGGACTCAAAAACTTTTAACATGAACTGGTCCTGCACTCCGTGACTTAAAGTGCTCAGGCGACTCCCACTGTTGTGATCCCGTGCTTGCCCCTTCCTACTGCCTTCCTTCTCCTTTTGTTAACTTTTTTTGGAAACTGTGTTAATTTACTCCGAGGCTTGTAGTTTGCCATGTCCGTTTGAATTGCCTTACGTTATAGTTTGTAAAGGGTCTAGGGATTTTCTTGTGATATACGTTATTCACGATGATGGTTTCATTAATGTATCATATTACGAAATTCTAAGTTGTGATTTGAGGTTAACTTTCAAGTAGAAAAGATACACTGTCTTGATTAAGCTTTTTCATTGTTCTTTTCTCATTGTATAACCCGTCAATGAATCTTTATCACTTACTATGTCATTGTTTGTCCTCTATGAATTGGTGTATATCGAAACAAGTTTGAATCCTTCAACACTCCTAATTCGTAACACTCCCAAAGTGACTTTGAACATAATACACGTAATTCTGACACACCAATTCAAATGTGGCTTCTGTTGATTTGCTCCACACAACCTTATGCAGCAGATACCCACCGTTAATAACTGTGCATTTGCTACTGCCAAAGTCTACTGCAAAAGCCTTGTGTATCAAGGAATGGTGGAAAGCCAGCCAACCAATCACTTAAGTTTCTTAATGTGGAAAGTTCTGCACCTAACATAATTTACACAGAAATACTGACAAAGGAATGTTATAAGGCAAAAATCTGCATTTTTTTCGGCAATTTTTGATCGTTTGAGAAATTTGTTGTATCTTGTTAGCTGCTCTATCTCAGTAACTACTGGGTCAAAAAATACTTTTGACCAGTGCAATGAGAAGGAAATTTAATGCTCTTCAACTCTGCAAATAGGTGTATTCCACTAAAAATGCATGTTTAGAAGTTATGAGTGGAAAAGTCAAAAACATCCAAAAATTTAGAGGTTTTTCGGCTCACTCCAAGTTAGCACAGGGTCCTCGAGGTTGAAAACTCAGATTCTACTCCACAGAGTACCACAAACAACACACCAAAATATCATTAACTTCGGAATACTCTTCAGGTACCCTTCTTCATTTATTACCTGCTGCTCGGAGTAGTACTGGGAATAATAATATAAGCTTAAGCAGTATTGTAGTGTAGTTATTTTATTAGATAGTATACTGCTTACTTGTCCGGCCCCGTGATGTAGGGGGCAATGCGTCCGCCTGTCACCCGATGGCCCCGGGTTCCATTCCTGGACGGGACAGGTGTTTTTAATTGTAATGATTAATATCCCTGGCCTGGGGACTTGGTGTTTGTGATGTCCTTAATCTTCGTTTTCTCACACACAACATTCTACACTACCGCCATTCCCATTACACACAGGTTCATACAATATGGTGCCAGTAGGGGCAAAAGATCCACATGAGTCGATGCCCCGAACAAAGAGCATTTAAAAAAAATTGCTTACTTTAATGTTGTGTGATCTTTTTGCTACTGGCTTTACGTCGCACCGACACAGATAGGTCTTATGGCAACGATGGGATAGGAAAGGCCTAGGAGTTGGAAGGAAGCGGCCGTGGCCTTAATTAAGGTTCAGCCCCAGCATTTTCCTGGTGTGAAAATGGTTAACCACAGAAAACCATCTTCAGGGCTGCCGACAGTAGGATTCGAACCCACTATCTCCCAGATGCAGGTTCACAGCCGCGCGCTCCCCTAACCGCACGGCCAACCTGTCCGGTGTTGTTGTGTGATCATTCTGTAATTAATGTGTAATTATTTTAATAGATAGTATCTTGACTGCTACATTCATGTGTTATCCTTGTGTATGGTAAACCTTTTGATATTTCAGTATTTAACTAAACGGCATTTTCATTTCTATTAGAGCATACTAGGGTAAAATAATAACAGCAATTACAATAATCTGTATACGTATTTAACTTTGTCATGTAATCCCAGTATAGTTCTTCCGAATTTAAACTTTTAACAGCAATTTTCATTTCTGTGTGGATGTAGCAATAACACTTTGTAATTAAGATACGTCTGAACGCAACATCATTGTTTCTAAATCCATCTATCCTGGTCGTTCCTATCATAGCTCTTAGGAATTTCATTTCAATGGCTTGAATTTTACTCTTCTCCCCACTTGTCACTGTCCAGATCTCAGCTGCGTAGGTCAATATGGGTGCATAATACATTTTGTAAATTATCCCTTTACACTTCTTTGGTACTTCCTTATTCCCGGCAAGGTTTCTTACACTCTGGTAGAATGCAATGACCTGTTGCACCCTCTTGCTAATCTCCTTTAAAGGTACATACCCGTTATCATATTCCTCAATAGTTGCTTTAAACCCATCCCACAGTCCCATTTACATTTTTATTTACTGTCAGTTTGACATGTGTTACATGTAAGCTTTGCGAAAGCAATCTTTCTAATTATATTGAACATGTTTGTGAAAATAATAACTGGCAATAATTATTATTAAATTAATGTCGTATGGTCCACCTTTTTCAATACTATATTATGCAATATTATTGATATTTTTTTGCTAGTTGCTTTACGTCGCACTGACACAGATAGGTCTTATGCCGATGATGGGATAGGAAAGGCCAAGGAGTTGGAAGGAAGCGGCCGTGGCCTTAATTAAGGTACAGCCCCAGCATTTGTCTGGTGTGAAAATGGGAAACCACAGAAAACCATCATCAGGGCTGCCGACAGTGGGATTCGAACCCACTATATCCCGGATGCAAGCTCACAGCTGCGCGCTCCTAACCGCACGGCCAACTCGTCCAGTCAATATTACTGGATTACATTACTAAACTAGGGACTAGTTTTGGCCTTGGCTAGCCATCTTCAGCCTTAATGTAATACATCTAATAACTAAACAAATGTAAAAAAAAAAAAAAACACACACACAACTGACATAAAAACTAATGCACAAACACACAATTAACATTAAAATCTGAGATGAACTAAGCGTAAAATCTGAAAAATAAATTAGGCTCTAAATTCTTAGTATCTGGAGTATGCTCATCATCCAGACTCTTTCTTTTATTGATATTCATAGAAGTGTTAGTTCCATTACTGCTAATCATTGCAATTTCAATTGCAAAACGGGAACTGGTAAATGTTGATTCTGTAGTCAGATCATCAATCACCAAATCTACTTCAGTGATGTTAGCAGTATGCAAGCCACTGAATGCCACTGTAAACAACCACCAGCTGACGCAGAACTGCTAGATGGTATTTCCACATCGACCAACGTAAATAAAATGTTCCTGTAGTGCTTGTTAAAAAAAACCATGCTGGAATGCTGTTTGACATTGTCAGGACAGCACATGAAGATATGGTAAAACTGACACATTCTTAATTTGTGGCTGGTATAAATTCGCAATTCATTGCAGTGTCCATGAAGTTAACCTGAACAAATGATAGATAAAATTAGATAAAATTAATGAACAGAAGTGAATAGAAGGGGAGAGAGAGAGAGAGAGCATGTTAGTCAAATGGCATAGGTTATATAAGACTTACCTCTCGTTGCGGCATGTGGTGTGTGGTGTATTGTTGTGTGCCTCATACTAATGGTATATCCTATGAATAATAACTGGTTTTTAGGAAAGGTTATTCCAGTGAAGGTCAAAATGTAGGATTCCAGCAAGATCAATCAATCAATACTGATCTGCATTTAGGGAAGTCGCCCAGGTGGCAGATTCCCTACCTGTTGTTTTCTTAGCTTTTTCCTAAATGATTTCAAAGAAATTGGAAATTTATTGAACGTCTCCCTTGGTAAGTTATTCCAATCCCTAACTCCCCTTCCTATAAATGAATATTTGTCCCAGTTTGTCCTGTTGAATTCCAACTTTATCTTCATATTGTGATCTTTCCTACTTTTATAAACGCCACTCAAACTTATTCGTCTACTAATGTCATTCCACGCCATCTCTCCGCTGACAGCTCGGAACATACTACTTACATGTAATAAATATCATTTTTGGTCCGTATTGATGATATTTGATTGAAATAATAACAGTAAGTTATTTATTAGACCACCTAATCAATACAAAGTCTAGTCTTCGATGATTTACATAAATTTGTTAACTAATAGTGGTACATGTTTCGCCTTCCCTGAAGGCATCATCAGCCACAGTCTTAACCTTAAATTCAAAATAAGCGTCTAAATAACATGTAATAATGAAATGAATTTTAAAATCTTGGGGAGATTTGAAGTAAAATAACATTAAAAATAACAATGATGGTTTAAAAATACAATGTGATGAGATATAAAAGTGGAAGTATTAACAAAATTAACATTAGAAGGCTGCTAAAATAAGTGCAATGGATAAAACAACAGATTGTTATACAACAAGTAGTAAGATTGCATAAAAATAAAGTTCATAGTCTGGCGGTTATAATTAGACGATGGCGAAAAATCGTATATAATCAAAGTAAAGAAGAGAGAATAAAAGTCAAAGGTTGGTCAAGAGATCCGAAGTTAATCATAATCTTGAAGATAAAAGATGAAAGTCAGAGGCATATGGTGAAGTTGTAGAACACATTGAGGATATGAAGTTGTAGAATAGAAGTTGAAGAACAGTTTCAAATAGGATCTCTATGGACCATCTCCAAATTTGAAGTAATGCTCAAATGTTGCAAGTTGTTTGTTTGTAGATATTCTAGTTGAAAAGGCATATAATAGTGGAATCTGTAAAAGGAAGCAAGAAACGTAGAGTTAATTGTGTGAAAAGATATTTGAAAATATTGAAGTAGAATCGTGTGCACTTACCATTTGACGGTGACAAAGATAGCTTGTAACGTTATAAGTTAGAAGTATTTGCAACAGTAGACTTCTTGCTACATGTGTTATAGCTGAAGGTTTGTGTTGAAGGGGGACCTGTTTTTACAGATTCCACTATTATATGCCTTTTCAACTAGAATATCTACAAACTCACAACTTGCAACATTTGAGCATTACTTCAAATTTGGAGATGGTCCATAGAGATCCTATTTGAAACTGTTCTTCAACTTCTGTTCTACAACATATCCTCAACGTGTTCTACAACTTCACCATATGCCTCTGACTTTCGTCTTTTATCTTCAAGATTATGATTAACTTCGGATCTCTTGACCAACCTTTGACTTTTATTCTCTCTTCTTTACTTTGATTATATACGATTTTTCGCCATCGTCTAATTATAACCGCCAGACTATGAACTTTATTTTTATGCAATCTTACTACTTGTTGTATAACAATCTGTTGTTTTATCCATTGCACTTATTTTAGCAGCCTTCTAATGTTAATTTTGTTAATACTTCCACTTTTATATCTCATCACATTCTATTTTTAAACCATCATTGTTATTTTTAATGTTATTTTACTTCAAATCTCCTCAAGATTTTAAAATTTATTTCATTATTACATGTTATTTAGATGCTTATTTTTAATTTAAGGTTAAGACTATGGCTGATGATGCCTTCAGGGAAGGCAAAACATGTACCACTATTAGTTAACAAATTTATGTAAATCATCCAAGACTACACTTTGTATTGATTAGGTGGTCTAATAAATAACTTACTGTTATTATTTCAATCACATACCACTTAGTCGAGCAGCTCTTCTTCTTTCCCTCAATTCTTCCCAACCCAAACTTTGCAACATTTTTGTAACGCTACTCTTTTGTCGGAAATCACCCAGAACAAATCGAGCTGCTTTTCTTTGGATTTTTTCCAGTTCTTGAATCAGGTAATCCTGGTGAGGGTCCCATACACTGGAACCATACTCTAGTTGGGGTCTTACCAGAGACTTATATGCCCTCTCCTTTACATCCTTACTATAACCCCTAAACACCAACATAACAATGTGCAGAGATCTGTACCCTTTATTTACAATCCCATTTATGTGATTACCCCAATGAAGGTCTTTCCTTATATTAACAACTAGATACTTACAATGATCCCCAAAAGGAACTTTCACCCCATCAACGCAGTAATTAAAACTGAGAGGACTTTTTCTATTTGTGAAACTCACAACCTGACTTTTAACCCCGTTTATCAACATACCATTGCCTGCTGTCCATCTCACAACATTATCGAGGTCACGTTGCAGTTGTTCAGAATCTTGTAAGTTATTTATTACTCTGTACAGAATAACATCATCCGCAAAAAGCCTTACCTCCGATTCCACTCCTTTACTCATATCATTTATATATATAAGAAAACATAAAGGTCCGATAATACTGCCTTGAGGAATTCCCCTCTTAATTATTACAGGGTCAGATAAAGCTTCACCTACTCTTATTCTCTGAGATCTATTTTCTAGAAATATAGCAACCCATTCAGTCACTCTTTTGTCTAGTCCATTTACACTCATTTTTGCCAGTAGTCTCCCATGATCCACCCTATCAAATGCTTTAGACAGGTCAATCGCGATACAGTCCATTTGACCTCCAGAATCCATGATATCTGCTATATCTTGCCGGAATCCTACAAGTTGAGCTTCAGTGGAATAACCTTTCCTAAAACCGAACTGCCTTCTATCGAACCAGTTATTAATTTCACAAACATGTCTAATATAATCAGAAAGAATGCCTTCCCAAAGCTTATATAGATATCTTAAATTCGGAAAGTCAAATGGACTGTAAAGTGATTTACCTATCTAAGGCATTCGGAAGGGTAGATCATGGAACACTACTGGCAAAATGAGTGCAATTGGACTGCACAAAAGAGTGACTGAATTGGTGGCTATATTTTTAGAGAACAGAACCCAAGGAATTAGAGTAGGTGGAGCATTAGCTGATCCTATAATCATTAAGAGGGGAATTCCTCAAGGCAGTATTATTAGACATTTATGTTTTCATATATATATAAATTACAGGAATAAAGAAGCGGTTTTATGTATGATGATATAATGTATAGAGTAATAAATAAGTTACAAGATTGTGAGCAACTGCAAAAAGACCTCGACAACGTTGTGTGAGGGACAGCAGACAACGGTATGATGATAAACAGGGTTAAAAGTAAGAAAGTCAGGTTGTGAGTTTCACTAGTAGGTAAAGTTCTTTATGGGGATCCACAGTAAGTACTTAGGTGTCAATATAAGGATAGATCTTCATTGCAGTAATCACACAAACAGGATTGTAAATAAAGGGTACAGCAATCAGCAATCAAGACAGTTTTTTTCTTTTGCTAGTGGCTTTGCGTCGCACCAACACAGATGGGTCTTATGGCGACGATGGGTTAGGAAAGGCCTACGAGTTGGAAGGAAGCGGCTGTGGCCTTAATTAAGCTACAGCCTGGTGCGAAAATGGGAAAACCATGGAAAACCATCTTCAGGGCTGCCGACAGATTCAAACCCACTATCTCCTGGATGCAAGCTCACAACTGATTTTGTGTTGTTAGAAGATCACATTGCTACAACACTACATTAAAAGGGACATGTTTCCCTTGGTTTCAAGCATCCTCAGCCTTTGTAATTTATCTGTCATTGTTAATTTGCTTATAACTAATTTCTACTTAATTATGATTCTAAAAACTAAGTGGTAAAATACATAAACATAGGCATTTGTAAACACAATGGACAGTTTAACAATTTAGATGACAGTGCTAAAATTGGGATATTAGTTATTTCAAATAACATTGACGTCCAAAACACAGTAACATCTTCACAATAATGAGATTTGGCTAAAATTCTCAAGTTCTTTGTTTTTTTTTAAAAACAATTATTAGTTGACTTATTGTATTAAAATTTGAGTTGTAAATTCCATTAAAACTCAATAGTGTCTAAAGCTTAAAATCTTAAATGCATTGGAAATATTCTGCTTCATGTGTTGATTTGAGGCATTCTTCTGTAATCTATTAGTTGTTTCCTCGAACTAGTCTTGATTTTACTAGCAGATTTTACATTGGAAGTAGACTGTTTTTATGAGAGCTTAGTCAAAAGGGACGTCAATCCGAGAATCTTGAGGTGTTGATATGTTTTCTTTTTACAATATTTAAATGATGGTGCGTCACTTTGACTGCTAATACAATGCCTTGTGGTACTTGTTACATTACGGTTATAAGCAAATTAACAATGCCAGGTCTTAACCTTGAGATAAATTACAAAGGCTGAGGATGTTTGAAACCAAGTGAAACATGTCCCTTTTAATGTAGTGTTGTAGCAATGTGAACTTCTAACAACACAAAATCAATTGTATTGAAAAGGTGGAATAGAAAAATAAAAAATACACATTTGTATGCAAATTATAGCAAATTTCAATACGGGTCTAAACATGAGATTAGTTACATGTAATGCAAGCTCACAGTCGCGCGCCCCTAACCACACGGCCAAGTCGCCTGGTAATCAAGACAGTTATGTGGAATGCAGCTGAGGAGAGCACTAACCAAGTGCTGTTAGTGCAGTACCTGAACTGACAGAACAGTGCAGCTGAGTGATGAGGGACAACATACGAAGACCGCTCTGAGTTTGCAAACTCTGTACCATACACAGACGTGTGAAACTGTATTGCATGCGCAAAAACTGAGAAGTTGCAGCTGGTATAGTTGTACAGTCATATGATTGTGAACTGCCATAGGGTCCAAGTGAGAGTTTCAGAACTGTGTGTAGCGTAACTGTTTCAGGATGTAAGAGTCAGTGCAAATAACTTGTGTAACTGAAAAGAAAAAAAAGAGAGAGAGAGAGATGTCTACCTATTCAATACTTTTTAAATATATTAATTTATTTTGACATCACCAACACTCAAGTCTTTTCTGATGACTTTAATCCATACTCCATAGAAAGTGATGTTCTGGGGATGTTTCAGACATAAGGGTCCAGAACATAAAGTCCCCGTTAAAGGAATGATGAACAGCACCCAGTACACAGTGCAGGAGCTACAAAAACTTTCTCCAGATGGTAAAGGTGCCTTTCAACAAGATATTGCACCATGTCACTCAACCAAAAAGGTGAACAAATTCTTTGCTGATAATAACATTAAGTGCTCCCACTGAAAACCTATCAGCCATTTGTAACAGGAGAATGGTAAAAATAGATATATCAACAAGTGAACATCTGTTCCCTTAACATGCAAAATTGATGGAATCCATGCCAAAACATAACAGTGCTGTTCAGGCTCTATTCTTACAAAGATTTCCATGTACTGTGCGATGTTCAGGCTCAGGAGTTGGATACTGTACCCATAACACGATTGTTGAAGTAAAATAATGAAACAACAGATTCACTATAGTATACTTTTGCACAGTAAGATAGGCCCACCACGTGCATGATTACAGAACACATAGTATGGATAGTCATTAATGGTATCATGGAAATTCATCAAAGGGAAAGGTAACATAACAGGTATCTGTGATAAATCTGTCTTTCCAAAATATCTCAGAAGAGCTGAAGCATGAATCCCCCCACCAAAATAATATGACATACACAATCAGTGCGACTCCTGAGACAGGCACTATAAAAAGGTGAGGTAGGAAGGAGGAACATGGATAGAACAGCGTACGCAAGCATACAGAGTTAAAGAGTGGACCGTTTTAAGTTTTTCCTATCATCCTTTCTCAGTTCAATATGGACAAAAATGAAATTCCTAGGTTTAAATGAAATTCCTAGGTTTAAATGAGTTAAAGAGCCACGAGAATTTCAGAGGGATATCAAAGGGGACAAATCGAACAAGAACTAAATTTTACTAGTTCAACAAATTGCAACCAAATAAAACACTCAACAGAGACAAGCCAAAGTGGCCATGAAATATCTCCACTAATGAGTGAAATACAGGCCTGGAGAAGTAAGTAAATAAGGAGTCATTTAAGGACAATGCAAAGATTAAATTAAACTAACTCACAATCACCGAGTGAGAAACAGGGTGTTAGCAAGCAGCAATTTCTCATAGGTGTATCTTTCTTTTGTTTATTCCTTGTATTTTTTGTTTTTCTTTTGTAAGATTGGTATTATGGTGTGTAGTTTGTTTTATGTGCATTATTATTTAATAGTGGTGTAACAACAAGTGGGAAGCTTTGTATAAGTTGTAACTTATAAGTTGAAACGTGTTTTTAAGTTATATTGATAATTATGATAATTGTTTTATTACTGACGAACAGTAACTTCCAAGGACAGTTAATTCACGCAACTAACAGGTTATGGGTCCAGGAGTACGTGAAAGGAAAACTGGAGAAGTTATAAACAGTGAAATAAGTTACAAGTAGAACATACAGTAAAAGAACTTGGTGCGGCATAGACATTCTTTGTAGTTGAATATGGATGACGAAAAATTACAAGATTTCCAATTTTCGATGGGAAAGACTATGACGAGTGGAAATACTGAATGGAAACATTTCTAGAGGAAAAGGACTTGGTGCAACATGTACAAACACCCCTTGAAGAACTACTGAAACTCTTTGAAGTCAGAAAAGAAAAGGAAGTAAAAACAGTCGAGATGTGGTAAACTGACAAAGTGCAAACGCTTTGTGGTACAGTGCCTAGCCAAATCCAACTGCCAATGAGATATGGACATGTTTAGAAACGAAGTATGAGAAGATGCCAGTTACCCGAATGACTCTGAAGAAGAAGCTGGAGAATATGAAATTTAAGCCTAGTTCAGAAACATTTGATGATTTCTGCATGAAGTATGACTCTCTCATTCTTGATCTGGCCAGGATTGGGGACAAAATGGATAATGAAGGAAATGTTTGTCATTTTCTAATGACAATGCCAGATGAGTATGACAACGGTGTGTCTGCACCAGAAACTCTGGCGTCAGAAAATTTGACAATGGATTTTTGCTGAATTTGAATTAGTGAAGAAGCCAAGAGGAAAACAGAAGCAGAGTCAATTACCAGAAGTTTCAGTGGCGTTCAAAGGAGCTCAACACCACCGAGGGTCTCCGCAATGGGCAAACAACTCCCAACAAAGGCATCCGGGTCAAGGACAAGGGCAAGAAAAGAAGAAAAGGTTCCAGTTTTCCTGTAATAACTGCAAATTGATTGGACATGAGTTTTCGGAATGCTGGCGACCAGGAGGAGGCAAGTATCGGGGTCCACAGCAAGCAGACAGTGGTAGTGCAAACAGTGTGTCCCAGGTGTGTTTTAAAAGTGATGGTCATGGTGACAGTGAAATCCCAGCATACAGCTTTGTAGGTGCCGTAGAAGGAGAAAGTCTTGCCGCAACAGCTGATTGTTTAGGTTCATGGAATTTGGATAGTGGAGTGTCGGATCATCTTGTTAAGTCTGATATGCCTGTAACTAACAAAAGAAAATTGTCGGAGTCTGTTTGAATCTGAATAGCTAAATCAGAAATGTTTTTGTTTTCTAAGGAAATTGGTAATGTAATTGTAATTGGAACCACCTATGTGAATGGTGAGGTTAGGAAGATAGAGATTAAGGATGATTTTTTTAATTAACAATTTGGATTCTAACTTGATTTCACTTTCAACATTGGAACAGAAAGAGTTTAAGGTAGTAGTGGAGAAGGGTGAATGTAGAATTCAAAAGGGGAATGACTTGGTGGGAAATTGTATAAACTGAACTTGGTTTTCGAAGATCCCATTGAGGCGAGTGCTTATATTGCACAAGGTGATCGTGGCCTTTGGCACAGGAGAATGTGTCATATAGGAGGTGATGGGCTAAAAAGTAAGTGTGGCTGTAGATGGGTGTCGGGATATCAAGAGCCTTGACAAGGTCATGTGTGATATTTGTGTCGAAGGTAAGCAGACGTCTTCCTCACACAAGGATCAGGGAGAGGGCTCACAGACCGTTGGAGAGAATGCATAGTGATGTGTGTGGGCAAATCTCGCCTGTTGCCTACAATGGAATTAAATATATATTGACCTTAATTGATGATTACACCCATGTACGGTTTAAAAGGAAAGAGTGAGGTTGCTGGATATATTAAAAATGATAAAGCAATGGCAAGTAGTGAATTTTCAAAAAAAAATCTGTCAATTTAGATGTGATAATGGGACAGAGTATGTAAATGATTAAGTAAAGCCATTTTTTAAGGAAAAGGGTATTCAGTTTGAGTTAAATGTGTCACATACACCATCACTTGATGGGGTCTCAGAGTGCATGAACCGGTCAATACTTGACAAAACCAGATGCATGCTGCTGGGGTCAAACCTAAAGAAAACATTTTGGATAAAGGCAGCCACGATTGCAGTATAGTTGATTAACAGGAGACTAACAAAAGCTTTGGAGGATGGTAAGACACCTTCTGAGCTGTGGTACGGGTATTGCCCCAACGTCAGCAAGCTGAGGGTTTTTGGTTGTGTAGCCTATGCTCACAAACATAAGCCAGAGATCAAAGGAAAGTTTAATGCTCGAGGTAAAAAATGTGTGCTGCTTGATTTTTGTACAAATGGGTATAGACTTTGGAGCTTAGAAGATAGGAAGGTCATTGTAGTTTGTGATGTTACCTTTGATGAAAACAGGAACAAGTTTTCAGGAGAAGGGGAAGGAGTATGGGAAAAGAGAAGGCTCAATCTTCAGGAAAGATACCAAAAGAAGGGAATGTAGAAAGGTCAGACATAGGAGGAGAAACTGATAATGAGGATTCTATGGAAGAAAGTTTTAATAATAAAGTGGAAGATCAGATAAGAATTGGAGGATTAAGTAGGAGTGATAGAATAAGGAAAAATAACAGCCCAGTTATTTGAGAGATTTTATATAACTTCAGTTGCTCAGGCAGAAAATTATCAACAGTTTTTAAGTGGATAAGATGAGGAAAGAGAGATGCATGCATTCTTCATGACCGTTTCAACCGAGGCTAGAAATGATACTGAAAGTAATAGCTGGAACACTTGGGAAAAAGAAAGTCTGTATCTTGCTCTGAATGCTATTTCTTATTGTGAAGGTATACCTCAATCCTATGAAGAGGTACAGGGCATGAATGACCAGTTACACTGGTATGAGGCAGTAAATGAGGAAATACAGACAATGAACAAAAATCATACATGGGATCTGGTAGAATTACCGAAAGGTCAAAAGGCAATTACGAGTAAATGGGTGTTCTCACTAAAGAATAATGCTGATGGTACTGTGGATTGTTATAAAGCTAGGTTAGTTATAAAAGGAAAGGGCTTGATTATTCTGAGACATACACACCAGTTGCAAGGCTAGCTACACTCAGAATATGATCGTGTATAATAAATGCTAAGCAGTACTTTGCTCGTCAACTTGATGTAAAGAATGGCTTTTTAAATGAAGTCTTAAAGAAACCATTTATATGCATCCACCAAAAGGAATGAAGGTCAAGGAAGGTCTGTATTGTAAACTTAACAAGACATTGTATGGGCTAAAGCAAGCACCCAAGGAGTAGAATGCTAGGTTAAAAGCATTTGTGAAATCCCTTGGTTTTGTGCAATGTCAGACTGATAGATGTATGTAAGAGTGGAAGGAGATGTTGTTGTATATTTGCTATTGTATGTGGATGATTTTACAATTACAAGTAACATGCTTGAGGTGTTAATGGATGTGAAGCAAAAGTTGATGAGAGAATTTGAAATGAGAGATCTAGGAGAGCTAAGTTACTTTTTGGGAATTAAAATAGAGTGCAGGGGAAACATGATGTTTATATCTCAGAAACAGTATTTGCAAAAGGTAAACAGTACATTTGGGGTGCAGTCAGCAAACCTTAAACAAACCCCTTAGAAGTACAGCCTATCAGAGAGTTAGATACCTCACAACCTAATGTAATAAGAATTAAACCCTATTATGAACTTGTTAGAGCATTAATGTATGCTTGCCTGACCACAAGGCCTGACTTGTGTGCAGCAGTAAATTTTTACAGTCAGTACCAACAATGTGCAACTAAAGTTCAATACTGAAGTACGTTATTGCCTGCAGCGACTGGCGATCCGATCTTTAAAATGATAACCAGCTGAATGCCTCAACTATACAGAAGTGCAAATCCAACTAGAGTCTTTAAATGACAATATTGAGAAATATGGTATGAAAGACAGTGTGAAGAAAAGCAAAACAGTTGTGATGACAGGAATAGAAAGAGAAGGAGAAGGAATCATTAGTATCAGGGGACCAAACTCTGTGGTTGTTGAATACTTCAAATATTCGGGAAGTGAAATACTGCAAGATGTAAGATGGATAAGGAGATCAGCAGAAGAGTACTATAAGTGGAAAATATGTTCTACCAGAATGTAAGGAACCTGGTGTAGAACAGAGAAGTTCCTATGAAATATAAAGAGATGTCTATAAGCCCTTATATGAACGTATGCATCAGAGACTTGGACTTTGACATCGAGAAATGAGAGTAAAATTCAGGCCAGTGAAATGGAGTTCCTGAGGAGTATGGTAGGGAAGACAAGGAGACAGAGTAAGAAATGTTGAGGTTAGAAAAGAGATATGGGTAGAAAAATTGAGTGATAGGATGGAGAAGAATAAATTGAGATGGTTTTGATGTGTTATGAGGATGGAGGAGGGAAGGATACCAAAACAAGTGTTCGAGGCTAAGATACAAGGAAAGATGGCAAAGAGGGAGGCCTAGAGCAAGATGGATGGACTCTGTCAAGAACAGTATAAGAAAAAGAAGACTGGACTGGAATCCAATTACTGAAGAGGAGTGGTGGAAGAAGAGGCAACAGTGCAGAAGCGCAATAAATGCCCTGACCTGGCAAGAGCTGGACAAGGTGAAATGAAATTATTGAATTTTTAGTACTGACAGACAGTCTATACGAAAAATACGTATGTTTTTACAGAACAACTGTTGTAGTTCTTTAGAATTACCCCCAATGAATTAGAAAAGGCTAAGAATAAGAATCCAAAATGTTCAAAATGCCCATGTCTGTATGTTCTCTCAATCCACCACCCTACAGCCTACTTAATTCTAGATTATACTGATTGAAAGTATGTTTATAACACTTCAATTTCTACTCACTTGTGAAAAGAAATACAATATCCCTTCTGATAACGATCGGTACAATTACAAGCAGCTCCACATGTAAGGCCTAAGTAAGTCTACTCTCCTTTAATATTGCCAATCAATTTAACTATAACCTCCTGGTTACTCACTGAAAATACCTGTTAATATATTATCAATCTATTACATAAATGATGTCAGCAGTGAGGAAATGAATGTGAGAGAGCTCCGTAAACCATCTAGCAGATCAGCAAGTTTAACTACCATTGTGTGCACTTGAATAAGTTATATTATTAAATAACACTCAGTGATTGGTTACTATCATTCATAATGTCCCTAATGTCTGTGAACAAGCGGATTTCTTCAAAAAAAAGCTTAATGATATGCAAGCTTGCTAAAAAAAGGCAATGCGTGCCGCAAAGAACAGTGCTACCAACCCCGGCGATGTTTCCCTAGAAGTACTTGCCCTGGAGTTCCAGTCTTTCAGAGCTTCTGTCACCGAGGAGTTCAGAGAGATGAAGTGCGAACTTACTGCAATGCAAAACCAGATCTCCAAACATGGTGACATAACTGACGAAGTAGAAGTGTACAGCATGAGAAACTACCTATTACTCCACGTGCAAGCAGAGGCTCCAAACGAGGACATCTAAAATAAAGTGTTCGGTGTTGTGTAATCTCATCTAGGAATAAACTTGACATTGGACAATTTAGATCATTGTCACAAGATTGGAAACCCAAAGAGAACCACAGCTGAGATAGTGATGGGAAGGAAAAGGTCTATCATAATAAACTTCGCGCTATATCACGAATGTGACTGTAACTGGCGCGTAAATAAATCACTTAACACTAGAACGGCAGAGTATCCGACATTCCTGGAACAGTGATAAGGGGTCATTTTGACCCATCATAAGAAATGCTTGGAAATGTTCAAAATAGAATACAAAACATGTATTTTCTTTGACTGGGTTTCCAAAACTTTATTTTACACATAAGGACATGACATTAGTGTATGGGCCTTTTATATTACTGATGGACACATGAATAATCACAAACAATTGCACCATGTTTCTGTTTCTCTAAGGAGTTTTCACAAAATTAACCAATTGAACAACTTTACTTAGTCGTCCACATTGCAACAATTATACATTTTCAGTAATTCTTTAGGCAAATTAAAAACAGGCTAAACACATTTTGCACACAGAACTTCTACTTTTCGTGCACATTTTCCGCACACTGCTTTGAGGCACTTGCTGCAGGCATCACTAGACTTGTTGCCTTTACACAGACCAACTTGGCACTTCTTCCGCTTTTTAGATGGACATGGTCCCACAGCCTCCTCCTCTTGTTGTTGTTGTTGCTGCCCTTGCTTGTCCCGCCTTGTTAGTTCACTTGCCAGCTGGAGGATGAACTTCCTACCCGTTACTTGCTTGTACATGCCCCAAGCATTGATAGCTGTTAGGTCCAGGATATTGTAAAAGACATGCATTGGCCACCTCTTGCATGCACCCTTGGTGGTATACTTACGGGGCATTTGGTCGACCACTCGGGCTTGTTCATCATAAATTGGTTAAATCTGCACCTGGTTTTGCTGGGAAGTAATTATTCATCGACTGTAATATTTTCACTTGGGCGGTAACAATGAAGGCAATTTTCCACAAATTTGTCCCAGATTTCAGTTACAAGTGCGAACCTGAGCTGGCAGGCGCTCAGCTCAGGTTGATTTCTCGTCAAAACGGAGGAATCTGAGAAGCTCTCGAAATCTATCTCTTGACATTGTGTCCTTCAGGAATTACTGTCGACAAGAATGCAGCCACAGTTCATCCACAGACACACCTTTTGAACACAGGACACTGTGGGTATACATGATGGCAATCACAGCCTCCAACTCACGAGCGACACGGTCCAGTCCGTGAAGTTCTTTCTGAGCATTTGATTCTGTGCGTCCTTTCATTAGACGAAGCATAGATTCAGAGAGGAGACGAAAGGCACTAATGGCAGAGTCGTAAACTCGGTGGTAAGAATATGTTGTGGGACCTCCCCGCTCCTTCAGGACGTTCGCTGAAGCTCGCCTTCCAGATGAAGAGTTTGAATCCCAGACCTCCCACTCTGCTCCATCTCGGGCAACCATCTTCAGTGATGAAACACCTAACCGAGACTGAGACATTAGGGGCGAGTTCTGAGATAGATTAGCATTTTGAACTTCCCCTGCAGGTAATTCATCCTCTGTCTTGTTGTGACCTTTGTCCTCACTTATCTCTCTTGTCTCAAGCAAAAAATCACCATCTGAATTGGATAATTCACCTTCAGGCTCAACGTCTGAATTTTTTAGCATACGAGACACCTTGTCAGCAGAATGACGATCGTAGCACGACATGCCTGTAAGAAGAACACTTTCTAAATGATGAGATGAATACAATAATCTCGCTAACTAGAGCACTCCATCTGACAGTCATAATGTTATTTGCTTCATGTCCCACTGACTACTCTTTTACAGTTTTCGGAGACGCCGAGGTGCCAGAATTTTGTCTCGCAAGTTCTTTTACCTGCCAGTAAATCTACACACACACGAGGCTGACGTATTTGAGCACCTTCAAATACCACCGGACTGAGCCAGGATCGAACCTGCCAAGTTGTGGTCAGGAGGCCAGCGCTTCAACCGTCTGAGCCACTCAGCCTGGTTCATCTGACAGTAAGAGCAACACAATACTAATAATAATGTCCAGATACACACTGTTGTCTGACAATGCAAACTGCTGTAATAAGGAATACTGTACAAGTGTCAAAATGACCCCTCCCGCTGTCCAGGGTATGCCATATCAGAAAACAATGAGAATGTAAATATTTTGCTGGGTGCGATACATCACTGTAAACGAGATGAAAAATGATGAAAAGTCAAGATATTTGAAGAGAAATGATTCAAGAGTGTAAACGTTATTAAAGAAAAAATTGAAGGTGGGTGTCATTTTGACCCCTTCCGCTGTTCTAGTGTTAAGGGATCAGGTATCTGATAACAGAATTGCTTACAGCAGCGAGAAAAGACATACTAAACACCTCAAGTGACCACTTCGGTCAGAAAACTGTATGGACACAGGATGGACGAATAATTTCCAAGTGACCACATGAGTTGACCTTAACAGTGTTATTCAAGAGGTGAAAGAGTGAAGTGAAGTAATGACAATGGAGAGAGAGAGAGCGTGCAAGTGTGTGTGTGTATTTGTTTCTTTGTTTTGTTGGTAGCAGTTCTCAGGAAATAACAGAGGTAAGATTATTCTATTGTATTTGTCACCATACCAAAGCTGAAATAACTTGTTCCACTGAAAGTGATGACCATCACCCCATGTTTCCTCTGCTTCCCCATCCAATTCACCCCTGAGACAGCTTCCTGCATTCCTTTCCTCAGCTGAAGACCACGCCTCACAGGTTTCCCCACCACCACCACCACCACCACCACCTACTGGGCTACTAGCTCGTAAATCCATTGAGAAAATATGTGTGAATCTGCTTACCTGCTTGTTCGATGTTCATATCAACACTCTACTTTACAATAGAAAAGTTTTTATTATGTCCTCCTGTTCAATACATGTATACATCTTTTGATGGAGTGATTTTTAATCAAACATGTTTCGGCTCATTTTGAGCCATCTTCAGTGATTAATTATTAAAAGCTACATGAACTGACATTGAAAGAGTATCATTAAAACCAATGAGAAAGAATATATAAAATCCAAGTGAAACATGATGATAATTCTAAAACAAAACAAGGTTGTGGCAAGGTTGGAAACCTCTGTCTAAAAGTTTTGTATACCACTCTAAAACGAGGACAAAATCATAAATTAAAATTTACAAACAGTCTATCATCAATAAGTCACATGTTCATGTAGTCTGGTGGGCAACAGAAGCTAATGTATAAGAGAGACAAATGCCGGGTACAGCATTGTGTGACTCGAAATAGTGGAAACCATCAATATCATATGAAGTCCAATCTGTAATGGAAAGAGGGTAAATGAATGAATGTAAAAAAGCTAAAGTTGATAGACAAGGGATAAAAATGAAAAGAAAACTTGTGACTCACTTATTAAATAACTGCCCTCTCAAACAGCCTGACCTTGTTGGTTTAGAGGCCTCGCTTCCACTAGTTGTGTTTGTGGCTGACTCAGCTGTGTTTGTATGGTTGGAAGAAGGAGTGGAGGGAGTGAGGGAGGGAGGCACTAAGCAGGTGGGGAAGGGGAGGGGGAGGGGCAGTGTTGAGTTGGAGAGCTGGAAGCAGGGTTCGTTCTTATTATAATATTGTTGGCAAATAAATGGAATGAACGTTTTGAGTAAAGTATTCTTTTTCTGTTAATCTCATTCAAATTGTGAGGGTTCCTAAATTGGTATATGTTGAGCATGCTAATTTGGGTGAAATGCTGACAACAGAAATGAGTTAGCTGGAAAATGTCTAATGTCCAATAATGGACCAACTATATTGGAATTATAAATTTACTCATTCGGGACAAATATTTCAGGTTCTTTATGGCAATCAACACCTATATCATCTGATGGCCAGCCAGACATCAATTTTTGAAAATGAGACAGTCCCTCATAGTGCTTTGGCACTGCTGGTGGCTCCAAGTAGCCTACGCAGTGGCCTAAAACGCATTAATATACGCCTGAATTTTTTCGGCCGGGTGGCCCTCACATATAAAAGCTAACTCAGTCGGCCCAATAAAACAAACAGGCAGACGCCTAGTTGGCAATCGCCTCCCCAACGACATGTACTCCTGCCTCATCACAGGCGTGGACACCGCCCTCCCTGCAAACGACATTATCTCCGAACTACGTAACACTGGCACCCCAGTCTACGATGTTTTCAGGCTCCTGGATCACTCCACTTTCGCACCATCGCCGCAGATTCTGGCCTATCTATGCAGTCAAGATGAAGGGGCAAGCCTTCTAGCCACCGGCACGATTATCAAGAGCAGACTCCACGAAGTGGTGCCCACCCCGGCGTATATACTAAAACAGCTCCTCGATAACCCTTCCACTATTTCCACCGTCAACGAACATCAGCCCCGAATAACCCAGCAGCCCTCACCACCTCCTACGTCCATTTTCTCCACAACTACTACTACCACCATCACTACTTCGGCCTATACTCCTTCCCATACTCCCACCATTATAACCACGTCCAGCCACCCTTCACCTCTAATGTCAACTTCCATCACTTCCCTAAATTCAACACCACCTAGTACCCAGCAACCCCTACCAGCCACACAGATGCAACCACCGCAGCACAGCCAGCCTCACAAGGAAACGCAGCCGCCGCAACACCAGCACCTCAGCAGCTTCTATCTCCGAGCTGTGTCATTTGAGGCATAGGCCCCGCCATCACAGAAAAGGACATGCAACAAGAACTCCAAACAGCAGGCGTCCCAGCCCGCCACGCGTACTGCATCTATAACATCTATAACGCCAACGGCCCAATGTTCATGGTGCGGCTACAACTCCCCTCTGAAGACGAAGTACATCACCTGATTACCACCGGCGTCCGAATCCACAGCCAGCACTACCGAGTTGAGCACTCTCGCTCACCACCCCATACCGTGCGTTTCCCTCCTAACAACTCTCATCGTCGCCCCCGGCCAACCTCTCCACCCACCCCACCCCCGCAAGCCGTTTACCTACCTGCTCCCCAAACCAGCCTCTTCCCACCCGATACTAGACCTACTTCGCCTTCTAGCCACCTCCATCGCCAATATTACAGCAACCCTCCACTTCCTCACATCACAACCCTACCCTAGTAGTCCCTACTAAACCTTCACACCGAACTGGCAAATTGTACCAGCGATATATGTATCTGTAACAACTCCATGTTAACTGTATGTACGTAATAATTCTCAATAAAAAGCACAAGACCAGAACTACACCCCTTAGCCAAGAGGCCACATCTCCACAACACCCTAATAAAATCTCCTCCTTTAGCCATCTGGTCTGTGGTCCAACAGCTCTATGCTCTGACCAGCCAACCGAGCAGAGGAGGGGTGGCCACGGCTCTACTGTGGCTCTACGCCTTTGCATTCGGGAGGCGGGACAGGGCCAGACCTCACGGCTGGCCCCAACCGCCGGCTGTATTAAGAATGGATGCCGGGACAGTTCCTAGTAAAGGCCACGGCTGCCAACCTCCTCACCTTCTCCGTGCATCTCCTTCACCGTAACAAATCTCCCGGCCTGAGAGACGGCATCACCGTCTAAGAGGCCCGCCTCCCCCTTCAGGGGAGGAATGAAAACATTTTAGTAGTAGCCTCCACGGTGTGCACTAGCCATGTATCTCGGTAGGTGTGCTATTTACCAACTAATGAGCCCAAATTAGCACAGTGGAGTGAAACGCTTGCAACCAGGAATGAGTTAGCTGGAAAATTGATAATGTCCAATAACAGACCAACTATACTGGTATTATAAATTTACTCATTCGGAACAAATACTTCAGGTTCCCCATGGGAATCAAACATCTATATCACAGATAGGTCTTATGGCGACGAGACAGGAAAGGGCTAGGAGTGGGAAGCAGCAAGCCTTAATCAAGGAACAGACCAAAAATTTGCTTGGTGTGAAAATAGGAAACCACAGAAAACCCTCTTCAGGGCTGCCGACAGTGGGGATTGAACCCACTATCTCCCGAATACTGGATACTGGCTGTAATTAAGCAACTGCAGCCACTGAGCTTGGTATTATAGATGCAATACTTCCAATCATCATGCACATATTTAATTACTGCATACACACAGGGATCTTTCTAACACTGTGCAAAGAAGCTCTAGTAATCCCCCTACCGAAGAAACCCTGGCCTACCGGGCGAGTTGGTCGTGCGCGTAGAGGCGCGCGGCTGTGAGCTTGCATCCGGGAGATAGTAGGTTCGAATCCCACTATCGGCAGCCCTGAAAATGGTTTTCCGTGGTTTCCCATTTTCATACCAGGCAAATGCTGGGGCTGTACCTTAATTAAGGCCACGGCCGCTTCCTTCCAACTCCTAGGCCTTTCCTATCCCATCGTCGCCATAAGACCTATCTGTGTCGGTGCGACGTAAAGCCCCTAGCAAAAAAAAAAAAAAAAAAAAAAAAAAAAAAAAAACCCTGGCCTAACCTACCACCTCATTATCGCCCCGTTTCAATTATTGAAAAATTGATTCACCGACAGCTGACGGAATATCTGAACAATTACAATCTTCTCAATCCTCTTCAGTCTGACTTTGAAAAACAAAACAGTACTCAAACAGCGTTACTGAAAATTGCAGATGATGCACGAAAAGCCATGGATCGATGACAAGTGACGATCCTTACCCTTCCTCATTTCAGTAGTGCTTTTGATACCGAAAACTTAGATATTCTTTAGGCAAAATTACAAGCCATGCACTCTAGTCAGATTGTCCTCGCATTCTTTTCTTCTTATCTCACAAACCGCAGACATTATGTTGTCATTAACGAGAGTAAATCTCAATGGAGTGTAAGAAAAACTGTAATCCATCAACGGCAGTGTCCTAGCCCCAACTCTTTTTAGTTTATATTTAAATGACATTACAAAACAATTTAAATTTTGCAAGTATCATCTGTATGCTAATGATCTCCAAATATACTATAATTCCCAAGTTGAAAACATTCATTTTGCAATAAAGCAAATTAATGATGATCTCAACAATTTAATGCAATATGCCGCCAAAAATTTTCTCGTTATTAATCTTAATAAAACACAAGCAATAATCATTAGACAAACTAGACTCATAACTAAACTCAAAAGCATCAAAATCCTCATCATAGAGCTAAGCTGTGTTAATATTACTTTTACAAACACAGTAAAATATAGGGATGGGACAAATGGTTACTTTCCAGCAGTGGTGTGTGGTGAACACTTTTGTTACCCAGGCTGCAATTTATTTTAAAAAGCAATCGCAGCCCCACCTCTCTCTCTCTAAAGCCAACACTATTATTTTTGTATTTTATAAACTCATTCAATAACTAAGTGGAAATATAATAAGCAAATCAGATAATAAATTCATCAACTAAATACTTACTTATTACAACTCACTTGAATAAGAATATTTTCAACTACATACTCGCACAACTTTCAATTAAATTATTATTATTTTAATCAAATATCATCAATTCGGATCAAGAATGATATTTATCACTTGTAATGTAAAGTTACGTGGGTTCGAATATCCATCAGGAAGTTGTAAAATTTAAGAAAAGAGATTTCCACTTCCGGAGGTGCATATGGCCCTGAAGTTCACTCAGCCTACACCAAAAATGAGTACCAGGTTAATTCCTGGGGGCAAAGGCGGCCGGGCATAGAGCTAACCACTCTACCCCTTCACGTGACGAGGTTAACAATGGTGGAAGCCTTTACCTTCCACTTCTCCAAGGGCCTTCACGGCCTGTACGGAGGTGACTTTGCTTTGCTTTTTAATGTAAAGTTACAAGGATGGCAGTCTAGACGATTGTCTGATATGGCCTTGTAATAATACTCAACATAGTCTAGCTGTGTAGATACTGCTACACGGCTGAAAGCATTGGGAAACTGCAGCCATTACTAACTCCCAAGGACATGCAGCTCTCTTTGTATGAATCGTGTACTGATGGTGGCTTCCTCCCGGGTAAAATCTTCCGAGGTAAAATAGTCCCCCATGCGGATCTCCGGGTGGGGACTGTACGAGAGGGAGCAATCATTGGGACATTCTGCGAGTCAGAGCGTGGAATGTTAGAATTTCGGATCGCTGTGGTAGGTTAGATAATCTGAAAAGGGAGATGGATAGACTAAAGTTAGATGTACACAAGAACCTTGTTTATCCGGCCCTCATTAGTCCGGATCTCCGGTTTATCCGCATAAAAAATAACAACATTTATTTATACTTGTACAGTATTTCTTTTACGGAGTCGATTCTTCTTGAATGTCTTTTCCGGCAAGGATAGTTAAGGATAGGAATTGGAAGTAAGTTGGCCGCGGTCTATCAAAGGTACCATCCCGACATTCGCCTGGAATTGAGAATGGGAAACTGTGGACTCTTCCGAAATCCTTGACACATTTGCACGCATTCCCGGATGCTCGGACGTAGATGTGAACGACGTAAATGACTGTAATTCAGGCTACGGCATAATGACAGATGAATAAATTGTTGCCTCTTGTTCCTCAGCAGGTAATGACAGGGGGTGATGGTGAATTCAAAAACGAAACCAGCAGTTCATCAGAAAAATATGGCTCATGGTGATGCAACAATGCAGCTGGACAAACTGATGGCCTATTTAGAATCCCAGACTGAACCAAAACGGCAGAACTGATGTTAGTAAAATGTCTTCGTGAACATGCTGCGCACAAACGCTATACAAATGTAAAACAGAAAAAGCTCACACATTATTTTAGTGCATAAAACGGAGACGTAAATGTAAGAAAAGTGTCCTTACATTTTTTTTGTGCAGTTGAAAAAAGGTATTACTGTACAACTCATGTTAATATGTTGTATAACATGTATTGCATTTGTTTTTTAGTTTTCTGGATTATCCGGATTTTAAATAATTCAGATCAGTTCCGGTCCCACTTAATCTGGATAAACAAGGTTTTTGTGTAATTGGTATAAGTGAAGTATGTAGGCAGGAAGAACACAATTTTTGGTCAAGCAACTACAGAATTATCAACACAAAATCAAATAGGGGAAATGAAGGAGTTGGTTTAATAATGAGTAAGAAAATAGGGCAACGGGTAAGCTACTACGACCATCATAGTGAAAGGATTACTGTTGTCAAGACAGACACCAAACCAATGCCTACCAAAATAGTGCAGGTCTACATGCCTACTAGTTCAGCAAATGATGAAGAAATCAAAAGAATATATGAAGATATAGAAGATTTAATACAATATGTAAAAGGCAACGGGAATATAATTGTGATGGTAGACTGAAATGCAGTGGTAGGCCAAGGAAGAGAACGTAATACAGTAGGAGAATTTGGACTGGGACAAAGGAATGAAAGAGGAAGTTGGCTGGTTGAATTCTGCACTGATCATAATTTAGTCCTTGCTATTACTTGGTTCAAACACCACAAGACCTGGAAACAATGAAAGGTATCAGATAGACTTCATTATCATTATGCAGAGATTCAGAAACCAGATGTTGGATTGCAAAAGTTTCCCCATGAGCAGACGTGGACTCTGATCACAACTTCTTGGTCTTGAAATGCCACCTGAAGTAAATGAAATTGAAGAAAGGAAGGAATGCAAGGAGATGGGATCGTGACAAGTTGAAAAACAAAAAAGTGTGAAGGACTGTTTCAAGGAGCATGTTGCACAAGGACTAAATGAAAAGGCTGAAGGAAACAACAGAGGAAGAATGGACAGTCGTGAAGAATTAGGTCTCTAGGGCTGCTGAAAAAATGATGGGAAGAAAGGAAAGATCACCTAAGAATCAATGGATAACTCAGGGGATACTAGACTGGGTTGATGAATGACGAAAGTAAAAGATTGAATAAAAAACCAGGGCAAAGAGAAACACAGGTGATTAAAGGATGAAGTGATTAGGAAGTGCAGCAGGAAAAATAAGGAAGAATGGCAGAATGAGAAGGGCTTTTTTTAAAAATTATTTTTGCTAGTTGCTTTACATCGCACCGACACAGATAGGCCTTATGGCGACGATGGGACAGGAAGTGCAAGGATGTTGAAAGTTGTATGGTCCTAGCAACGGTAGATGCTGCATACAGGAAAAACAAGGAAAATTTGGAGAAAGGAAAACTAGGTGTATGAATATTAAGAGCCCAGATGAAAAGCCAATTCTAGGGAAAGGAGACAAGGCAGGAAGATGGCAGGAACATATCCAACAGTTGTACCAAGGTAAGGATGTAGATAATATGGGCCTGGAACAAGAAGAGGCCGTTGATGCTGATGAAATTGGGGGATCCAATTTTAAGGTCAGCTTTGAGGGACCTAATTAGGAACAAGGCACATGGAATTGATGACATTACCTCTGAATTACTGACTGCCTTAGGAGAAACCAGCATGGCGAAGTTATTCCATTTAATGTGTAAGATGTATAAGACAGGAGAAATGCCATCCAATTCTCGGCAAAATGTTGTTATATACCTATTCCAAAGAAAGCCAGTGCTGACAAGTGTGAAAACTACCGCTCCATTAGTTTAGTATCTCGTGCCTGCAAGATTTTAACATGTATTATTTACAGAAGAATGGGAAGACTTGTTGAAATGAGTTGGGAGAAGATCAGTTTGGATTCAGAAGAAATGTAGGAACACGTGAAGCAATCCTGACTTTATGTCTAATCTTAGAGGATCAAATTAGAAGGACAAGCCCACATACATGGCGTTCGTAGATCTTGAAAAAGCATTTGATAATGTTGATTGGACCAAACTATTTGAGATTCTGAAGGTGATGAGGATCAGATACCGAGAACAAATAATTATCTACAATCTGTATAAAAATAAGTCTGCACATGATAGGAATCAAGGGCTTTGAAAAAGAACCAGCAATCCAGAAAGGAGTGAGGCAAGGTTGGAGTTTGCCCCCCCCACTACTTTCCAATGTTTATATAACATTAGGAACAAGGAGAGGAAATCAAAACCCTGAGATTTGCCGATGATATTGTTATTCTATCTGAGAATCCAGAAGGTCTGGAAAAATTGCTGAATAGTATGGGGAGAGTATTGGGTAAGGAGTATAAGATGAAAATAAATTAGTCCAAAACAAAAGTAATGGAGTGCAGTCGAACAAAGGCAGGTGATGCAGGAAATATTAAATTTGGAAATGAAGTCTTAAAGGAAGTAGATGAATATTGTTACTTCGGTAGTAAAATAACTAACGATGGCAGAAGTAAGGAGGACATAACATGCAGACTAGCATAAGCAAAGTAGGCCTTCCTTAAGAAAAGAAATTTGCTTACTTTGAACATTGATATAGGAATTAGAAATTATGTTTTTGAAGATTTTCACTGATTTTATCATCATAACTATCACATGTGTTTTAATTGTCTTGCCATTTTGTCAAATCTTTTAGCTGAAGATGTTCCATAAAAGGAACAAAACATGTCCTAGAGATTAAGCTGGATTATATCATGTAATTAATAAAACCATTATATAGAAATTGACAAGTATTGGAAGGTGGGAATCTTGATATAACTTAACCTTAGTTTACTGAGCCAATACGGGACAAAATACGAGATTTATAAGACAGCCGTAATCCGTGAATACTCTTCGTCTTTTTATGGCGGTGGGGGAGTGTGTCGAATAGTGGAGAGTCCCAGGCCGAAAACTATGCCCTTTTACTAATCTGTTTCCTAGGAGTACCCGATGAGTCGGAAAATCTCAGTTCACTACACTGGCGGCGGAAAAAATCTATCTGACATGGAGGCAAATTTTTCCTCCGGGCCAAAGGAGAAACCCCCTCTTCACTGATAATTTGGAAAAAAAATGAATGTAGAATTCAATAAAAGTGAAGAGGAAGAAGCTTTACTTGAGAAACGGCTCTTTTCAGGGTTAAATTTTGAGCTATTTAGTGAATTTTGGTGTTATAATTTGGAATAGGCCTAAATTGTAATTCTAGACCAGGTCATACTACTAGCAGTAGTAGTAGTAGTAGTAGTAGTAGTAGTAGTAGTAGTAGTAAGTGAGCCTCTGCCTTAGGCCTAAGTGTGCACGCTGCTCTTTCAAAACAGCGCATCAGAGTAGGGATCGAATAGCTGAAATACTATGATGAACCAGTGTGTTACGTACCAGCAATATCACAAATGTATGAACCAGAGGAATGGCATGCTAAAGAAGAAAGTTTTCTAACTCCCCAGGTATTTCCCGCCAATATTCAGTCAAGGTGTTATACTCAGTACGCAGCAGTAATCCCATCTATCGGAGTTGAGTGGTAGCATAAGAGAAAAAGAACATCACAACAAAAAATGGTCAATGTAATGTTACTGTTGATCATTGTTAGGCACTTTCGATATTGTAGGCCTTCACATTTAGTTTCCTTCCGACTCTGAAATACCACTCTTATCATAGTCGGTACGGTAAAACTGAATAAAACATACAGTAAATGATTGGAAATTGTATTCTCTATAACTTTTGTTATGTAATACCTTTTGATAGGGCCAATAACATAGGTATTTAAAAATTAAATTTTAGGCGCCTTTCCCCTAAACTACAATTTCATCCAGAGTGATTAAAATTGTTTATAGCTTAGACTGTAGTTTCTTATTCCCTGACTCTATATACCGATTTTCATTAAATTCTGTCAACCTATTTTCTCGTGGTTTGGCTTTGATATGGACTAAGCTACAAAAATACAAATTCATGAATGTCTCTGTTATCATAGCCGATATGGTAAAAATGTGTAAGACATTAAAATCAGAAATTTAATTCTATGTAACTTTAGTTATGTAGTAATTATCGATGGGACCACTAACAATATAAATATTTGAGAATTCAATTTTAGGCCTTCCCAAAAACTACCATTTCGCTCAACGTGAATAAAATGATTTATAGCCTACATTGCAGTGGTTCATCCCCCGACTTTACATACCGATTTTCATTCAATTCTTTTCAACCATTTCCTTGTGATACATACATACATACATTATCATTATAGACTGTTATGCCTTTCAGCGTTCAGTCTGCAAGCCTCTGAGAATTTACTAAACGTCGCCACAATCCTCGATTTGCAACTAGTGTTGTGGCCTCATTTAGTTCTATACCTCTTATCTTTAAATCGTTAGAAACCGAGTCTAACCATCGACGTCTTGGTCGCCCTCTACTTCTCTTACCCTCCATAACAGAGTCCATTATTCTCCTAGGTAACCTATCCTCCTCCATTCGCCTCACATGACCCCAAAGCCGGTTTATGCGTACAGCTTCATCCATCGAGCTCATTGCTAAATTACCCTTTATCTCCTCATTCCGAGTACCCTCCTGCCATTGTTCCCACCTGTTTGTACCAGCAATCATTCTTGCTACTTTCATGTCTGTTACTTACAACTTATGAATAAGATATCCTGAGTCCACCCAGCTTTCGGTCCCATAAAGCAAAGTTGGTCTGAAAACAGACCGATGTAAAGATAGTTTCGCCTGGGAGCTGACTTCCTTCTTACAGAATACAGTTGATCGCAACTGCGAGCTCACCGCGTTAGCTTTACTAAACCTTGATTCAATCTCACTTACTATATTACCATCCTGGGAGAACATACAACCTAAATACTTGAAATTATCCACCTGTTCTAGCTTTGTATCACCAATCTGACATTCAATTCTGTTGAATTTCTTACCTACTGACATCAATTTAGTCTTCGAGAGGCTAATTTTCATACCATACTCATTGCACCTATTTTCAAGTTCCAAGATATTACACTGCAGGCTTTCGGAACAGTCTGCCATTAAGACCAAGTCGTCAGCATAGGCCAAACTGCTTACTACATTTCCACCTAAGTGAATCCCTCCCTGCCATTTTATACCTTTCAGCAGATGATCCATGTAAACTACGAACAGCAAAGGTGAAAGATTACAGCCTTGTCTAACTCCTGTAAGTACCCTGAACCAAGAACTCATTCTACCATCAATTCTCACTGAAGCCGAATTGTCAACATAAATGCCTTTGATTGATTTTAATAATCTACCTTTAATTCCATAGTCCCCCAGTATAGTATACATACAGACAGAAATTACAGAAAAGTAAAAAGTGCATTTCCTTGTTCCTGTGGACATGACCGATACAGAAATACCATTCTTTTCAAATTCTGAGCATTGTACAGACAAAACTCTTATTTTATATATATATATATAGATTAAGTGTAAGAGAGGGCCGGGGGCCCTAACTTCACCATTAATAAAGAAATGAATAACATTAATAATAATAAATACTACAACAGATCCACTTACTGACACGATTAAACACAAAAACACGCAAACAATTGTAAACATTATCATGTGCTAACCACGCATTCAAAGTTGATGCGCCCACAGTATGGTGATGTGTGAAGACGTTCAATATTTGGTATAGCATCTGTGTGCTTTGTTAGTCTAGATAGGTAATATGAAAGTCTTTGGTTCAAACACAAAAATACAAGTCAGTGAGCTGGATACAGACCAGCTACCTTGCTATGCAATAAACTGGCTCATGGACAACTCTCACCAACACAATAGGGCGTTTAGTCAGTCAGTCATCTAGTGGAAAATAAGGGTACTAATGCATTTGTACAGTGTCACTACATTACATTTGACATTGCTAGCTCAATAGCTGAATTATTGTTTCTTCTGAGAAGAAGACGACCTTTAAAGAAACATACCAGGAACTTTCAGTAGCACATTTAATTTACAAGAAATAAACCAAAAAACTACCTTGTATAGTATATCAGGTCATGCTATCTTTAATCAATATACAAGTAAAATAAATACTAAACAATCTCATGTACAACGAATTTAACATACTGAGTGCCATCTCTTTTATCGACCTTTGGTTCCGAACATCCAGGCCTTTTAGAAACACCTCAAATCATTTTGTACACAATTTTTGTGAACATATTAACTCATTACCATAGTCTGAAAGAATGTTTTAGAAGGTAAGAATTAAGTTTCAATACCAGCATTCATATTTTCTAAATTTATTTGACAAAATATCAAATGATGAGGAAAACAATGTGTAACTAGAGTAATGTGAATTTTCAATACCTGAGGTCTAGGGGTAGCAGGCTTGCATCTTACCCCAAAGCCCCAGGTTTGATTACCAGCCAGGACAGGGATTTTTACCTGGTTCTGAGGGCTGGTTCAATTGTCACTCAGCCTACGTACAACTGAGGATCTATCTGATGGTAAGATAGCAGCCCTGGTCTAGAAAGCCAAGAATAACGACCGAGAGGATTTGTTGTCCTGACTAGGCCTTCGGGCTGAGGAGAGGTCACTTGGTAGGCCAAGACCTTTCGGAGCTGTTGCACTGTGGGATTTGGTTTTCTATGGCTTTGATTAATTTCATTTTCAGTTAAAAGACCTTGTGGTATTCGCAACAAATTTATGAATAAATACAAGCGAATAACATCGTAACATATGGAAAATAGTTGCTTCAACTTCTATCTAGGTAATGCGAGATCATCTTGCCACACGATACAGCATGCCAAGTATTTCTTACTAAATCTGGAACTTGTTGACAGATGACACAAATGAACAGCATCAAAGAGAAGAGACCAGTGAGAATAGCCGTGGTAACCGAAAATCCAAGTTCTGGTCATAAATGTAAATTTAAATCACAAGAAAAATGTTTCCGACCTCTACTGTAGCATAGGATGTGCGAGCATTTCACAAGACCAGAGTCAGGGCGGGAAAGGGATTCAGTGTGTTAAAAGTATGTCTCTGAGCGAACATTAACAAGTCACACTAGTACATTCACTAGTATATTCAGAACTACAAAATTCCATGAAGAAAATGTTTAGGACAAGATGTTACTTATTCATTAAAGTCTAATTTCAGAAGAGGTAGGATTAGTCCTACTTTTGCACCACTAGTTGCATATCTAGCAATGCAAAATACATAATACTGGTCATTACCAAATTCACTGTGCAAGGCTAAAAGAAAAACACTTACGACTCTTCTCTTCGTGACTGTACATCTGTAGACTGAACCACTGCATACTTTTTAGTCCATTCCTTTGCAGTACATACATAATCTCTCTTGTGGTACAAGTACTGCTCTGCCTGAGAATTTGAAACCGCACAAAAAGTTACCAACACATTTACATTATTCTGTGGGACAAAAGAGTAGTTCAAGATTTAAAATATGTTAGAGAGGAGATGTGGAATGTCATGAAAGTCTTTCAGTGATAAACTCAAACTGAGCAGAAATTTTCCAAGAAATTTTAATAATGATGTAAAAAAAAATATATAATAATCACCACTACAGTCTGTAGGAAAAATAAAAAAACAATAAATTCTAATATACATGTAAAAAATAGTTCTAGTTGTCAATGTTAGAAAAGAATTCAGGTATATTATTTAGTTTATTTTCTGGGTTGAACCATGTTGTTTTCTGTACATTACGTACAGTTTGCCGACGTTTCGAATACATTGCAGTATTCTTTGTAGGTGACTAAAATACCCCTACTCGATCTGAGGTAATCTTTTTTTTTCTTTTTTGCTAGTTGCTTTACGTCGCACCGACACAGATAGGTCTTATGGCAACGATGGGATAGGAAGGGACTAGGAGTTGGAAGGAAGGGGCCATGGCCTAAATTAAGGTACAGCCCCAGCATTTGCCTGGTGTGAAAATGGGAAACCACGGAAAACCACCTTCAGGGCTGCCGAAAGTGGGATTCAAACCCATTATCTCCCGGATGCAAGCTCACAGCCGCACGCATCTAACCGCACAGCCAACTCGCCTGGTCCGAGGTAATCAGTCTCCCAGACAGCAATCCTGGGAGACTGATTACCTCGGATCGAGTAGGGGTATTTCAGACGACTTGACAAAGAATACTGCATTGTATTCAAATGTCGGCAAACTGTATGTAATGTACAGAAAACAACATGGTTCAACCAGGAAAATAAACTAAATAATTCTACACACCGTGGAAGCTTCACCTTTAAGAACTCAGGTATCATCACTGAAATACTGGGTAGTTTGGACATCAGTCAATTTCAATTTCCCTTTCAAACACTTATTACTTGAAGTATTTGAATTAGCAGTTGACTTTTTTCAAAATATCACAGGGTAGAGAGCATGACTGAGAATACAGGATAATGTGTAACAGGGCTAGTTTTATAAAACTCAGTAAGCATCATAATAATAGTATAAAACCTGGAGTACTAAATTCCATTTACCAAAGTTTTAAAAAATATGTCACCATTTGTATGTACAACTTGAACTAGCAGTTGACACATTTCAAAATATCTGAGGGTAGAGAGCATGCACAACTAATTGAGAATTAAGATAACATATAACAGGGCTGGTTTTATACAACTCAGTGCCATCATAATTATAATATAATACTATATAATTATCAATATGTACAGGACAGGAAGTTATGCACAACTAAAAACAAAATTGCAAGTCTTACATCTGTTCTATGAATCTGACAATTATGCCACCTTTTGGGACTACACGACAGCAGTCTCCAGCTGTATGAAGCTCCACCATCTCCAAATTCTACTACAAACTAATAACTAAATATATGGCAAGACTAAATTCACTACTTAAATTAAAATGTTACCACAAATCTTTCACTCACAAGTAACTAGAATTGCATATTCTCAACATAACTCGCTGACAAAACTATACAGCGATTTTATTTCGCTAGCAGGTTCAGGGCCAGTTGTACGGACAAGGAATAAAGCTGGGGTAACCCTTATCCCAAGGTTAACGCTAGAAACCAGTTGTATGAGGGCTGGATAAGTTGTATTCAGAGTATAACCTCGGAATATACTATTCGGGTGTCAAACAGAGGGATAGTGAGTTATTCCTAGATAAAACATGGCGGATATGATAATAGAGTCGGATAGTGATGATGACATCCTTCATGATTTGTGTTTAAGAACAAGGAAGATGCAGAACATGAGACCTCGTTAAGACCTGTTCCAGAAATTTGATGATGAGTTTTTTGTCAGATTTCAGTTGGTTAAAGAGACTGTTTTGTGTCTTTTGGATATGATCAATGATCAGTTGGAATAACAGGTAGGTTAGCCTGTTATTTTTAATTGATTTTATCAATCTGATGTGTCTAAAATGTGGTGTAGTCACGCACGCTATACCATCAAATATTAGGCCTACTGTTGTTAGAAGTATTTTAGGTTTATTTGTGGGATTGTATATCACTAGGCTTTTGTTAAACATGTGCTCATATAGAAAATAAAATTGGATGTATCAAAAGTTGCTTCCAAACATATCGCTACACGACCTCCACAACAACAACAATAATAATAACTACAACACGAATACAGACGAGAGAGGTGTCACCACCAACAGTTCCTAATCAAAATTCAAACTCAAGTGTTGCAGTCTGTCATAAAACTTACTGAAGTTCATCAACAACTGGATTACATAGTACTCAAAAAAATGTTCACGACAAGGGTTTTCACCACAAATTAATATGACGTACCAGCCATAGAATAATCTTGAAGATCACTTCATACAACTAAGTTAACATAGATACAGAAGCACAAGAACCATATAGAAGATTGAAGAAGGAACTCCACGCAACACAAACTCAAATTTTAACAAGTGTTTTAACACATATATATAGATATATATAGCATATTTAAGTGTGTTTAACTTATTAAGTGTTTTATACTGTGCCTTATGTATTTTAATATGTTTAATGTACTCATGTCCAATGTATACTCAATAGGTTTTAGTTTACTGTAGCCTTCATTACCACTTTGATCACAGATATTTTAACCCCACATAAACAAACACTACTATAATATATTTTATTCTCATCCCCATTAGACATCCGGATGATCCAACATAATAACATCTTTGTGATATTGTCTAATGGCTGTAATATAATTATGTATTAGCTGATGATGGCCATGGAAGGCCGAAACCGGTACTAATGTTAATCCATTTACAATAAATAAGTATTGATAAGTGGAACACATTTCTTGTCTGTACAGAGATCCAACCTAATCTTGAATTTATGTTTTCAAATTCAAACGGTCGTCGAGAGTCAAGCGTCACTTCACAAAGACCGGCTGGAGAGAGTCCGGGGAACCACTGGCTGTAAGAGAAACTGCCTTTCTCTATAAAGCGAAGGGAGCCGAGCAGCTCACCCCTTGTGATTGACATTCCAGTACGTAGTGCGTATCGTTCGCGAGTAACCTCGAGACCGCGTGCCTAATTTAACTCTTTAGAACAAGGTGAATTTAAACTTATTACGAGATGTAACTAGCTAATCCAAGCTTTGACTGTGAAATTAAACGTATCACTAGGATATAACTAGCTCATCCGACCTCACTGTGAATTTGAGAATTATAAACTAAATCGAGTTCACGATTTTTATTGCGGTTTGCGAAGATATTTCGCCTTTTGAACTTGTCTGTGACTGGTTTTTTGACCGTAATAGGCTATACTTTGAACGGACTAATTTAGAAGTAGGAGATTTGTCAATTGGCCTCACCTAGGTCACACCACTGTGCGTGGTTACGTACAAGGCAGTAACAGGAAGAGTGTTCATTTTGCAGCAGCCAGTTCCAGGACGATCTAAGCTCAAGAGAGAAGCAGACGGCAACAGAGATGGCATTCCAGGGAATCAAGTTCCAGTGTTCCAGACTTGACGTCCACAGCAACATGATGGCTAATTCCACCACGAGCCCCAGACGGAAGCCAGAGGCAATGTCGGGAGACATCAGATGAGTTAATCTACACTTTTTAAGCATGACATATAATACAGACTCTTCACATGCCCAGTTCTTTTTATTTTTATCTTGTATATATTTTCATTACGTAAATTCTATGACTTATGCATAATGTTTCATGTTATTTAAATTAATTTTCAGGGCTGATGATTCACGTGTGTATATTATTAGCTTTGATTAGATAGTAAATGGGAATATTAGTTGTGGTTTCCATGTGGTATTGTTTTATATAGTTTCATTAGTGACATTTCTGGGTGCCAAGATTTATGATGTCAGTATCGTCAAATTATATTCAGAGGTTAGATCAACTCCAGTAGTTAAGGTTAGGATGTGCACGAATGTTTGCATGTAGCATGTCTTTCAGCATGGAGTCATACCAGTGAGGTAATTTTTCCACCATTGTGTTGAGCTAAGATCTTTCAGATTAATTATGCAACAGACCAATCCGTAGCTGAGGGCGAGACGTGAACCCATAGAGGGTAGAGTGTGAGGCCGGAATGCGCCCAGAGATTTGTAATACTACCGTCACGAGATAGATGTGGATTTAGTCGTGTGAAGACTTTGTGGATAGCCTGTGAATGAGCCGAGATTCGAACCTGCAGTGTTCGAGAGATTGAAAACCAGAAGCGCTTACAAGAGTATATTTATGTAAAGTACGGGTGATATGTGTCCTGAAGCGGCATTATTTAGACGCGAATGTTGAATGCCATGAGGGCTTATTTTTGTGATTGCTTCCCTGTTTTGCAAGCAGCTGAAACTTCTTTTGTAAGCCAAGAGGACAAGAATTTGTTCGGAATGCAGGTTGGCACGATGTAGGCGACTTGTGACGTGGTAGTTGGTGTGTAGGCTGTCTAACATTATATAGTAATTCAGGCGAAGGGGAGGTCTTCTCTGCAGTTAAAGCTTATTTCCGCCACCCATTCACTTTCTCCACAGCTGATATCCCACATGTGCAACCAGGATATCAGAAGGTGATATCTGTGCATTTTTTTTTTTCCAGATGGTATTTTCAGTGCACTGCATTGTGATTTGTGTGTGCTTTCTGTTTGTCTTGTTGTTAATTTTTGTGTGCACCATTGATAACAAGTGTGTACAGCGTGCGCTGGATTTAGTCGTGGGGTTTTCTGGACCTCTTCAATTGTATCCGGGAGGACCCTGTGATAGTAAATTCAGTGCCTTTTGGGGGAAATGTGTCAGTCCCAGGATTGTGTGATGTGACCGTTCACAACGTCACATATAGTATGTCATGATACCCAGGAGATGAAATATACCGTTTTCCGCATCATTCTGTGGTAAAAACTGTCCAAGTTAGGATTTATCCACCCGCTCCGGGATGCGATTCGCAATATGCTGGCTCGCGTGATCCAACTCTAGTTAAACGTAAGGAATTTCATGTTTTTATCTGTATTGAACTGAGATCACAATTAAATATGCTTATAGTAGGTTCCACCTTTTCAATATATTTACAATGTTGTTATCTGATGTTTACAACATTATTTATTACAAATTACAGGACATGTTTCGGTGTATCATTTTTAACACCATCATCAGCTGCATGAAAAGTGTATAGAAACTTGGCAGTCAAAACAATGAACAGCATATTATCATATTTAACTCCTTATATACAGGCAATAGAATGATGCTATGATTAAATTTAACATCTTATTATGCTAGGTTAAAAATAATTTGTGTAAGAAGGAGATTCTTGCATGTCAAAATATAAAATTCTTCATTTGGTATATGAATGGTCTTCGGTTCCTTAATGTCTATAATATTATACACTCGTAATATTGGTTTCACATGCGATCCTAAATTAGAGGATTGAAGTTGAATGCAGTCCGTTTGACATTAAGATATTCATTTTTTGTATATGTTATTTTGTTGAATTAAAAGTTTGTTGCATATAAAAGAATTATTAAAGCTGAGCCGTCTTCTTATTTTTGTTGAGTAAAAACGTAGTATTTTTTATGCTGTCTGTGTAGTGGTTGAACTGTGATATTAATTTGTTCTGTAATATGAGCAGTGTAACGCAGTGATTTATTAAAGTCTGTGAATGTATGTGGAAATAACCACAATCTGAGTAAGTTGTTTGCGCGTACAGTGTGCCGCTAACAAATATAGTAGGAACGGTACAAAACCGCGATGATCGCTGTCCGTGTGTTAAAGAGGTCTGCATCGAACCTCATATATGCCTAAACTAATACGGCTCAATTAATATAAATAGGCACGTGTTTAACTAAGTGCATGGAGCGAGTGTACTCTATATGAATGTGAAATATAAGGAAGGGAAGTGAACGGCTCATTGTTGGCATGATTAAGGGCAGTGCCACGTTAGATCAATCCCTAACGCAGTAGAGAGCTCGACTTACGTATGACTAAGTGCAATAGAGTATGCCTGAATTATTGTTGTGTAATACGGAGTGCTAACACATTAGTGGCCTAACCAGTGACATTTCTAAGTGAACCAGTGGAGCTTCAGGACTTAAGACTAGCTGTCAATTAAAGGGATAGGTGGATGAGAAGGGAATAATGTCGGGCTTCAAGGACACAACCGACGTTAGGTTGGGATGCTTGTGTCATTAAGCAGACCCAACCATATATTTAATCTGTGATGTGTAATATAAACTAATTCATTCATATGAGATAACTTCCGCTCATTTACATAAGGAGTCTACAAGAACATCGGAGTGAATGAGGTATCTAGCTGCCTGCCGGAATTTCACCTGGTGTAGCAGAGAACATCTGGAACTTTGCACGAGATCAAGCCGCCATGTTCATGACTTGCCAGTTGGTTTCTAAAGGACTTCAAATCGCTGAAGGCATCATGCAGATCGAATAAACACATGGATGTGCCCTCCTGTAATGCTGTGTTCATGGTTTTTCCGGAGGATGAGTACATTTCCAATTATATGTAGCTTTGAAAGTCATATCCTATTGTAAATATAGAATAAATTTGCATGTAGTTGTAACATAGATCGCCAATATGCCATTTCAAAGGGATGATAATAATTTCATTTTATTTTGGTTTTTTTATGGAATACATTCATCATGGTTTGGAACAACCATATTTTACTTCCGTTTTTATAAGGGTTTTTGGTAATGCATGACGTAATTCTAAGGACCTTAGATTAATTAAGTGCGAAGCACTGTAGAGTAAAGAGGGCTTAAATATTCTGTAAAAATGACTCCAGTTACCATCTTCTCTATAGCAAATATGTATGAGTCATCAAAAATCTCTCAGTAATTGACTTTCACACTTGGTAGCGAGTCCTCCTAACTAGTAATTAGGGCTGCTGAAACAACGGATGGAGACATGACATTGGGGTATATATATCGTTGAATTATTTAGCTTGTGAGTGCGTGATGTAATTCGGACCCGTGCAAAATAGCATTGTATTCGAGGTACCGAGAGGAGGAACGAGGTAACTAGGCAGGCTGTAGCCCTAATGTATATTGTAAAGTTTCCCCTGGAGTCTGCTATTAATATGCGCGAAGTGGATACCGTGCTACGAAGATGACGATTACGGCCGGATTTAGAGCCGGTATTTAATGTGCTGCCATTGTGGCCAGAAAAGAAGTGAGATTATTATTTGCCATGAAGCAATTGTATGAGAGGACCCAGTGGCCACTATTTGGAAGTGTGTCGTGGGCGACTAACAGCTGGGTGATTTACGAGTCCGTCAAAAGGGACGAAGTAAAGTGTTTGCTCCATTGAAAGGGAACAGAACACAAGTAGCTGGTTCATTCCTCTTGGCACAGCGATTACGTGCATCAATTTAAATATTACCAACATCGCATAGATTCCAATGTGCATTAAAGGAAGGGTCCCTCCAATTTTTCCTTAGTTATTTACAGCGTGCAGGGAATTCCAGGTTAAATATACCCCGTCTCAGCAGATCCCGAGTTCATTCCAGGAGACAGTGAAAGTTTCTACTCACTGTCACCAGCAACAGATGATTTGTACCACCTGTGACTCATCGTGTGTGTTTGAAATGTATTTGTTCATGCCCATCTCTTGCAGGAAGTGCTATGATACTCTATTTATAATGTTAGGGTATTTGAGTTGCTTTAATTTTGTCCGCAGGTAGCAACGTTGTGTAAATAATGTCGTGTTATGTGTATTGATAAAAATCCTAATGAAACGAGCGTGTGTATTATATTGCATATTCAGCAATGATTAATTTAAGGAAGTGTTGTGATACGACTTTCAAAGGTCCCAAAAATGTATTCATAGAAACATACGTTCACTTCAGTTCATAGGATATCGTAACTTGATATAATTTGAATATATTAATTCTCAACAGGTAGACAGAATTACAGCAGGGTATGTCCCTACTAATTAAATGTGCGCGCAAAATGATAAGTGTAAATGATTCAAGAAGGAAGCGCCTCTCTAAGTTTGAAATAGTGTAAATAATTCAGGAGGAAAGGCTTCTTTGAATATGAAATAATTCAACGTCGAATGAGGTGTAGAGAGAAACTAACAAAACATTCACGTCAAGATCAATCTAAATAATATTTGTAAAGTGCGTTATATGGCATATCCATGTTAATAAGATGTGTTTCACTAGTATAGTAAAATTGTTATACAAGATATTGTTTCTCTTCTCATTAGTAATGAACTAGTGTTCCTCTCATAATTAATATTCCCCTACTATAGAGATTATCAGAAAAGTGTCGCCCCATCAGACGCTCCAGTCAGACCCAAAATGCTATAATGACTCACTTAGTGAATCATTCTAGTAGGGGAAGGTGAGACTTCAATAACCGGGCTGAGTTCGAAGCTCATCGGAGGTGCTCCATTCTAATATCATATTCATGGACCACGGTAACTTGTTTATGTACTGAAGCCTTGGACAGGTACAGTATTTTGTGTATATTGTTCACCGACTTGATTCGGATTTTATATAATTTTGGGTGAGACATGAGAGTCCTATTATTATGTGTCATATTGAAGTATACAGTTAACCTGCAGCTTCGTGCCATTCGTAGATAACTCATCTGATTATTCAACATAAATACGCGATCCCTCCGTAATTCATCACTTACGACATTTTAATTTAGGTTTGTGACCCACTTCGCAACTCTCACTCGTGACGTCGAACTTATTCATGTAAAAAAATTTAAAACTTATTTTGATTTTTGTTGTATTTTTTCATGCCATTTGATTATTAATTAGTTCCACCCTTTATATCTTTGACTTCTCATTTAATTAAGATATGTAGTCTTGCACCTGTCCAATTTGATTTAAGTAAATTGTAGTTAGTTTTTAGACCCACTGTACAACCAGACAATGCATGCAGCTTCTCCGCTGAGCTAGGCCAAGATTTGAGGACAGGGTAAGGTACAGTACAATGATGTAAGTTCACAATTTACATTCGCTAAACAATTTATACACTTCATTGATTACATTCTGATATTCAGTAAGGCTTCTAGATTAATACAAATGCAATAAATAAATACAGGCATTACTGCTTCCCGCCATCTTGCCAATGAACTGTATTTGTAAACTCTTCTTCCTGCCTCCTGGTGGTCAAGCGCTAAATAAAAACAACTGAAGTACATACTACATGTCCTGCACAAGCACTGCAGTCCAGTCTAGCGCCAAGAAAATATCAAATAAGTTCAGACATAAATACAATACGAACCCGCACAATTGTGCGTACACAATCTGAAAGGGTTAAGTGGAAGAAGTGTTTTCCTGTACTGGTAAATGGAATTAGACTGAGGTCTGACAGGGTGGAAGCAGTAATTGTGGCATGTGCTATGCTCACAATTTAGCAGGGAAATGCTATTTACTTTACGTCGCACTGACACAGATAGGTCTTATGGCAATGATGGGACAGGAAAGGCCTAGGAATGGGCAGGAAGCGGCTTGGCCTTAATTAAGGTACAGCCCCAGCTCTGCCTCGTGTGAAAATGAGAAACCACAGAAAACCATCTTCAGGGCTGCCAACAGTGGGATTCGAACCCACTATCTCCTGGATGTGAGCTCACAGCTGTGCGCCCCTAACCCACGACCAACTCGCCCGGTGCAGGTGAAATGAATGAGGACTTACCTCTAATAGACCCTCAGCTTCAGGAAGCTATCAATGCTGCAACTGAAGACGAGAGAGAAACAGTGGCGAATGAGGATGTGGGATATATTGCCGTTAGGGATAACTCTGTGGATTAGTTTGGCTTTGGGCCTTCAGGATAACTCTGTAGATTAGTTTGGCTTTGGGCTTTCAATCAGAACTGTATGAAACACCTTTTGTTCATAAATATTTTATTCTTATCAAACCTAGTACAAAAAAATTATGGTTTAAGGTTTTACAGGGTATCCTCTTTAATTTCTATGTCAAGCAATAAACGTTTTTTCTTTAGAAGGAAGAGAGCTTCTTCTCTTCTCTTCTTTCCACTTCATTCAACTGTTTTTCTAGCAGCCTCTGATAGCTAAACTAGTTCTGCCTTTGCTGTCACCCACGATTGAATATTTTTACCCATTGCAGAAAGTGTCACGGTCTTTTCTTAAATGCTGGCTTACACTGATTAAGTAGAGGAAGTTCCACCTCCACCTCTCTAGGGTTAGTACCCCAAGTAGCTGCAACTATAAAAGCAATTTTCTTCTTCTTCTTTCCGATGAGCCATGCTAAGGACCACGTGCCAATTTTAATTCAGTTCTTCATACTTTGTTGTTTTCTCTTCCGCTCCTTCCAATATTCTTTCATCCTTTCACTAGGCTGTTTCCTTCTGTCCTTGGACCACTTCGTACCAAGCTTCTTGTTCAATCTTTCTTGGAATCTTTTCATACTTACTACACTCTTTCTAAAAATTTCTCTGACCATAGTTTCTTCTTCTCTTATATTATTTCTTTCTAAATCTTTCTTTACTTCTTGAATCCAGCCTTTTTGTCCCAAGGGTACTTGAAAAGTTAATCTGGAATCATCCATTCTGTAAATATGTCCAAAAAATTGCAATCTCCTTTTTCTTATGGTTTCTATTATGTTTTCTATGTTCCTGTATATTTCATCATTAGATCTTAACTTCCATAGTTCTGTTGTTTTCACAGGGCCAAGATTTTTCTCATGATTCTCTTTTCTAGTACCTAAAGTTTATCTAATATATAGTTTAGTACCAGGCATTCACTTGCATATAAGCATTACGGTTTCACCACTGTAGTGTAGTGCCTTATATTAAGATTTTTAGATAGACACTTTTTGTTATAAAAATTCTTTGTGATACCATATGCTCCTTCCATCTTGTGTACCCTTTCTCCTACTGCAGATTTGTCTAAACCATTTATTTATTTATTTATTTATTTATTTATTTATTTATCCACAATGCACAAGATACAGCTACATTGAGCAAATTTCACATGTACTGTCAACAGACTAATTAACAAGTGTAAACTTTCATGACAAAATATAACAAACATAACAAAAGATAGCAAGATTAGGTACACAGCCTACTAATAACAACTGTCCAAATAAAAAACCATGAGAATGTCCATGTTTAGAGCCAAGTCATTATGCGTTAAAATGGCGGTATAACCACTTCATATCAACTTATCCTTAAAGGAGAACATAACACAAAAATCAAGTTGCCTCAGAATCAAAGAGTGTATCGGACAGTGTTCAACTATATATTTGTTTTTGCTGTGAGCCGCTCCGCAGGCCAGTGAACTAAGGAAACACGAGTAGCTGTGATGTCACTGCGCTGTAAGTGCTGAGCGAGCCATCCAGTTGATTATTGCAGTACGCGCTCAGCCGCTCTTCTGTTTACTTGAAGTGTTGTTTATTATAATAGTGCGGTGACTGTCGAAATGCCTTCCTATAGTGTGTACGGCTGTAACAACACAACGAGTAGAAACCGAAAGAGTAGAGAGAACGAAATACATTTCCATAGGTTTCCAAATCGAAGTAAGTTGCCTTGAAGGTTTAGCAGTTGGGTACAATTTTGCAAGAGGAAACACTTTTCTCCCTGTAAGGGAGCTACTGTGTGCTCAGTGCATTTTAAAAATACAGACTATGATGAAACACAACTTTTGAAAATGAAGGTGATGCCTACGGAAAAGCTGCAAGGTCCGAAATTGAAGCCAGGGTCTGTTCCTTCAATAAGATGTCTGGCGTCGACAGATGGAGATACTTCTCAGGCAGGAATGCTAATTCATATGGAAGCCACTTCACAAAATACACTGTGGGAGTACTCGTCAGGAACTAAAAAGTGCAGGACGGAAAGGTATGAGGCTAAAAGACGAAGGGAGTTTGTTGACACATTATTAAACGAAAGTGATAACGATAATGATGTACACGACGTTCAGAATATGAGTGAAAATATTTCACCAGACAGACACGAATGTAGTGTAGAAATACAGTGTGAGTTAGGAAGTGAAATAGCTAGAAAATACTTCGATGTTGCAACTTCCGGCACAGCCCTTGAACAGTGACGTAATGGGAGAACAGTTGAATGACAGTTTCTATGAACCAGATGAAAGTGACAGTGAAAGTTATATTAGTGATACTGATAACGAACACACTTAGGATGATGTAGCCTACATATTACAGGTTCATATTTCTTTGTAGCGGGGACAAGTTTGCTCACACTCTTTGAAATTTGTTACATTTGTAAAAGTAAAGTGAAAAACATTTCACATTACAATAAAGGGACTATGCTGTGCGTAAAATCACTTTGCGATTGTGGTAATAAACTCTGTTGGTATTGTCAACCTATGGAAGGAAAGAAACCGAAAGCAAATGTCCTAATGTCATCAGCATTTTTGTTGTCAGGCATTCTGTTTGAAGCTTTTCGGTCATTCTGCAAGTCCATTAACTTACATATGATGTCACGAACTGTATATGATAGAATTATTCATAGAGTAAATGGTCTGATAGTGGAGGGTGCTTGGGATCAAGAAAGGACTAATGTTATTGTTTGTTTGAAAAGCAGTGCCAAACCCATTTGGTTAGCTGGAGATGGCCAGTACGATTCTCCCGATTTTTCAGCCAAATATTTAGTGTATTCACTAATGGATATAAATACAGGCCGCATAGCTCATTTGGAACTTGTTCAGTGTGTGATGGTGAAAGGTGATCTTGAAAGGGTTGCGTGTAAAATCGCGATGAGGAAGATTGTACAGGAAGAAAATGGTAATATAAAATTCTTCCTTTCCGATAGACACAAAGGAGTAAGGTATTTACTGAGAACGCAGTATCCTGATATTGAACATGAATTTGATGTTTGGCGCATATCAAAAAGTCTAATGATAAAATGATAAAAATCATCCAGAAGTTCAAGCATGGAAGGCCAGTATAAATAATCATTTATGGTGGGCAGCACAGACATGTAATGGAAACAGTTCTGTGTTAATCGATAAATTTACGTCAATTTTGCACCACGTAAAAAATGAACGTAAGTGGTTAGAAAATGGTGAATGGAAATCCCGTGAGCACGATACATTAACGGAGGAGAAGAGAGAAAGAAAATGTGGATTAAAGGAAATTCAAGTTCATATGAAGCCTTGAAGAAAATAGTTATAGACAAATCTTTTTTAAAAGATGTGGAACATATAAAACACTACGTTCACACCGGAGGCCTAGAAAGTTATCACAACCTTCGTTTGAAATACGCTTCTAACAGAGTTAATTTCTCGTACAGAGGCTTAAAGCTCAGGTCAATGATTGCTGCATTGAACTATAATTGGAACATCAATAAATTGAAAGCTGGTATCAAAACTCAGTACTCAAAATCAACAGGAGCCTGGGTGATAAAACAGAAATATGAGGCATCAAAAGCATTGGACTGAAGAAAGCAATAATGAACAAAATAAATCTCTTGCAAACTAACTATAGTAGAGCTTCACCTGAAGATCAAGCAATGGATCTGTCACTGCCTAAAAACATCGCTCCAATACCTCGACCTTCCAATGACGACCTGATCAAGAAGCACTTCTCACGATTTCACTCGCAACAATAAATGAGGTACCGTACTTCATGTCAAAATATTCATTATTTATATTTATCATACAAACAAGCTTAGGAAACTCTTATATAATGCTACTATTTAATTTCATTTCTTCATTTACAGCTTGAAGCCCACATAGGTGCCATCGGGTTCCGGAAATGTGTTCCTTATGGTGTTGACAACATACGATGGTATGACAACTCTGTTCTTTTTACCAATCGCAGTCCATGAATTTACCCACGAAGTAAACTGTTTGTAACAAATAAAACGCCAAGTTCTATTTGATGGATTTAAAGCTGTCAGTAAACGTTTCCTTGCCAAGTTATTTGTTTTTAAGCTCATATTATGCCTTGTCATTGTCAATACTTCATGATCTAAAATAAGCCTTGTAAACGAGGGATTTCTTGTTATACACATACATTTCTCCAGAGTTCACTGCTTTTACATTGTCTAATACACTTTCTTCACCCGTATCCATGATGGTACACTCATTACATTTACACCAAATTCGCGTGCCGGCACGGCCTGTAGCGTTTAGCATATCCATGTCAAGATTGCTATCTGAATGGACATCAGCAAATGTCGTTCGTTCTGGCTCATACTGATACGGACGAAAGATATTTACATCCACTATAAATAAAAATAAGCCCACTAACACTTGCAACAGAAGAACACGGCAGGAGCAGATGAAGTGCGGGAAAAGACTGCGCAAGTTTACTCCCAGCGTCAAGCCTGCCAGGTAGACTCTGGGGCGCAGTGACGTCATGACCAGTTACTACATCCGCACATAACTTGAGAATGGTTGGACATAGAGGCACCAGATTAACGGCATTGTTATTACATTCCCATAATACGTGTTTAGCAATGAATAACAAAACCTGTGTTTTTGTATTGTGTTCTCCTTTAAGAGACCCCTCTCGGATACACTTTTACTTGATGCTATTTCAAGCTCTTCACTTCAATTAATATTGTTAAAGAGAGTTGGGAGGTGGATTAGGAAAGATTGTTGAAGTATTGAGTGCTGAGTGTGGGTAATGTGGAGAAGGTCTTTGGTTCTGGTGGAGCGGGAAGGAACACGGAGAGAGAAAACTGGCACAAGATGTTCCAAGCAGTAATGCCCATTTAAGATCCCATGGAGCAAACTCAGGTCAGCTACCTGGCGCCTGATGTGCAGCAGTGACACATTTATTGCCCTTAATACCTCCTATAGACAGATTTCTGAGCTTGGGGTTTCTGTTCGTAACAATTGAAGCAAAAAAAGGACACTGGAAGGGGAGGCTGCTGTCTAAATCGGAGAGCAGTAGTTCAAGAGAGATTGAATGATTGTGAGGAAGAAGTGACGACGAGCAGTAGGATCAGAAATTTCTGTGAAGCGGTAGAGAATGTTTAGGTATTTCATAGCCTTGGTTGTATATGTTTCTATGTGGTTCTTGAATTGCAATTTTGTATCGAATACTACATTTAAGTCATGCTGTTGCGTAACTACGATGATGGGCTTGTTGAGTACGTAATATGATGTCGGTAGAGGAGACTTACGTAGTGTTATGGTCATGTGGCCTCCCCTGCGGACCATGTGACCTTGCTGCGGAGGGAAGACTGGCATGTCCCAATGAAGCAGATAGCCGAGACACAGGTGCAACCATATCGGATGGGTATCGGTTGAGAGACCAGACTAACGAATGGTTCATCGAAAGGGGGTAGGAGCCTTTTGAAAGTTTCAAGGGCGGCAATCTAGATGACTGACTGATATGGCCTTGTAATAATACTCAACATGGCTTAGCTGTGCTGATCCTGCTACAAGGCTGAAAGCAACGGGAAACTACAGCTGTAACTAACTCCTGCGGACATGCAACTCTCTCTGTATGAATGATGTACTGATAATTGCTCCCTCCTGGGTTAAATATTCCGGAGGTAAACTAGTCCCCTATTCGGATCTCCGGGTGGGGAGTACACGAGAGGGGGCGATTGTCAGGAAGATGGATACTGACATTCTGTGAGTCGGAGCGTGGAATGTTAGAAGTTTGAATTGTTGTGGTAGGTTAGAAAATCTGAAAAGGGAGACGGATACACTAAAGTTAGATGTAGTTGGTTTGAGTGAAGTACGGTGATTTTTGGTCAGGCAACTACCGAATTATCAACACAAAATCAAACAGGGGAAATGCAGGAGTTGGTTTAATAATGAATAACAACACAAGGCAGCGGATAAGCTACTATGACAAGCATAGTGAAAGAATTATTACAAGATATTAGAATCATTCCGTATTGACGGTTTTCACTTCACAAGGGAAAAATTAAATGTATCCTAATTCAATACAAAACATAAATCCGTTATTAGATGGAGCAATAAAATTCAAACATGTTTTGACTCGTTTGAGCCATCTTCATTGAAATAAGGGGGGTTAAAGTAATCTACATAATAAAGCTATAATGTGCTAAAAACATAATGAAGGAACAAAAGAAAAACAAACGAGACATGACGGGAAAAAAGCAATAACATTATTTACATCACTTGATGGAGCAATAAATAACTCGCTGAGACAAATTCACTGAAAAAAAGTTAATGTAAAACATAACTGAATCCAAACAAGTATGCTAAACCTAAGAAGAAATTAAAATAAATGATACAGACAGAAACGAAACAATAAGTGCTAATAATGAGGTTGTGGACCACCTACTGTAAAAATCTGAAAAGGGAGATGGATAGACTAAAGTTAGATATAGGTGGTGTAAGTGAAGTATGTTGGCAGGAAGAACAGAATTTTTGGTCAGGCAACTACCGAATTATCAACACAAAATCAAACAGGGGAAATGCAGGAGTTGGTTTAATAATGAATAAGAAAAAAAGGCAGCGGATAAGCTACTACGACCCGCATAGCGAAAGAGACTAAGAGGTTCATAACCTCTATATTAGCACTTATTACTTCGTTTCAGTCTGTATCATTTACTTTATTTTCCTCTCAGGTTTAGCACACTTTTTGGATTTGATTATGCTTTATACTAAACTTTTTTCACTGAATTTGTCTCAGCGAGTTATTTATTGCTCCATCTGGTGATGTAAATATTGTTAATGATTTTATTTCCATCATAAAAAGGAAAAGTCCTCTCAGTTTTAATTACTGCGTTGATGGGGTGAAAGTTCCTTTTGGGGATCATTGTAAGTACCTAGGTGTTAATATAAGAAAAGACCTTCATTGTGGTAATCACAATATGATTGTTAATAAAGGGTACAGATCTCTACACATGGTTATGAGGGTATTTAGGGGTTGTAGTAAGGATGTAAAGGAGAGGGCATATAAGTCTCTGGTAAGACCCCAACTAGAGTATGGTTCCAGTGTATGGGACCCTCAACAGGATTACTTGATTCAAGAACTGGAAAAAATCCAAAGAAAAGCAGCTTGATTTGTTCTGGGTGATTTCCGACAAAACAGTAGCGTTACAAAAATTTTGCAAAGTTTACATCACTCTAGATTAGTATACCAATCCAAATTACAACATAAATGAAATCACAGAAAAAACTAACATAATCTTCAATACAGTTATCCCCGCCCTAAAAAACTCTTACCTTAAGATAATCGATAAACAGAACACGACACGCGACAGAAAAACATCAAACAACACACCCAGCTCCACCCCCACCCCCACAACAGCAACTCTCCCTACCCCTCCCTCCCTTCCCCTCACAGCAGCTAGTATGAGCCCAAGAAGAACACGAAGTAGTACACAACAAGCTCGCATATCAAACACAACTCAGCCACACCAACAACAGTAAGTACATATTCAAATTAGCACACACAGCCCTTATTCCTCCAACATAAATATCACTCATAGCTCAATCTTATCTTCCACAGATAAATATAACATCACTGCACAGCTACAAATGGGAAAGGAGCCACTACTTTGAACCCAATGTCACTCAAATTTTATGACATCACAGGACAACATGATTTGTTTTTAACATAAGGCAACACACACAGCAGAGCTGAACATATTTTAGCCTAATTCTATCCATACGTCTGGCACCTTTTTAAAATTGGAAAGTGTTTTATTCTATGTGTATACATGAAGACAAAATGTTTTACTTATACAATTTTACAAGCAAACCATATCATTTAAACTCCAAAAACAGCAGCTGAGTGTACAACTGTGTAAATAAGACCTGAACACGGGAGTCAGCCGATGAATTGAACAACAAGCAAGGCACGAACGTTCATGTGCATAAAGTGCTCCTATATATTGTAGGCCTATTCATCTTATACATATAAGTTAGTTTTAAGTAGAGATGTGTTTTATCAACTAATTTTAAGACCTTAAACATACTATTTTAGACATACAATTGCATTGTTGCACATAGTGACATATACGTCAGTTCACGTTACGACATGCCCCATTTGGATGTGACCAAATGTTTATCATTGTATGGCATTCCTTTGACAATACAATCTTAATCATAGCTTCATCACATAGATATGTATGCATGGTACAACTGAAGATGACCTTATGTAAGGGGTCGAAACCGGTCCTGTAGCATAATAAGTGCAATAAACAAGTATTGATAGGTGGAAATCCTTCCCTATTTCTAAATAAGTGGTATGTTCCGAGCTGTCAGTGGAGAGATGGCGTGGGAGGACATCAGGAGACAAATAAGTCTGAGTGGTGTCATTAAAAGTAGGAAAGATCACGATATGAAGATAAAGTTGGAATTCAAGAGGACAAATTGGGGCAAATATTTGTTTATAGGAAGGGGAGTTAGGGATTGGAATAACTTACCAAGGGAAATATTCAATAATTTTCCAATTTCTATGCGATCATTTAAGAAAAGGCTAGGAAAACAACAGATAGGGAATCTGCCACCTGGGCGACTGCCCTAAATGCAGATCATGAGTGACTGATTGATTGATGTCTCTTTTGTTTTTCTTTGGTTCCTTCATTATGATTTTGGCACATTTTAGCTTGTATTATGTAGATTACTTTAACCCCCCTTTATTTCAATGAAGATGGCTCAAATGAGTCGAAACATGTTGGAATTTTATAGCTCCATCTAATGATGGATTTATGTTTTGTATTGAATTAGGAACATACATTTAATTTTTCCTTCGTAAAGTGAAAGAATTATTGCCGTTAAGATAGACATAAAAACCAATGCCCATCACAATAGTGCAGGTCTATAGGCCTATGCCTACTAGTACAGCAGACGAGGAACTCGAAAGAATATATGAAGAGATAGAAGATTTAATACAATATGTAAAATGTGATGAGAATCTAATTGTGATGGGACACCGGAATGCAGTGGTAGGCCAAGGAAGAGAAGGTAATACAGTATGAGAATTTGGATTGGGACAAAGGAACGAAAGAGGAAGTTGGCTGGTTGAATTCTGCACTGATCATAATTTAGTCCTTGCCAATACTTGGTTCAAACACCACAAACAATGGCTGTATACGTGGACGAGACCTGGAGACACTGGAAGGTATCAAATAGACTTCATTATGATTAGGCAGAGATACAGAAACCAGGTGTTGGATTGCAAAACTTTCCCAGGAGCAGACGTGGACTCTGACCACAACTTGTTGGTCATGAAATGCCATCTGAAGCTGAAGAAACTGAGGAAAGGAAAGAATGCAAAAAGATAGGATCTGGACAAGTTGAAAGAAAAGAGCATGAGGGATTGTTTCAAGGAACATGTTGCACAAGGACTAAATGAGAAGGCTGAAGGAAACACAATAAGGAAGAGTGGATAGTCATGAAAACTGAAGTCAGTAGGGCTGCTGAAAAAATGTTAGGAAGGAAGAAAAAATCAACTAAGACTCATTGGATAACTCAGGAGATACTAGACCTGATTGATGAACGACAAAAATACAAAAATGCTAGAAATGAAGATGGCAGAAAAGAATACTGGCAATTAAAAATTGAAGTGGATAGAAAATGCAAGGTAGCTCAAGAAGAATGGATGAAAGAGAAGTGCAAGGATGTCGAAGGTTGTATGATCCTAGGAAAGGTCGATGTTGCTTACAGGAAAATCAAGGAAACCTTTGGTGAAAGGAAATCTAGGTGTATGAATATTAAGAGCTCAGATGGAAAACCACTTCTAGGGAAATAAGACAAAGCAGAAAGATGGCAGGAACATATCCAACAGTTGTATCAAGGTAAAGATGTAGATTTGGTTCTGGAACAAGAAGAGGCTGTTGATGCTGATGAAATGGGAGACCCAATTTTGAGGTCAGAGTTTGACAGAGCTGTGAGAGACCTAAATAGGAACAAAGCACATGGAATTGATAACATTCCCTCTGAATTACTGACTGCCTTAAGAGAAGATCAATTTGGCTTCAGAAGAAATGTAGGAACATGTGAAGCAATCCTGACTTTACGTCTGATCTTAAAGAAGGGCGAACCCATGAACATGGCATGGCAATCGATAATATTGATTGGACCAAGCTATTTAAGATTCTGAAGGGGATTGGGATCAGATACCGAGAACAAAGAATTATCTACAATCTGTATAAAAATCAGTCTGCAGTGATAAGAATTGAGGGCTTTGAAAAAGAAGCAGCAATCCAGAAAGGAGTGAGACAAGGCTGCAGTTTGTCCCCCCTCCTTTTCAAAGTTTACAAAGAACAGGCAGTAAAGGAAATCAGAGGAATTTGGAAAGGGAATCACAATCCAAGGAGAGGTAATCAAAACCTTGAGATTTGCCGATGATATTGTTATTTTATCTGAGACTGCAGAAGATCTGGAGAAATTGCTGAAGGGTATGGGCAGAGTCTTGGATAAGGAGTACAAGATGAAAATAAAGAAGTCCAAAACAAAAGTAATGGACTGCAGTCGAACGAAGGCAGGTGATGCAGGAAATATTATATTAGGTAATGAAGTCTTAAAGGAAGTAGATGAATATTGTTACTTAGGTTGTAAAATAAATAACAATGACTGAAGTAAGGTGGACATAAAATGCAGACTAGCACAAGCAAAGAAGAGCTTTCTTAAGAAATTTGCTCACTTCAAACATTGATATAGGAATTAGAGAGATGTTTCTGAAGACTTTCATCTGGAGTGTGGCATTGTATGGAAGTGAAACTTGGACGATAACTAGCTCAGAAAGAAGGAGAATAAAAGCTTTTGAAATGTGGCGTTGCAGAAGAATGCTAAAGGTGAGATGGATAGATCGAATCATGAATGAAGAGATATTCAATTGAATTGGTGAGATGTGATCGATTTGGCTAAATTTGATGAGAATAAGAGATGGAAAGATAGGACACATCATAAGACACCGAGGACTCGTTCAGTTGGTTTTTGAAGGAGGTGTAGGTGGTAAGAACAGTAGGGGTAGATCAAGGTATGAGTATGACAAGCAGATTAGGACAGATGTAGGATGCAATAGTAATGTAGAAATGAAAAGTTTAACACAGGATACAGTGGCATAGGTCAATCGTGCTACAGTCCATTTGACCTCTTGAATCCAAGATATGTGCTGTATCTTGCTGGAATCCTACAAGTTGAGCTTCAGTGGAATAACCTTTCCTAAACCCAAACTGCCTTCTATCGAACCAGTCATTAATTTTGCAAACATGTTTAATGTAATCAGAGAGAATGCTTTCCCAAAGCTTACATGCAATGCATGTCAAACTGACTAGCCTGCTAATTTTCAGCTTTATGTCTATTACCTTTTCCTTTATACACAGGGGCTTCTATAACAACTCTCCATTCATTTGGTGAAGGTTCTTTATGAAAACAATAATATATTAACAATAGCATATTCTGATCATTACAACAATATATTTTTTGCGTAACAGGTACGTACCATCATATTTGTCATCTGCAACAGCAGAGTAGGACTACTTGATTGGTCTGCTGAATAAGAAAAATAAAGCCTATTAGAACATCATATTACTTATTATTTTAAATTATATGCCAGAAAATGTAATTACAGTGAGACAAAACTTGACAAGTTTATCTACAGTTAATGATTTAATGTAATTAATGTTAGTAACTGGGCTTTTGCATCATTTATTGATAAAAATATATATTTTTAGTGAAAGATATAGAGTTTCTATAAGGTGACAGTTCTTGGAATATTGTCATTAATGCTTTCACGGCCTGTACTTATAGACATGATGCTGTATAGACTTTTGGGCTTATGCCGTGTCAAAAAAAAAGGTGAAATTCTTAACGTTTCGCAGAAAACTGTGCTCTGCGTCCTCAGAAGAAATCTTGACTGACCAAGAGAAAGGCTTTCTCGTGCTACAGTCCATTTGACCTCTTGAATCCAAGATATCTGCTATATCTTGCTGGAATCCTACAAGTTGAGCTACAGTGGAATAACCTTTCCTAAACCCAAACTGACCACAACAAAGGCTTTCTCGTGCTACAGTCCATTTCACCTCTTGAATCCAAAATATCTGCTATATCTTGCTGTAATCCTACAAGTTGAGCTTTATCATGGTCAGTCGAGATTTCTTCTGAGGATGCAGAGCACAGTTTTCTGCGAAACGTTAAGAATTTCACTTTATTTTCTTGACACAGCATAAGCCTAAAAGTCTGTACAGCATCATATCTATAAGTTCTTGGAATGTACACTCGCTCAAGACATTTGCAAATGCACGGTATTGCATAAGTTCCTTGCAGGTAAACTTTTCTCAGAAACAACTAAACCTATAGATATAATGTTTGTAGTGGGTATCCACAGGGTTTGCATTTACACGGGAGGTGAATTAGCCTATATTTTGATAATAATTCAATTAAGACCCAGTTTCATCAACAGTTGCTAAAAGAAGGCTAATAGTTGTTTAACAATGTGACAAGATTCTTACATTTCTCCAATCTTTTGCAGGAAAATTTTAACTAGTATTATGTTAAGTTTCACAAGAGTCACGAAAAACGCAAACCTAGAAGGCAGTGATAGAACCATGTGGTTTTTGAACGCACTCCGATGCACCTTTGTTTGAATACAGCTGTAAAACATGGTGCATGAAGTCAACCTGAAACGGTTGTAGAACATCTGATTTGCAGTCCCAAGCTAAGAACAGGAAATCACCTTTTCCAGACCCATATAATCCTCTCCACGCAGTTCCGTGTATTCTATGTTGTTATTTATAATGATTTTGAGGTCTCATTTTGAGATGTTGTAGCACAGAGTTACTTTTCCTTGAAGGGGCATCCATGATCACGTAACAAGACCACTTCATTACTTGTCCCCACTTAAAACCGTACTACAACATGGGAGTTAAATAATGTGCGATCATATATAGAATCTGGCCATCTAGCAACTACATCCCTGATTTGGAAGTTAGGATCACTAATCACTTGAACATTAATAGAAAAGTATCCCTTCTGAATGCAGTATATTTCAGCTGTATTGTCTCCAAATGATTGGATTCTTATGTGTGTACGGTCCACAGTATTTTTAGTATGTCACAGTTTGCCTGATGGTAGTAGAATTCTTTGATTAATACTTAAATGTTTGTATTGTTGGTAGTTTGAATGTTGTACAACAGTGTTTAAGAATTATAAGTATTTTTATGAAATATTTTAATAATTTAATTTTGCGTAAAAAAATGTTCAGTCTGTCAGACACACTTCCTCCTCCCCTCTCCACGGTACAGTATAATCGATTTTAACATGCAACAGGAGAGATCCACAATGCTCCACGTGGCACCCCCCATGCTTCCCCTCCCCTCTCTGCGAGCAATGTGCTTTTCCCAAAACTTTCCATGACCACAGTCCTGAAGTAGTATTTGTTGACAACGGACTTAGCATCAACAGTCTTTATGGAAGTTTTTCTTTATATTAATACTTGTAAATTTATTTTTTGTCATTACTGGTTCATGTTATAACTAACTCTATGACTGACAAGTTTACGCTGCGTAAACGATACTGTACATATATCATTGTTTAAGTGATTTGATAGAATCTGAGGATGTTCTTGTAGAACGAAACATGTCATTCTTCGTATAATAGTGAGTATTTTTACAGGTATGTAATTGCAGTGTGTTTGAAAGACTGAATTTTTTTTGTTACATTTAACTAAGTCGACATTGAAAAGTATGGCTTCATTCTTACCAAATAATTTAATTTCCTGCAAGAGAGAGAAAGTGTAGTCTATCATTGTTAAAAATCAGATTGTAAGTCACTACAATAAGAATTATATACAATGTGATAATACATATATTATGGCCCTGCATTATATTTATTATTAATACATTTATTTAATAAATAAATTATTCACATATGAAAGTTTACAAACTGGAAGGTCTCCATATTGAATGTTGTTTGTTAATATTGTAAGCCGACCCCGCAGTCCAGGAGTAGTGTTCCTGCCTCTTATCCAGAGGCCCCGGGTTAGATTCCTGGCCAGGTCAGGGATTTTTACCTGGATGTGAGGGCTGGTTCGAGGTCCACTCAGCCTATGTGATTAAAATTGAGGAGCTATCCAATGGTGAGATGGCGGCCCCGGTCTACAGAGCCAAGAATGACGGCCATGAGGATTTGTCGGTCGTGCGGTTCTGCAGGTCTTCGGGCTGAGCAGCGGTCGCTTGGTAGGCCAAGGCCCTTCGGTACTGTTGCGCCATGGTGGGTGTGTGTGTGTGTGTGTGTTAATATTGTGTAGCCTAGAATACTGTAGAAAATTACAGCTGTTTAGTGAAGGCCAAAAATCACATGTGAAATTTGGTCGAGTCACGTCTGTGATGAGGACTCGGCCGTCATGTTAGCATCAGTACTAAGGACCCTAGGTACAATTTCAAAGTATTAATCCTCAAGATGACTTTGGTGGAGAGTATTCACCTGTAAACACAAGAGATCTGCCTCTTCAGACTGACAGCCCTTCCCTATGCTATGTATGTCATGACATGTTGGAGGTGAAAGGTGGATGCCCGTATAAGGGTGTGTTAAACATGGTCCAGTGTCCGTTGTCAAGAATCCAGTATCAATTGCCTATGAATGTCTATCTATGTATAGACCTGTCTGGGGATGATAATGAATATCATTGTTGTTCTGCTGATCTTAGCTACTGATGTATGGTAGCCTTGTGCTATCTAGACTTCTTTTCAATGTAATAGCTTATTTTCTGAGACAACGTGTGTTACTTGTAGAAATTTTTACAGCATTCCTTCATGGGCAGACTATATACATTACTTATGGACAGGCACGAACTACATTTTCAATGAAATGTGTGCTTGAAAATCTACGACCTGTTCACATGGCATAGATATATATTTTTTACAATCTCCTTTCTGCCATACCGACACAGATAGGTCTTGCAAACTATCCATTATTCAGTATTAGAAAGGAATTATGATAAATCCAGGAACAATACAAACAGCAGTACAACCCTTGATTCCCAACTAAACTCCACCTCCACTCAAAAGATGATAGCAGGTAATGACGAAGCAGACACGCCTCTTCCTCCCCTCTCCTTACCTTGCCATGCTAGTAAGCAGGCCCCAATGAACACACACTTCACCTCCACTCAAGAAACGACAACAAATAATGACAGGGTGGACATGCTTCCTCATACGCACTCTTCACCTTGCCGCACTAGCAAGCAGGCTCCAATGAACACACACCGGTATTACATCAAGTTAAAAGTTGAGGCTACAAGTGCAGGACTACTCCCAAGGTAGTAGGAACGTGGGGCAACGCTCTTATATTCGGGGTAAGTTTTGACAAGTTTTAACACAAGTTAACCAAGGAAGAAGGTTAAATATAGCACCAACACTCCTACATTTTTTCTCTCTTGGTTGCAGGTCATACCGCAAATCACCTAACCATTTGATGCACAAATAGGTGCTGCACAAACTTTTGAATTCTTGAATTAACATTAAATTTCACAACAAATATCATTAGCCTCAACATACAAGATGCTATTATGATTTTACAGTTCAAACACAGTGCTCTAAGAAGACAGTTCACATTTTATGTTCCAAGTTAAGGGAACAAAAAAAAAAAAAAAAAAAAAAAAAAAAAAAAAAAAAAAAAAAAAAAAAAAAAAAAAGATATTTTCTAGACATCACTTACAACATGTTTTTAGAAATATTTCCTAGCTACTTTTAACCAAAATAGATATAGCTAAGTTCTTAACACCCTTCCGCCCCACCCCCCGCCCTTTCCACCCCTCCCCTACTTTCTCCATTTTTGCCTCATACTCCTCTCACAGGCACATACATACACACTCAGCTGACGATGTAAGGGAAGAAGTAAACACAGCGGGACCGTTCAGAAGGTAAGCATTTTGATTGTTCCTTCGACACTCCACCACCGTCTATTCACAAGGTTTTTTCCTTTTGTTACAGACTCCCTTCAACATCATAAAACTTTATAGCAAAAACTTAACGTCAACTTCATTTACTTTTAATGAGTTTCCCCGGTCATCATATATTAAATTTTACATTTAACATCTTTTAAATCTCTCCTCAAGATATTTAAAGTTCATATTTCTGCAGCATTTTCAAGAAAGAAGATCCCTCACATACGGATTTTGTCTCAAGCTTGAACATCGACTCGTTGGGTTTTGGCTCAACATGAAAGAATAAAAGAATATTTTATCATTATTATCATCACCACCAACATCATAAGTGTTTTTTATTTCTTTTGTGCCAATTTTTGTACCCTTTTTTTGCTCAAAATGTTCTGCATTAGGAACGAAACATGTACTTGTTTAAATAATGTAAACTAGATTTTAAGCTGGTATATGTTTTATAATTACATAGACTAGCAATAAAAAACAAATAAGTAGTGGAAGGTGGGATTCTCCCTCCAACCTAACCTTCCTATGTTTTTAAAGATCTAACCTAAAAACGTTTTAATATGTTAGAGATTGTTTTAAGATTCATATGAAACTGTATGTCTCTGAACTTTTATGAATTTCTACCTAAACCAACAATTGTAGCTGATAATGTTTAGTCAGTCTAAAAGAAATATGTACTACTTGTAAATTAAATTTTCCAAAAGCAAAATAAAAAGTATTGATTAGGTGGAACAATTATCTCTGCTTGATTTATTGGCAGATAGGTCTTACAGCAGGTTAGGCAAGGCCTGTAATGGATATATATATATATATATATATATACACCCTGAGAAGAAACAATTACCATGCTCTATCTAAATTCGAGGTATCCATTCAGGTGAAATTTGGTGCCCACATTACAGACATTAAAAATTATAAATAAATATCAAACATTCTTTCTAAACAAATTTAATGCATTATTCATTTCATATCTATGAGGCTCCCTGCATTAACATTATCACATCTTCTGCAAAGTATGCAACATTCATACCAGAACTCCTTCTCGGGAGGTCACTGAATGGCAGGGAGATGCTACCATCTTCCTCACTTTGAATGCCTGTATTATAAACATAAGAGAAAATCCTCAAAATCTCAAACATGAAGACCATGAAAGCAATTCAAAATAAAAGGTTAACCATAACAAATAGAAGAGAAAGTGCATTTTCTTCCCTTGGCATGTTTCTATTAATACTGCCTTGAATGGTTCCCTGCAGTAATGATCGCTTCTCGATTCACTTTCATCCATGTTCATTTATGATTCAGTAGGTAATGTTGTGTTTTCCCACAGCAATGGTGTTTGTTAGGGCAGTTCCCAAATAAATAGGAGTGTTCTTGGCAAGATATGTTGTCTAATTGAACGATTACCTATAACAGATTATAAAATAAAAATTCAACCTTCGAGCCTAGGTTTAATGAACAACATGCCACGTCAAGTGATGATCGAGGCGCAGTACGGCTGTCATTTGTTTACTTCTCGCGGATGACGTGGTCGCGTGGTGCACAAGACTGCTAACCTGTCTACTAAGGAACTAGGGACAAAACGATCGGTGTACATTGTTAGGTGTGGCAAAAGCACTAAATGTCTTTTTTTTCTTGCCGTGCGGACAGTATGCGGCGCAGCCATAGAAAAAAAACCCTTTTGAAGGGAGTGTGAAGAGGCCACTGTTCTCATAACAGACATTGGCCTGGCTATGCAAAGATAGCTATAAATGTCATTTCTTCTTGCTGTGTAGACAGCATGCACCGCATCCATAGGAAAAAGCCTCGTGAGTCTCTTGACAGAGATTGGCCTGTGCTTTTATCCTCCATGGGTTGGTAACAGAATGTATTTCTCATCATTGCTAGAAATGATGTCACATGCCATTATATGTTAGCCAACAGCAATGCTAGAAGCTACTCGGAGCAATGGAGAATTGCATGTGCTACTCTCTATTGGGTTATAAAAGTAAATGTACTCCTGGGGGCTGGATGGTGGGTACCTGAACATCGCAATGAACACATCTCTACCGGGCGAGTTGGCCGTGCGCGTAGAGGCGCGCAGCTGTGAGCTTGCATCCGGGAGATAGTAGGTTCGAATCCCACTATCGGCAGCCCTGAAAATGGTTTTCCGTGGTTTCCCATTTTCACACCAGGCAAATGCTGGGGCTGTACCTTAATTAAGGCCACGGCCGCTTCCTTCCAACTCCTAGGCCTTTCCTATCCCATCGTCGCCATAAGACCTATCTGTGTCGGCGCGACGTAAAGCCCCTAGCAAAAAAAAAAAAACATCTCTCCTCTAAAATGAACTCCACATGAGATATGCCTCATTTCTACTTCCTTATAATGCTACAACGCTTGAAGTGAACCACAGTGAATTTCTACCCTCTCTGTTTGTTATGGTTTAAGTGGAAACAGAATTGGCAAGAGTAACATAAATGGGTCAACACTTAACGTAATGCATAACCTAAACCTAGCATTCTTTACATACAGACATCTGGACCATTCCAAGAGACTCATGTTAGAAATCACATTCATTTTTAAATCTTGAACTGTGTAACTGCGTGTATTTTAATTCAATAAATTGTGAAACTTAATTCTCTGAATATGCGGAACCAATGTACTGTATATTATTTCATGGCACAGCACATAATTTCATTTACCATTGTAAAGAAAAAAATAGAGAATAAAATGTCTTCGCTCAGAAGGAACCTGAGTGAACCTGAGAATGTCCATCCGTCTCATTCTGAGATCTTTATTGGTTGTGAGGATCCATAAAACCAGTTGACACCAAGATAATTGCAGTTTGGCAAGAACTGCATATAATCCTTAACCCTACACAGGCAGAAGTGTTTTATGTTTGCACACGGACTGAAAATATGGTAAATTAAAACTCGTCCAGAATTATCGAACACAAGCTATAAACATGTCTATGCACGTAATACTAACTACTTACCTTGAATATTGGATGTATTCCATCACAGAGGCGCATAGGATTTTATCGAATTTCTTCATGGCAGCATGTTAGCACATAAGAGGCATAAGAGCCATTCCAAAAATAAGTTATTAAGCCAGTCAAAGCCCTTATAATCAGCTAGTGTTGGAAATAACAAATCTTTGATTCTACATCTTCTAGTTGGAGTTGCTGCCTGTTGTTTCCATTTATTTCCCTGAATTACCGTTTCCTGGTGAATTACGTCAAAATTTCGGTACCAAAAAATAGTTAAAAGTGCTCTGTAGGCTCAGTTGCCATGTCAGAATTCGAATGTGAAATTGGTCCCTGAAATAAATGAAATGGCGTATGGCTTTTAGTGCCAGGAGATCGCAGGACGGGTTCGGCTCGCCAGGTGCAGGTCTTTTGATTTGATGCCCGCAGGCAACCTGCGCGCCGTGATGAGGATGAAATGATGATGAAAACAACACATACACCCAGCCCCCATGCCAGGGAAATTAACCAATGATGGTTAAAATTCCTAACCCTGTCGGGAATTGAACCTGCAACCCCAGTGACCAAAGGCCAGCACGCTAACCATTTAGCCATGGAGCCGGACAAATTGGTCCCTGATTAATATTGTATATCGGAATGGTATTTGAAGGTCCTGGGTCTAAGTTACGTCAGTCCTTTCAGCAGCTGTTTCGTTCTCCGGGGCACTTGAGTCTCTCTTCCACTGAGAAGTTTCACTACTTCAGTTTGCATCTTCAGACTCTTCAAATGAAAAATCACTTACAGTAGAGTCTCGCTCAACCGACCTTCGCTTATCCGACACTCCGTGTTATCCGACACTGGTAGGCTTAATTTGAACTTTAGGTGGATGCAATTCTGGGACACGGGGTGTGGAGGGTGCGACTGTGTGACAAGCACTAGCAGTCATGCGGTAGGATTTTGCAATGTAGTATTGGTTAGGTGCGGATGTTATAGTTTTCATATCCTCTGTGAGTATGGCGAGTAAACGTAAGAAAGTGATTGTTTCTGTGGAAGACAAGTAGAGTGGGTTAAAGAGACTGGACAAAGGGGAAACTCTCCAAAAAATGGCTTCAGATTATGGTGTTGGACGTGTTACAGTGTGAGACTGGAAACATACGAGGGAATAAATTGAAAAGTGGTGCTCTACGAGAGCAACAAGTGATGGATTGATAATTAGAAAGAAAAAAAACAATGAAAAATGTGAGTACGAAAAAGTAAGTGAAGCACTATTTCTTTGGTTCACTAAAAACCAGGAAAAGGGCTTGTCAATATCTGGCCCCATTCTGCAAGAAATGGCGGTGTATATCCAGAAGGAGTTTAATAAAGGGACCCTGATTTTACTGCTATTGCTGGGTGGCTTGATCGGTGGGAAAAACGGTACGGCATTGGGCAGCTTAATATCTGTGGAGAAGAACTGTCAGCTAAATCCGATGAGGTTGTGAAATTTAAAAGACAATTTCAAGAAAAAATTCTTGCTAAAGGATTAACCGGTGATCAGATTTTTAATTGTGATTAGACTGGGCTGAATTTCAAGATGCTGACATCAAAACTCTTGCAGCCCAAGCCAAGACGTCTGCACATGGCTACAGGCGTAGTAAGAAAAGAGTACTGCATCTACTGTACAATTGAATTAATAAGACAATAAATAGAGTCCCGTAAAACATAGTACGTAATACAGTATAGTCTTCCTGTTTGTTTTAGTTCGTCTTCAAAGTTATTCTGTATTATCCGACATTTTCGGTGATCCGACATACTCCAGGTCCCGTTTAGGTCGGATAATCGAGACTCTACTGTATATCTACATCTGTGGAGTCCAAAACAGAAGTAATCGATCGCTCACTGACTCTCTTCTTACTAACCATGTAGCAAAATAGCAAAAAGCCAGTCTCAAAACTCGCAACGCCCGCTTGACTGAACACTATATTCTCTCACAGCTTGTAAAAAACTAGCAGGGAGATAGCGCTACCTCTATTCAAGAATTCTCCTTTCAGCCAGACCTAAAAGTGTCGTTTACTGCCATCTGTTGAGTTGCTACTTGCGCTGATAATGCTGGATCTCTGAATTTTTTTTTTTTTACATGTTGCTTTACATCACACCGACACAGATAGGTCTTATGGCAACAATGGGATAGGAAAGGGCTAGGAGAGGGAAGGAAGCAGGCGTGGCCTTAATTAAGGTACATAGGGGCCAATGACCTAGATATTAGGCCCCTTTAAACAACAAGCATCATCATCGTCGTCATCATCATCATCATCATCATCAGCCATTAGCCTGGTGTGAAAATGGGAAACCACGGGAAACCATCTTCAGGAGTGCCAAGAGTAAGGTTCCATTTAATATATTCAATTCTGCACGTGGCAACCTGTTGTGGGATATAATATGTTAAATTCCACCCTCTACGAGTTAAAGAATAAACCTTTTCAACCCAGAAATAGCATATCCTGACTGTAAAAGAACATTTCAACGTACCACCAGATTAGGTATTACAGATATAACTGTGTATCACTCTCCTTTCCTAGCCATATATGTACCCATAAAACAGGCACTCTCGAGCTCACTCAGGGTCGGCTCGCCTGACTCGAAAGGAGTATGTCCGATGTTCTTGTACCAGATCTAATTGCACTTCACTTTTCCTTCAAGACACATTCATCCTGTCAAAACAAAAACATCATACAAACTGCTGATGGTTATCGGTTCTGTAATATGACATAATGGACATAATTATTTAAAATTCAGTTAAATCTACTCTCTCTTTATTTTTACAGAATGATTCCCAGGTGAAGTTGTCATGGGTTTAGAAACCAAGGATTGAATACTAACAAAATAGTATCTGATGATGATGCTTGTTATTTAAAGGGGCCTAACGTCTAGGTCATCGGCCCCTAATGGCACGACATGAGACGAAATGGAATGACAAATTAAACGTCCAAAATTCTCCACTGAACAGAATTCAAAACGTGAGGACGAAGAATGAATGGATGGATATGAATTTAAAACAATCAGTGGATTCGACCCACAATGTCTCGCATTCACAGAAATTGGAAAATTCTAAATTCCCATAGAGGGAATTAGATATTTTTCACCAATAGAGCATGTCAAAAACATATCAGATGTAAGGCTTTTCAGGCGTTTGCTCTATTAACCAGCGTTTCGTCTTAGATCTGACACTAGACTCATCAGAGTGGGATGTGTCAGACCCTACCCACTAACACATCCCACTCTGATGAGTCTAGTGTCAGATCCAAGACGAAACGCTGGTTAATAGAGCAAACGCCTGATAAGCCTTACATCTGATATGTTTTTCACAGAAATTGACGTGAAACAGTAGTATTACTGACCAAGGGACTGCGTCTATAGCATAATACGGAATCGATGATGTTTTTAGTAGAAAGGGGTCCAAAATCCAAGTTATCAGCCCCTCATAATGGTACTTATCGCTATGAAAGTAGAACCATGGTATTTGTCATGTTGCGGTACTAATCAAAAGTAGTGTAGACTTTGCAGCATTCCACAGTATCGTACTACTCACAGGTAATGAAATCCACACATGGAATATAGACCTATGGTGTTTTGCACATTGCGGTGCCATTTACAGGCAACACAAACCTACGGTGTTCATCACATATGTGTACTAACCACAGGGACCCACACTATCCCGTGGTGTTCCTCATATAGTAGGTACCAATCATAGGCACGCGAGAACCATGGTGTTGCTCCTAAAGTGGTACTAATCACAGGTGATGTAGAAGCTGGCAATGCACTTTGTTGCTACTAATCACAAACCTGTTTTTTTTTTTTTTTGCTAGGGGCTTTACGTCGCACCGACACAGATAGGTCTTATGGCGACGATGGGATAGGAAAGGCCTAGGAGTTGGAAGGAAGCAGCCGTGGCCTTAATTAAGGTACAGCCCCAGCATTTGCCTGGCGTGAAAATGGGAAACCACGGAAAACAATCTTCAGGGCTGCCGATAGTGGGATTCGAACCTACTATCTCCCGGATGCAAGCTCAGGGCCGCGCGCCTCTACGTGCACGGCCAACTCGCCCGGTAACCTGTTTGGTACCTAACATAGTGGTACTACTCGCAAGTAAAAGCGACCCCTGGTGTTCCCCGCGTGGTGGTACTATTCACAAGTAGTTTCATGGTTCTAATACAATCATTCCTTGATCGGCCCTTTTAGTTCCCTCTTACGACAGGCAGAGGATATGTTGGGTGTATTACTCGTCTGCGTCCCCCACCCAAGGGGGCAAATAAATTTCGTGTGGCTATTTCTAGCCGAGTGCAGCCCTTGTAAGGCAGACCCTCCGATGAGGTTGGGCGGCATCTGCCATTTGTAGGTAACTGCGTATTATTGTGGTGGAGGATAGTGTTATGTGTGGTGTGTGAGTTGCAGGGATGTTGGGGACAGCACAAACACCCAGCCCCCGGACCATTGGAATTAACCAATTAAGGTTAAAATCCCCGACCCGGCCGGGAATCGAACCCAGGACCCTCTGAACCGAAGGCCAGTACGCAGACCATTCGGCCAACGAGTCGGACACCCAAGGGGGTTGTGTGTTTGCTCAGCAAGAGGTATTTTATTTCCTTCAGGTCCGCCGGCAAGTCGGATAGGACCCCACCCTCCGCCACCTGGGACGTGCCACGTGGGAGTATCACCTCTCCCCCTGCTCCGCCAGCATAGTAGGTTCGTGGAAAATAGTATTTAAAATAACCTTTGACTTACGTTCTATTGTCACTCCCAGTAGAGCAGCACAGAAACTAAACACCTGTTCAAATGTATAGTGTTCACAAGAATGAACCAATATAGGCCCTGCATTCTATTTTTTTCATAACACATGAACAATTCAATTTTCATACTCACAAATCAATCAATCAATCAATCAATCAATCAATCAATCAATCAATCAATCAATCAATCAATCAATCAATCAACCAACCAACCAACCAATCAATCAATCACTACTGATCTGCATTTAGGGCAGTCGCCCTGGTGGCAGCTTCCCTATCTCCTGTTTTCCTAGCCTTTTCTTAAATGATCACAAAGAAATTGGAAAATTATTGAACATTTCCCTTGGTAAGTTATTCCAATCCCAAACTCCCCTTCCTATAAACGAATATTTGCCCCAATTTGTCCTCTTGAATTCCAACTTTTAAAGACACCACTCAAACTTATTCGTCTACTGATGTCCTCCCACGCCATCTCTCCACTGACAGCTCGGAACATACCACTTAATTGAGCAGCTTGTCTCCTTTCTCCCAAGTCTTCCCAGCCCAAACTTCGCAAAATTTTTGTAACGCTACTCTTCTGTCGGAAATCACCCAGAACAAATCGAGCTGCTTTTCTTTGGACTTTTTCCAGTTCTTGAATCAAGTAATCCTGGTGAGGGTCCCATACACTGGAACCATACTCTAGTTGGGGTCTTACCAGAGACTTATATGCCCTCTCCTTTACATCCTTACTACAACCCCTAAATACCCTCATAACCCTGTGCAGAGATCTGTACCGTTTATTAACAATCATATTAATGTGATTACCCCAACAAAGGTCTTTTCTTATATTAACACCTAGGTACTTACAATGATCCCCAAAAGGAACTCTCACCCCATCAACGCAGTAATTAAAACTGAGAGGACTTTTCCTATTTGTGAAACTCACAACCCGACTTTTAACCCCATTTATCATCACACCATTGCCCACCGTCCATCTCACAACACTATCGACGTCACCCTGCAGCAGCTCACAATCTTGTAACTTATTTATTACTCTGTACAGAAAAACATCGTCTGCAAACAGCCTTATCTTTGATTCCACTTCTTTACACATATCATTGATATATATAAGAAAACATAAAGGTCCAATAATACTGCCTTGCCCTCTTAATTATTACAGGGTCAGATAAAGCTTCGCCTACTCTAATTCTCTGAGTTCTATTTTCTAGAAATAGAGCCACCCATTCAGTCACTCTTTTTTTCCTAGTCCAATAGCACTCATTTTTGCCAGTAGTCTTCCATGATCTATCCTATCAAATGCCTTAGACAGGTCAATCACAATACACTCCATTTGGCCTCCTGAATCCAGGATATCTGCTATATCTTGCTGAAATCCTACAAGCTGAGCTTCAGTGGAATAACCTTTCTGAACCCAAACTGCCTTCTGTCAAACCAGTTATTAATTTTGCAAAATGTCTAATATAATCAGAAAGAATGCTTTCCCAAAGCTTACATGCAATGTATGTCAAACTGACTGGCCTGTAATTTTCAGCTTTATGTCTATCACCCTTTCCTTTATATATATAGGGACTACTATAGCAAATCTCCATTCATTTGGTATAGCTCCTTCATGAAACAATAATCAAGTAAGTACTTCAGATATGGTCCTATATTGCAACCCATTGCCTTTAGTATATCCCCAGAAATCTTATCAATTCCAGCTGCTTTTCTAGTTTTCAACTTTTGTATCTTACTGTAAATGTCATTGTTATCATAGGTAAATTTTAATACTTCTTCAGTATTACTCACCTCCCCTATCTGGACATTATCCTTGTAACCAACAATCTTTACATACTGCTGACTGAATACTTCTGCCTTTTGAAGATCCTCACATACACGCTCCCCTTGTTCATTAATGATTCCTGGAATGTCCTTCTTTGAACCTGTTTTTGCCTTAAAGTACCTACACATACCCTTCCTTTTTCACTAAAATTTGTATGCCCACCAATTATGCTTGCCATTATGTTATCCTTTGCTGACTTCTTTGCTAGATTCAATTTCCAGTAAGTTCCTTCAATTTCTCCTTACTTCCATAACCATTTCTAACTCTACTTCTTCCCAACCTGCACCTCCTCCTTAGTCTCTTTACTTCTCTGTTATGATATAGTGGATCTTTACCATCCCTTACCACCTTTAAAGGTACAAACCTATTTTCACATTCCTCAACAATTACTTTAAACCCATCCCAGAGTCTGTTTACATTTTTATTTACCATTTTCCAGTGATCATAGTTACTTTTTAAGAACTCCCTCATGCCTGTTTTATCAGCCATATGGTACTGCCTAATATGTAGTCCTAATTTTAACACCTTCATTTCTTTCACATTTATTTTTAACTACCACAAAAATAGCTTCGTGATCACTAATGCCATCTATTACTTCGGTTTCTCTATAGAGCTCATCTGGTTTTATCAGCACCACATCCAAAATATTCTTCCCTCTAGTTGGTTCCATCACTTTCTGAATCAGCTGCCCTTCCCATATTAACTTATTTGCCATTTGTTGTTCATGCTTCCTGTCATTCACATTACCTTCCCAATTGACATTTGGTAAATTGAGATTACCTGCTACTATCACATTCCTTTCCATATCATTTCCAGCATAGCTGATTATCTTATGAAATAATCCTGAATTGGCGTCAGTACTACACTTTCCTGGTCTGTACACTCCAAAGACATCAAGTTGCTGAGTCTTACACCCAGAATTTCATGTTTTTCATCCTTAACTTTTTCGTAGCTTACACATTCTTCTTTCACCAGAATGAATACTCCCCCTCCTACCATTCCTATTCTATCTCTACGATACACACTCCAGTGATATACTAATAATTTGTTGGTTATTTTGATCCACCTTTTCAATACAAATTACAGTTTGTGTTGCTAAGTTGTAATGTTACAACACTAATTTACCGGGACATGTTTCGCTTTTATTCACAAGCATCATCAGCCTATACAATTGCCTCAAGGTTTGTCATATTTGGGTTGTTGTTACAAATTTCATTACATTGAATGTAAATCTAATTTCAGTGATAACAATATTTAAAACAAGAATAATATACACATTAAAATTATGACAATATGATTTGCAATGTTAAAATGGATTAACTCTTAATTCTAAAACAACATTAACGTCCAAAACACAGTTTTTACAATATTGAAAATTTGGCTAAAAATTGTTTGCAATGTTAAAATAAAATTGATTCAATTATAATTTGGCATTAAAATTTGAGTCGTAAATATAAATATTGGATGTTAATATATAGGAGCCATAGTTTCTGAAGTGCGTTGGTTTCTAGAATACGGTAACATTTCAGTATTGAGAAATTTAGTTAAGAATTGTGCTCTCTAAATAATGTTATTTAAAGAGACTGTAATTTTGCATTATTCGTGATTAGTCATGATGATAATCTAGAATTGAAGTCTTGAGTTCGTTGGAAAATGGCTTCTAGATTTGATGAGGCTTGCTGCTGCTGTTTGGCAATTTGATCAGAGGAAGTATTGACATATTTAATTCTTGTTTGTAGCGACCAGACTCTCCGTTGGAAGTTGATTGTTTTGATGTAAGTTATGGTTAAAAGGGGTTTCAATCCAAATTTTGAGTACCGGTATCTGATTATGTTTCTTTCGATTTATGGAATGGAAGAAGCATCTGGAACAAATTGAAATGAACTTAAGTAATATTGTGTGTGTGTGTTGTGCTTATAATGTGAGTGTTGATGTTGCATTATCACTTACACCTTTGTCTGCTGCTACAGAATCTTGTGGGCCTTATTGCGTTACTGTGACTATTGTCTGTTGTGGCTCTACTCCTTGTGTTGTACGTATGAAAGAGCTGTTGTGAAGGGCGGGTAGGGGGTTGAGGGGAAGAGATGTTGGGCGGGGCGTTTGCTATTGACGTGCTACGTGGTGGGGAATTCTTATATGTTGTCGAGGTGGGGGTAGAATTCACAATGAAGTATTTATTTATTTTCCACCTAGTCGATACAATGATTGCCTAAGGCAATTTTTATTGGTCAAAAGTGGTACATGTTTCGTATATTATCAACATCTTCAGCCACATAACACAGTTTAGATGAAAAATATAAAATTGACAAAGTAATGCTTTAGAGGAAGTGTCCTTGAAATTAACATAAGATTGACAAGATTAAAACAAACAAATAACTCAAGAGAAAATATATAAATTATTTCTACAATAGAAAGCAGTCGTCAAGGAAACACTTGTACAATATTCCATAGAGAAATTGTCCTAATAAATATTCTTTTCTTAATAATCCATGAAAAAAGATCAATTTATAAATTAAAAATTATACATTTTATAAGTAATTATCGAAATGAAGAAATCCTGATATCACAGTGCGGCTCTTATTATTAATGTAGATGAAAATATAACTAATTCCTAGTTGTCAAATCTTATTAAGCCTGCTTTCCTTTGGAACAGTAACTCCTGTCATTCTTTCACAGTTTTGCGCCGGGTGTAATATTGATGATGCGTTCTTCCTTGTTCTTGCACCTGAGGAGGAGGAGGAGGAGCGGGGGATATAGGTGTGTCAAGAACTTCCTTGCTGTCACCTATAGCTTCAACTGAGGAGGAACAAGTTGTAGGGCTATCTGTAGGTGGAGAAATTCCAATTCTTTTTTCTTGATCCTTCTCAAGCATTTTCAAATATACTAGAATTTGATAATATAATGGATTCTTATATTCTACAGCCTCATTAAGGTTATCATTTTTCTTTACAAGTTGGTCTAGATGAATGTACAGGTCTTCATATGTGTTCATTAAGCTGCCCTTTTTTAACTTTTTTATGATGGTCAGGTCTTGTTCTATGTTTGTAAATTTATGACCTGTGGCAGTCATGTGTGATCCCATTGCTGAGAATCTTCTATGTTTTTCAGCATTCACATGTTCCAAATATCTAACTTTAAAATTGCGGCCAGATTGTCCTATGTATGTGTTCTTACATTCAAAGCATGTGAGTTTATATATACCGGAATCAAAAAATTTATCTTTTTCCGAGAGATTTATTGTATCATGGTTGAAAATACTATGTTTCATGTTGTTATTGGTGGAAAATGCAATTTTGAAATTTTTTCTTTTAAATAAATTTGTTATTACATGAATGTTTGGATTATTATATGTGAACTTGATATATTTTTCAGTTTTACTAGGTTCGACTGCTAATTTAGATTGTTGCTTCTCCGAAAATTTATTAATTATTTTATCAATCATGTTATTGTTGAAACCATTCAAGAGGGCTTGTTGTCGGATAAACAACAGTTCTTTATTCCTTTCAGATTTGGATAAAGGAATACTAAACGCTCTGTTAATGTAACTATAATATGCTGATCTTTTCTGTGCCTCAGGGTGTAACGAGTTGTTCTTGATAGTGGTCAGTGTGAAAGTGGATTTTCTGTGTATTTTGAAAGAAAATCCTTTTTCTTCTCTTGTTGTGACTATGTCCAGAAAATTCAGTGATTTTTCAACTTCTTCTTCTAAAGTGAATTTTATATTGGAATCCAAATTATTCAATATATTTAAAACTTTATTGCTATCGGTGAGTCTGTTATCTATTATAGCGTAAACATCGTCCACATAACGTGTCCAAAAATCCAAACCCTCTATTTGATTAATAATTTTCGTGTGTTCCAAATAGTCTAAGTATATATTAGCCAATATTCCTGATGCTGGGGCTCCCATTGAAAGTCCTTTTTGTTGGTAAATTTTATTATTAAACGTAAAATAATTTTGATTTAACACGAATTTTAAAACATTAATAAAATCTTCAATTTCTGGTATGCTTACTAATTTGTTCTTCGTTAAATTCTTCTTTCAAAATACACAGAAAATCCGCTTTCACACTGACCACTATCAAGAACAACTCGTTACACCCTGAGGCACAGAAAAGATCAGCATATTATAGTTACATTAACAGAGCGTTTAGTATTCCTTTATCCAAATCTGAAAGGAATAAAGAACTGTTGTTTATCCGACAACAAGCCCTCTTGAATGGTTTCAACAATAACATGATTGATAAAATAATTAATAAATTTTCGGAGAAGCAACAATCTAAATTAGCAGTCGAACCTAGTAAAACTGAAAAATATATCAAGTTCACATATAATAATCCAAACATTCATGTAATAACAAATTTATTTAAAAGAAAAAATTTCAAAATTGCATTTTCCACCAATAACAACATGAAACATAGTATTTTCAACCATGATACAATAAATCTCTCGGAAAAAGATAAATTTTTTGATTCCGGTATATATAAACTCACATGCTTTGAATGTAAGAACACATACATAGGACAATCTGGCCGCAATTTTAAAGTTAGATATTTGGAACATGTGAATGCTGAAAAACATAGAAGATTCTCAGCAATGGGATCACACATGACTGCCACAGGTCATAAATTTACAAACATAGAACAAGACCTGACCATCATAAAAAAGTTAAAAAAGGGCAGCTTAATGAACACATATGAAGACCTGTACATTCATCTAGACCAACTTGTAAAGAAAAATGATAACCTTAATGAGGCTGTAGAATATAAGAATCCATTATATTATCAAATTCTAGTATATTTGAAAATGCTTGAGAAGGATCAAGAAAAAAGAATTGGAATTTCTCCACCTACAGATAGCCCTACAACTTGTTCCTCCTCAGTTGAAGCTATAGGTGACAGCAAGGAAGTTCTTGACACACCTATATCCCCCGCTCCTCCTCCTCCTCCTCAGGTGCAAGAACAAGGAAGAACGCATCATCAATATTACACCCGGCGCAAAACTGTGAAAGAATGACAGGAGTTACTGTTCCAAAGGAAAGCAGGCTTAATAAGATTTGACAACTAGGAATTAGTTATATTTTCATCTACATTAATAATAAGAGCCGCACTGTGATATCAGGATTTCTTCATTTCGATAATTACTTATAAAATGTATAATTTTTAATTTATAAATTGATCTTTTTTCATGGATTATTAAGAAAAGAATATTTATTAGGACAATTTCTCTATGGAATATTGTACAAGTGTTTCCTTGACGACTGCTTTCTATTGTAGAAATAATTTATATATTTTCTCTTGAGTTATTTGTTTGTTTTAATCTTGTCAATCTTATGTTAATTTCAAGGACACTTCCTCTAAAGCATTACTTTGTCAATTTTATATTTTTCATCTAAACTGTGTTATGTGGCTGAAGATGTTGATAATATACGAAACATGTACCACTTTTGACCAATAAAAATTGCCTTAGGCAATCATTGTATTGACTAGGTGGAAAATAAATAAATACTTTATTGTGAATCTATTGAAGTGCGATACGGACCATGAAGCTGATTTTATGTGGGGGTAGAAGACGATCCTGCAGGCGGGGCGTTAAGCTTTGGCGTGTTATGTGGAGGGGGACTTTTTTGCGTTGCCGAAATGGTTTCAGTTGTGAGTGTATTTAGATTGAATATTTTAAAGAATTTGCTTTTATCTGATTTGAGATTTCGTAATAATGTTGGCAACTGCTCTATTAACAGACTTTTTATTTCGACCGTGTCATTCAAGTTTTTTCCTTTATTAAAGTATTGATCCAAATAAATATATATGTTTTCGAATTCTGTCATTAGCTTCCCCTTTTCGATTCCTTTGATTATTGTAAGGTCTTTGTCTATTGAGGTGTAATGATGGCCGGTTTCTTTCATATGATTACTCATTGCGGAGTATTTATTGTGTTTTAAGGCATTAAAGTGTTCCATGTATCTGGTTAGGAATCTGCGTCCAGTTTGGCCAACATCTGAAGATTTACACTGTGCGCATGTTTGTCTGTATATTCCGGAGCCTTGAAATTTGTTATTGTAGGCATTTACTGTGTTATGGTTAAAAAATAAGTTTTTGTTAGTGTTATGTGTTTTAAAGGCTATTTGCATATCTCGTTTTTTGAGTGGGTTTGCTATTTGGTGAATCTTTGAACTGGTGTAAGTGAAGGTTGCGTATTTGGATTTTTTAGTCTTTTCCGGTGTAAGGTTTGTGGCTATTTTGAGCTTTACTTTGTTGCTGATTCGATTTACTATGTCTGCTTTATATCCATTGGCTAATGCTAGTTCTTTTATAAAATTTATTTCTTTTGTAAAATTCGCGGGTGATAAGGGTATTTTGTAGGCTCTGTAGACCATACTGAAAAAGGTTGCTTGTTTGTGGGATTTGGGGTGGAGTGAGTCATTTCTTATTGTTATTGGCGTGTGTGTTGGTTTTCTGTATATCTGATAATCAAATTTGGATTTTAAGCGTGTTACAGTAACATCTAAATAATTCAATGAGTTGTTTTCGTCTTCTTTGGTAAATTCTACGTATCTATCGATGTTGTTTAAAAATTCAAGGATTTTTTCGCTGTTATTTTTTCGGTTGTCTTATTACAAATATATCGTCAACAAATCTCAGCCAAAGACAGATTCCTTCTATGTTTGGTTTTATAATGCTATGTTCTATGTTATCCATATAAATATGCGCTAATATTCCCGAGCTGGGGTCACCCATGGCTAAACTTAATTGGTGGTAAATTTTATTGTTAAAGGTGAAATGGTTATTATTTAGTACAAATTTAAGTAGTATAATAAATTCATCTACTTCTAGCTTACTTAAGTTGCTATATTTGGAAAGGTTTGAGTTAATAATTTCGATCGTTTCTTTAATGGGGATATTTGAATACATATTGGAAATGTCAAACGAGCTCATTCTATGGTGGGGTTGTAAGTTGAAGTTTTTTAATCTTTCGCAATATTCAATTGACTTTTTAATTGAGGAGTTACTCTGGAACTTATAATGCTTTTTGAGGAACTGATGTATAAATTTTGATATTTTATATGTTGGGCTATTTCTGCTGTTTATAATTGGTCGAATGGGTGTATTGTTTTTGTGTACTTTAGGTAGTGCCTTTGCCTTGGGTAATGTTGGATTCATGTTGACCATTTTTTGTTGTTCTTGCTCGAAATAAACAAACTGAATTTTTAAGTATTGTTTTTAGATTCCTGGTTTAGGAAGAAGAACAGTCAGAAGATTACAAGGTATGGCTGGGGAGACAGACGAACAAAGACCATGATTGATTATATAATCATAGAGAAAGAATTAAGAGTTAATCCATTTTAACATTGCAAATCATATTGTCATAATTTTAATGTGTATATTATTCTTGTTTTAAATATTGTTATCACTGAAATTAGATTTACATTCAATGTAATGAAATTTGTAACAACAACCGAAATATGACAAACCTTGAGGCAATTGTATAGGCTGATGATGCTTGTGAATAAAAGCGAAACATGTCCCGGTAAATTAGTGTTGTAACATTACAACTTAGCAACACAAACTGTAATTTGTATTGAAAAGGTGGATCAAAATAACCAACAAATTGTTAGTATATCATAGCATAGTTCAATACGGGTCTAATAATGAGATTAGTTACATGTAACACACTCCAGTTCCGTGAGAATATTTCTTCATCCATTATATCATTTCTCAGCCATGATTCAACTCCTATTACAATATCTGGTAAGTATATATCTATTAAATTACTTAATTCGATTCCTTTGTTTACAATGCTTCTACAGTTGAGCACTAACATTTTTATGTCATCCCTACTTGATTTCCAGTTCCCTGTTCGCTTAACACCGCTTCCTAGGCCATCCCGTTTCCCTGAATGTACCTGCCTATAACCCTTCTAAACAAGTTTCCTAACTTATATGTACCACTGCAGTTTAAGTGAAGGCCATCTGAATGCAGATCCCTGTCTCCTACCCACCCATTAGGATCTAGAAATCTCACTCCCAGTTTCCCACATACCCACTCCATAGTCTCATTTAAATAATCAATCACCTTCCAATCAGTATCCCTCCTAAACAGTATTCCACTGATAACACTGATAACAATCTCCGCTTCGTTAAACTTTGTCCATGCTGCATTTACCAGATCCCACACATCCCCAACTATGTTAGTACTTATACCTGCTTGCCTTACGTTGTTAGTACCAACATGAAACACTACCACCTTCTCCTTTCCCTCTTCCTTCTCTTCTACTTTCCTCAATATTTGCCTCAACCTAATTCCTGGATAACACACTACTCTGGTTCCCTTTCCTCCACACACTTTCCCCACATGTCTAATGATGGAATCCCCCATGACTAGAGCCTCAACCCTACCCACCTCATTTGATCCCCTCCCCTCCTTGTCAGCCCTATCTTCTCTCACTGCTGCAGAAGCTACTTCCTGCTCCATTTCTCCCTCCCATGACCCTGTTCGACCTGTCTTTTCTTTTCCACTACACTACATTTCCCTTTCCTACCTTTTCCCTTCCTCCTACTTCCACACATCTCAGCAACAGTCCCCTGTTCCTCATCTTCCCTCGGTTGTTCTACCTGCAGTGACTTGTACCGATTTCTCACAGACACATGTCCTGAATTCTGATCCTTAACACAGCCCTTAGCCTGCAATCTCCTTCCCCTTAAAAAATTAGACTACCTGTCTTCTACAATTCCCTCATTTCCTTCCCACCCCTCCTTTACACCTACTGTATCCTGTACATTGTTTGAGGGACTCCTACTTTCCTTCCTGTCCTCTGAGAGAATCCTAATTATCTCTCTCAAACTCCTCCCTCATACTCCTTAATGCCTGGCCACACCCACAGTTCCTACAACTGTACTGCTTAGCCATTATTTACGGAATAATGGGAAGAAAAGGAAAAATAAAATAACTTATTCTGTGCAAATAAAAATGAAAGGAAAGAAATATTGTCTAGGATAGTTCACAAAGATCACACAACAACAAGGTAATTAATATAAGCTACTACTGTACTACACTACAATACTCCTTAGTTGTACTAATTTTTTCCTACAACACCCTAACAGAATGAAAATTGCTGTTAATTACTGAAAACCGGAAGTTATACACAAGAATTAGGTCTACACAATTCAAACTGCAGTTAAGTCTACCCTAATTACTGCAACAGAATTCTAGTAAGAGAGTTAATACAGATACCAAGATACTATAGATACTACAGATACTATGCTACACAAATATTTCAATGTAATAGAATAAACACACTAATTTGTAATAAGATACCTACTATAATACACTACAATGATTTTAAACTACGTTCAGACGTATCCTAATTATAATACAATAGGTTATTACTAAGCACAAACTGAAACTGAAATTTCAATTAAAGTTTGAAATTCGCAAGACTACTCAAAATAATAGAATAAGCACTCTAATTTCTATTTCAAATTTCATCAATATATATAAAAGAACATGTCCTGACTGACTGACTGACTGACTGACTGACTGACTGACTGACTGACTGACTGACTGACTGACTGAAATACTTTCTTGATTATTGTTTGCATGAAGGAGCTATACTAAATGAATGGAGAGTTGCTATAGTAGTCCTGTGTATAAAGGGAAAGGTGATGGACATAAAGCTGAAAATTCCAGGCCAGTCACTTTGACATGTATTGCATGCAAGCTTTGGGAAAGCATTCTTTCCAATTACATAAGACAAGTTTGAAAAATTAATAACTGGTTTGATAGAAGGCAGTTTGGGTTTAGGAAAGGTTATTCCACTGAAGCTCAACTTGTAGAATTCCAGTAAGATATAGCAAGATATCCTGGATTCAGGAGGTCAATTGGACTGTATCACGATTGACCTATCTAAGGCATTTGATAGGGTAGATCATGGGAGACTACTGGCAAAAATGATTACAACTGGACTTGACAAATGAGTGACTGAATGGGGGGCTATGTTTCTAGAAAACAGAACTCAGAGAATTAGAGTAGGTGAAGCTTCATCTGACCCTGTAATAATTAAGAGGGGAATTCCTCAAGGCAGTATTATTGGACCAATATGTTTTCTTATATACCGTATAATCTCGAGTACCACCCGCATTGTTTTTTCGAAAATATCGCTTCCAAAATTGGGTGCGGGTCTTATTTAAAATTTTGGGAAATTTATCTTTCTGAATACGCGTAAATCGGGCATCAACCCCAGCGCAGCTTGGCAACAATGCTCTCTCCGTTCTCAGTATATGCTACTTCCGTGTTTGGTGTGAGTCTCACGCACGTTCTCAGAGTATTAACATGAATTCTACAAAGCGTTTGCAATCTTCTACTGTGAGTGAGGAAGTGAAAGTAGTTCGGGAAGCCGAAATTATTGGAAATCGTGCCGCCGGTAGGAAATACGATATTGACGAGTTGTGTATTCGCGATTGCAGAAAGAAGAAAAATGTGCTATTAACATGTAGTGGTGAATTTTTTTTTATTTAAACCTAAGAATTTCATTTTTGTCCGTATTGAACTGAGAATGGATGATAGGAAAACTTAAAACGGTCCACCTTTTCAATACAAAAATGTTATAGTTTATTTATAACATGTATTTGCACTTGGAACTAGTTTCAACGCTGTTTTGCGTTTTAAGTTTTCCTATCATCCATGTAGTGGTGAATGTAGAGCTTTTCGTGGACTGAGTGTACAGTTTCAAGAAATTGAAAAAAGAACCTTATAAATATGTGACAGAAAGGCGGGAATTGGGATAGGGTGTCAAGCGACATGTGTCAGCTAAATGCATTAGAGATCGCAAAGGAACTTTCAATGGAAGGGTTTAAGGCAAACAGAGGATGGGTTTGTAATTTTTATAAAAGAAATGGGTTGAGCACACGAAGGCGTACCTCAATTTCACAGCGTCTTCCTGGTGCCTATGATGAGAAGTTATTGTCGTTTCAGCGTCACATAATTAGGTCAAATCTCTATAGAACACTTTCCCGCCTTGTCAATACCTTAAATATTTTATTATATTTAATTACCGTACATGTTTCGAGAGCCAACTACTCTCTTCTTCAGCGGTCCCAAACATTAATTAATCTTTGGACTTGGTGCATTGGTATAAATAGAACAATTATATATAAATCTTGAAATTGTTACAATATATCTCTGTGTTTCACCTTTCACTTACTTACTATGTCATTTGTTACAGACTTTCAACTAGAATTTTCAAATAATAAATAATAAAATCTATTAAATTAATCACTGTATGTTAATTTTACGTCCTTATTTACATCTTTTTTTTTTTTTTTTTTGCTAGTTGCTTTATGTCGCACTGACACAGATAGGTCTTACGGCGACGATGGGACAGGAAAGGGCTAGGAGTGGGAAGGAAGCGGCCGTGGCCTTAATTAAGGTACAGCCCCAGCATTTGCCTGGTGTGAAAATGGGAAACCACGGAAAACCATTTTCAGGGCTGCCGACAGTGGAGTTCGAACCTACTATCTCTCAAATACTGGATACTAGCCGCACTTAAGCGACTGCAGCTATTGAGCTCGGTTTATTTACATCTAAAAAGAATAAAATGTTTCTTTGTGTATAAAATTAACATTTACTTTGCCATTTAGTAGAACCCTTTATAAAATAGTTTTCAATTCGTAAAATAATAAATAACACCTATAAAGTTAGTCACTATCTTAAAATCGTAAAATAATAAATAATAAATAGCCAAATCGTAAAATAATAAATAACACCTATAAAGTTAGTCACTCTCTTAAAATATTTTCTGCTCTCTTCTTTTTTATTCTTTCCTTAAGTCTGGTATAATTCCGAGACCTAACATGAATTAGAATTTCCTCCTCTTAATCCCGTCATTCCTTTAAATAAGCAAACCAAACAAACCAACTTTAGATACTTTATGCGAAAAAAGACGACAACTCAGATGCCTGGAGGATTTTATTTTAGGCCTACTTACTTCATTTCATCTAATTTATCCACAAATTGAAGTGATGTAACATTGGTCTGAACCAAACAATATGTCCTCCTTGCTGTCAATGACCTTATGGTGCGAGCTGCTACTATGCTGCCGGTTACGTGATGACTAGAGACGAGAATTATAGGCACTAAAAACAGTTAAAATAGGCAGGCACATAGGCTCTTAATTTAGCCAAAATAGGCATTTAAATAGGCACTAACGTGTAATATAGGCAAGAAAATAGGCATGAAAAATTACTTATAGTTTAATAACACACTCAATTATTATAAAAGGAATTTACAAGCAACGTGTCAATGTTTTCCGGTAACAATCTTGTTCTCCTCTCGTGCATAATGTTTTTGTACTGAGAGAGAGATCTCTCAACATCACGTGAAGAGATTGAACAAAACTTCAATGAGGTCACTTCATCTGGTTTTATTTCGCTCATAGCGGCTGCCTTCTCAGAGGTTTGGTCAAAACTTCCCCTGACTTCTTCCACAATCCTAAATGACTCCACCAGGGGCATGCCACTCTTCTCCAACTTGGTGATTGCTCCCGGCAGCTTGTTGAAATTCGAAGGTGCTCCGGTTTATGCAGGGGCATATTAGCTCCCAACATTGCAGTGCATAGGTCTGAAGAAAATGGTTGTTGGTCGCTGCCCAAAGTGGACTGGTAGAAAGGTAGCATTGATACAGATTTCTGTACTTGTATCAGATGCATCGCAGTATTTCTAAGTTGATCTATGTGGTATTTTTCCCACATTTGATCTGAAAAATATTAAAATTGACATAAATTACATTCTCCCTGTACCGGAAGGTACAGCTCAATGCCGCACATTCAAATCTAGCGCCTAAATTAACTCCTCTATTGGTAAAACAGTGAAACTGAAACTACACCAACTTGGAACTTTAATCAGAAGAGGTCACCACTAAAATATTGAGTAATTTTGTTATTGTACTTTTTCCTAACCTGAGTGAATTTCTACTTGTTTTGTTTGATATTCATCAAGAAGTTTGGACATTCTTCCACAGAGGACACCACTAAAAACTATGTTCATGCACCCTGGTGCGAGGTGTAAGAAGTTATAATTTAAGGAAGTTTTGTATTTCTAGGTTTTTGTAACTGAATTATGTTCATTTATTTTTGGGTTGGCTATAATTCCTTTTTATTTCCGCCAGTTTTGAATCTAGCCAATTTCAAATTTCTGTAATTAATTTTCAACCTATCACAGTCTTCTTCTTCAATTTCGAGTGTAACTTTTAAATTGACCAATAAAATTGAGAGGGTGTGGCTGGTTTATTCGTGAAAGATCTTGAACCTTCCCTGAGGATTTATAAACTGCGGCTTTGCACGTCTCTTGGCCACTTGATCGTCATCTTATTGAGTGTGTGTGTCAAAGCAGGAGGCGGGCGGCCTGTTTCATCGGTCAGCAGTACACCTACAAGGTAATAGCCACATAATATCTTTCTTTCTTGCTACCTCCGCAGTTTAACCCGAGGGAAAGGTCTGAATCTTTAACTATGTAACCAACTTTTCTAAAATGTAAATCTTCTTTCGGCTAATGTAAAAACTTCGTAAACTCTTTAACTGTAAATCGTGGATAGAGAGTGAATTACCCTCTCGAGTTCCCCTTCATCTTGGTTTGAGGTGACTACGTTTATAACTGTTTTGCATTCTGTAATGTGGTAAATTACTTTCTATACAAGTCACCTCAGTAGTTTGGGAACAGCCCCTGTTTCACCGGCCTAGTGCCCTTTGGTTTTTAAGTTTCACTATCTTGGAGCACTGTACGCCTCCATTCAGTTTGTTTCGGGCCATTTACTTAACCTGTTCTTTCCGCAAAGGCCCTATAGGTTGGGTACGAGATACCCCTGTTTGAATTTGTAAGTTGGGCCATGGAAGGCCAAAGAGTGTAAGATTTTTTGGTGTTGCCTTGAGTAGGCTTGAGAAACTGAGAGCACGTTATCTCTTTTTCAAGTGTTGTAAAGAGTGCCTCTGGGAGGCTTGATATTGTATTTAGGGAGCAAGTGCTCCATGAATTAGGGGTTTTCTGCCCTTCATTGAATAATACCTCTTCCTTATGTAACATTGTAAAGCGAGGGGCTTGAAGCCCAGATTTTGTAATAGTCACTAAATTTTGGATTTATTTGTCCTGTTTAAAATTTGTCATTGTACCTGACGTTTCATTGTTATGAAAATTTGTTAAGTTTGAAGTTCTGAAAATATAACCTTCAGTTTAAGTTTTAATTCAATTCTTGACATTGTAGTTAGACCCATTCACCCCAGCACCTTCTGTAACTTCTTTCTGCTCCACGGGTATCCCCGCAACAGTCCCTATATCTTAAATTTCTACAGTTGGGCTAATTGGCAATAATGCTTAGTATATATCATGCATTTGTTTCATAAAAAAGACTATTAGAGATAATGTTCCTAGAAGTAAAAAAAATTTAAAGTAGGAACAAGGAAATTAGTCATTTACATGGAAATATGTCCTCAAGGATTATCATTTATAATTTGGCAGTATTGTGTCAAGTTCACCGGGTGAAAAATATAATAAAAAAGACGTGAAAACGATACTGGAGTAGCGTAGAGGAGAGATCCGCCCTTTATTCTTGCTAAGGACCCACCAAGCTGGCCCTGGCAGTATTCTTACTTATATAGAAGAATGGAAATGGAGGCACTATAAATCTCAGATTTGTGAACATTTTATTTGTTTCTATTCGCCAGCTTTGGTCAGTCGGGTCAAGTGTCATGAAGACTATTTTCTGTTGCCTGCAATAGATCCTGCATCATGTGTGTCCACAAGGCTGCCACCCCCGTTGAAAATTAATAACCGACCGGGCAAGTTGGCCGTGCGGTTAGGGTCGCGCAGCTGTGAGCTTGCATCCGGGAGATAGTGGGTTCGAACCCCACTGTCGGCAGCTCTGATGATGGTTTTCCATGGTTTCCCATTTTCACACCAGGCAAATGCTGGGGCTGTACATTAATTAAGGCCACAGCCGCTTCCTTCCCACTCCTAGGCCTTTCCTATCCCATCGTCGCCATAAGACCTATCCGTGTCGGTGCAACGTAAAGCAAATAGCAATTTAAAAAATTTAAAACTGCGTAATTTGAAATTAAATTAATAAATTTCATTGTTTGTCCGTATTGAACCAAGATTACAACTTTTATTATAATTTGGATCCACCTTATTCAATACATAAAAACTGTTGTTTAGATGAAATTACAACATTATATTTCAATCAGAACTAGTTTCGACGGCCATCTGCATCATCATTAGCTGATATAGGTTCTTGGAAAAATTGGCAATCACATAAGTTTATCTACACCAAATTGAACACAATTTAAAACCATATTAACAACTTAAAACTGTGTTATGATTATACTGTCTCAAAGTCCATATTTTCTACAAGTCCGAGACTTGCGAGTCTTAAACCATAAATTGATGAAAACATATGCAAACTGGTTTGCTCACTTATAAAATAACATGGATTTAAAAGAACAACAACTTGAAGATAATCTCGAAGAAACATTAACTTAATTTAACACACTTCTTAAAATGTGACGTAGAATCGTATTAAAATACTTCAAAAAAATCTTCCGAGTCGTTTTAATGGAGCTATCCTAGTGAGGTGGAAACGAACAATCGGTCCTTTAAGATGTTAACAAGTACAACGTTCCCAGTTCAATGGGGGCCTGTAATAATAGGAATGTAATAAACTATCACTTAACTGAAGAAGCAATATATAAAATTATGTCTTATAACGTAAACGTTTTTACGTGACTCACCTCAAAAGATCGCTGTCCATGCGAAGCACAGTGAAGCCTAGCGAGCAGTGTTGTGATAGTAATCGAGTGTCCAAGGTTGGTCGGGACCGAAGGGGAGAAATAGGGGAAAGTGGGAGGAGCAACTGAGGAACGGCAACCAGTTGGAGCTCCAGAGGGCGTGGTCGTAAAAAGCAACTAGTAAAGCTATTACGCATAATATGAAACACCATCCTATTGACCGGAATATGTACATTTAAAAAAAAAAAACTCAATAAGGAAATCAAATAGAATATTTGATTTTTCAGAAATTTCATTTAAATTAAGGCTTGGATTAAAATACTCTTCCAGGTGTATATAGCAACCCTCCATAACATCCAGCAAACTTCCTTTTCCTAAGTTCTCCAAGATCTCAATGTCCTGTTCTATAGATGTGAATTTATGCTTTAGATCATGTACATGCTGGCCTACCGCGGAAAATCTGTTATATTTTATGGCATTAGTATGTTCCGTGTATCTAATTTTAAAACTTCGTCCTGTTTGACCTAGATATGTTCACCCACAGTAGTTACATTTAAATCTATACACACCCGACTTAGAATATGGGTTCGATCTATTAACTGAGGTTGAATTGTGCAATAAAACTGTATTATTATTATCAGTACGAAATGAAACCTTGACATTATGTTTCTTGAAAATATTAGTAAACTTATATATATCCTTATTATAAGTAAATATTGCTAACGCCTTTTGATTAGGTTTGTCTTTGGGCAAAGTGGTTTGTAAACGGTACCTGTACTTGTTGATGATACATTCAATAAAGCATTCACTAAAACCATTAACCTTAGCCATTGAACGTATTATATCGAGTTCTTTATTCAAATTAGCTTTTGTCATGGGGATCCTAAAGGCCCGTTCTACTAAACTATTGTATGTAGAGTTTTTTTGACTCTATGGGTGTTCTGAGTCTTGTCTAATAGTGACTGTCGTTTGTGTAGGCTTTCTAAAAATGCTATAAGCATTGGTCTAGATTTGTGAATGATACATTAGTAATTTTAGACGAACGTGTTAGGGACGCAACGGCTACTCTAGATGTACTTAACAACACTGACCCACAGATTAAATTTACTTTGGAGTCAAAAAGTAATGAATCAATTAATTTTCTTGACTTAAATATCAACAGATCGGATTCATCTTTTGCTTCATTAATTTAACGTTACACGTATCAATGATATGTGTAAAGAAGTGGAATCAGAGATAAGGCTTTTTGCAGATAATGTTATTCTATACAGAGTAATAAATGAGTTACAAGATTGTGAGCAGCTGCAAATTGACCTCGGTAATGTGGTGAGATGGACAGTAGGCAATGGTATGATGATAAACAGGGTTAAAAGTCAGGTTGTGAGTTTCACAAACAGACAAAGTCCTCTCAATTTTAATTACTGCATTGATGGGGTGAAAGTTCTCTTTGGGGATCATTGTAAATACCTAGGTCTTAATATAAGGAAAGATCTTAATTGGGGTTATGAGGGTATTTAGGGGTTGTAGTAAGAATGTAAAGGAGAGGGCATATAAGTCTCTGGTGAGACACCAACTAGAGTATGGTTCCAGTGTATGGGACCCTCACCAGGATTACTTGATTCAGGAAAATGAAAAAATCCAAAGAAAAGCAGCTCGATTTGTTCTGGGTGATTTCTGACAAAAGAGTAGCGTTAAAAAAAATGTTAAAATGTTTGGGCTGGGAAGACTTGGAAGAAAGGAGACGAGTTGCTCGACTAAGTGGTATGTTTCAAGAGACTATCCTCATTTTTTCGTACTGAAAGTCTGTTAAAAGGAGAACAATAAAACTTTGATTTCCACCTATTCAATACATCAATTATAAAATTAGGTCTCATCCTTATTTTATTGCTTAATTGTTAAAACGGGACATGTTTCGTTCATTTATTGAACATCTTCAGCTATGAATATTCTTACAAGGTTAAATTGGTACTATTGTTCTAGAACTTATACTTATGGTTTGCCGTTAACAAACTTATCCATGATAAACTTTAAAAAGACCTCTCAAATATAAAGCGTTTATATATTACGTCGTCTTATTGAAAATAATCTATCTGTTGAGTTTGAAACTTTATAAACCTTATTCTAATATTTAAAATACAATGCCATTATTTAGTCTCTGTATAGATACATTTACAATCTGTTAAATTGCTGAATGTCTTAAAATTATTTGTTGTATACACATTAAAACATTTTGTTACAACTGGCGTAAACTTTCTCACATGCTGTACCCTATGGAAATAAAAAATCTTAATACACTCTCACAACAGCTGAGTTATGAATATTTTCTTTTTATCCATAAAATGACAAAACTGATGTGCACTGTTGATTATAGGTTATTAATTTTGCCCTACTTTAAATATTTAATGTCAAAATTTGTCAAATTCACAAATTGCTTGTAGTCTTAACCAGTGTAGGGTAATCCTACAGACGTAAGCAGGGACTCAGACAAATGGTGACAGTCAAGCTTAGGTGATATGCAAGCGGTAATTTCGTCCAAGAAATCTGAGCGCACTAGCGTAAATGCAGGCAGGAGTAGAAGGGATATGTCAACAGACTTACTTTCGTAAACTTGGGTCTTTAGCTTTCAATGTGGCTAGCTTGCACTGTGAAGAATGAGCAGCTTTGACAAACCTGTCTCTACATGCAGCCTGCTGTAGAGGAGTGAGCTTAATCAAAGCATCATTAGTTGCCGCAGAAAAATTCCCCTCACAAATTAAGGTAAAACTGCCGTCAAGGTTATGCAGTTTGGGGTAAAGGAGATGAGAGGTAGGATATAGAGACCCTTCAAGTTCAGTAAGGAGGTCAATCAATCCAGCTGCATGATCTGTGACAAAAACCATGTGGGAGTGAAGCCTATTCACTTCTCAGTCACTCAGATCAGTCAGATACTTAACACCACAGTTGTTGATGTCTTTCATGTCAGACATCTTGAAACATGTAACAACATCAGTAAAGTAAACACTCAAATAGAAGACAGCCTGAAACCAGCTATTCCATTGGGTTATGACACGTGCAGGAAAGAGCTTTGCTTCCTTTGAAGCACCATACTATGATGTTAAGAAATGTAAATAATTATATTTTCGCTTTCTTGTGTTCAAAAATGCAGACTTTGCTATCGCAACCACATGATTTAAATCTGGCATCACTGCGACCCAACTATTGCCAACCAAACTGATCTTTATGTGCCCAGCACTGTACATGCATTAAATGATCCTCTATGACCACATTTAATGTTTCATAACACCAGGTCATGCAAAAGGGCACTGTAACTATCAAACACTTTAACTGCATCATATGGTACACTATAACTGTGCAGAGTTTCTAAATCAGCACAAGAGCAGTTTGTAGCATTTCCTGCATCGAGATAGTTCACAGAAACAATGTGCAGCTCTCTTTTCGATCTGGCTGGGACTTGGAATATGATGATAAAAACACAACGGTCCATTCTATCTGTAGTTTCATCACAGAGTATGTTGATGTTCTTCCCACTAGAGCCTCTGCTGTTCTATTCTGGTGGTCAGATGCAACTTCTAGAAAGGAAAAAAAAAAAAAAAAAAAAAAAAAAACCCTCAAATTATAACAAAATAATTTAAAATTACTGGATCAATTGGGTATGAGTAAGATAGTTCGATATGGAAATCGCACTCAAATTTGGTATCCTTCAATTTTGCGCGTGGGTTCGATGTCGTAATACGTAAACCGTACCCGATCAATGAAATCGAAACTTAACTGGTAAATATTCTTCACGTTGAGTTCTCACATATGACAGCTCTTCATTTGAAAACTCAGTAATACAGGCTCTTAGCTCTTTGCTTTCCAGCTTTTACAGAGATATATTTGCTTTGGCAAATACTTCAACTGTGTGTTTCGAGAAGTTATCTCTGGAAATTTTTCATCGTTTACATCTATCTAATTGTGTAAGTACAGAAGATTGCTTTCTTTGAGACATACTAGCAGCAGGGGTTGAACTTTCGTTATCGCGTCGCTTACCCATGTGTTTTTCTGATTTAACATGTTTCACAATGCTATCTTTTCCCCCCCACCCAGCTCGGCAGTTACAATAGTTGCAAAACACTGTCGCTGAATCTGTGGCATATAAACCGTCCTTTGCATATTTCTGAGCCCAATCGTGCGCAGTTTTGTCATGTGCCCCACAACCTAAACGATCGCTCGACTTTCTACTCTTCATTAGTTTCAATTTTGAACAACAGGAAAACAACGCTGCGTCTATCTCGTTATTTCCGTGACACTCGATTTACATTTCGATAATGATCGATACAGATCTTATTCCCCTTGCTATTTCCATTATAAATATTGATTAAGGTCAGCAAGCAGCAATCGATTGGCTACTTTTCTTCATCGATCGGAACGGTCGAAAGATTTATGCATCATATTTTGAGTATTTCTGACGATTCTGCTGAAATATGTTGTTTCGGGCCTCTGTAGCTCAGAAGGCAGTGCGTCAGCCTCTCACCACTGGATAGCGTGGTTCAAATCCTGGTCTCTCCGTGTGAGATTTGTGCTGGACAAAGCTGAGGCGGGACAGGATTTTCTCCGGGTACTCAGGTTTTCCCTGTCATCTTTCATTCCAGCAACACTCTCCATTCTCATTTCATAGCATCTATCAATCATTAATAAATCACTTTGGGAGTGGCGAGCCCATCGTACTAATAGCCTTTATCTGTTTCATTCATTCCATCCCTGGCCCGGTCAATGACTGGAAAACAGGTTTTCCATTTTCATGTAGTTTTCGCCCGTAAAAAAGCACATTTTTGCAGAATTCGCACCAAAATCACATATTCATACTAATTTTGAATTTTGGGTCACAATTCTCATTTCAACATGAACCCCAGTATCCCTACCGCCAGAGCTTTACCTAAGATACATAAGAAGGACACCCCAATGCGTCTCATTATAAATTGCAGGAATAGCCCTACCTATAATGTATCAAAATTCATTCATAGGTTTTTAAGAAAACAATATATTTTCAACAATAAATCTCCTTTAAAAAATTCAATTAGTTTCTGCGAAGTATTAAAGAAATTTGAACTGCAACCCAACCATATTTTGTCTTCTTTCGATGTCACAAACATGTTTCCAAGCATTCCTACTAAAGAAACAATTAAAATTATCCATGACAACATGAATCAACACAGCAGCCTTAGTAAAATGGAAATTGAAGAATTCATGAAGTTATTGAGTTTCGTTCTAAGCAATAATTACTTCTCCTTTAATGGTAAATATTATCAGCAGAAAGGCCTAGCTATGGGCGACCCTCTTTCTGGCATTCTAGCAGATATTTACATGGACTATATAGAACATACAAAAATTTCACAAATAAAGGGCATTAGTTTGTGGCTAAGATTTGTTGACGATATTTTCGTAATCATCAATAAGGACATTACTAACAGTCACGATATATTAGTCTCACTGAACGAAATAGATCCTGACGTCAAATTCACCAAAGAAGATGAGGTCAACAATTCTTTAAATTTTTTAGATTTAACAATTACACGCTTGAATAACACTTTTGAATTTCAAATTTTTAGGAAACCTACTCATTCACCCATAACTATTAAAGATTCGTCCTTACGTCCTAAGACCCAAAAACTAGCTGCCTACCATAGTCTAATACATAGGGCACTAAAAATTCCTCTTTCGCCAAAAAGTTTGGAAACAGAACTAAATTACATAAGACAGTTAGCTCGGTACAATTGCTTTAAAGTAAATGTTATCAATCGGTTAATTAATAAGATCAAAATTAGGTTATCGTCGACAAACAGCTACACCACCCTTACGTATAATAGCCCGGCTATCCATCATATCACTAATATTTTAAAAAAACACAGCGTAAACATAGCCTTCAAGACAATAAATAATAATCAGAACATATTCCTCAACCACAGTAGAGTCAATATTAACAACAACATTTACTCAAGGTCAGGTGTTTAAAGATTAAAATGTGCCCAGTGTGAGTTCACATATTTTGGACAAACCGGGAGGAGCTTTTACACGAGGTATCTGGAACATTACAATGCTTCCAAGCATAATAAGTATTCGGTCATGAGCCAGCATATGACTGAAACTGGCCATAAGTTCACCTCAATAGAAAATGATTTGACGGTCATTAAAAGCCTAAGCAAAGGCAAATTGCTGAACGAAACGGAAAACTTGTACATTAATTTGGACCAAACTTATACCAAAAATAATAATCTTGACGATGTCATCGATAACAAAAATCTGTTATATGAAACAACTCTGAGGTTAATCCAGGCCGTAAATCAGAATAAAGTTCCCAGTATGTTTAAATCACAGAACGCATGCGCTCCAATAGCCACACCTAAGGCCAGACCCGCCCAATCCAATTCCAGTAATGCCTCTCACGCAACAATACAGGCGCACGATTTGAAAATCACGCGCCCTTCCCCACACCGCTCCACCCCTCCGCTACAGCATCCATACTACACTAGGAGCAGCAAGCTTAGTCGTTCAGACACAACCGGAACAACTGGTCCCAGCTAACGTCGACAAGACAAGTAAGTTCATACGATAAACACTCACTCTACATTTATTATCGTATTGGGTTCCACATTCATCATTCTAATTCCCCATTTTTTTCTCTTATCCAGTTACAGACAACTCATATTCCTCCCAGATTGAATATGCACCAATGGGAAGTTTATCAACAAGAATGACGGAATTTTCCAAATATTTTTATCCGATAAGCAACGAATGAAATCAACAATATGTATCCTACTTACACGCTTTAATCTTAAAACAAAACCATGCTTCTTTCTAAAGGAATATTCAAACTGTTTCAAACCCTAACATGAATGACTTTAACCAAGGTTCCAGTATTGTTAAAATTCTTACGACTCAGGCGATAAATTCTGGTCAATACAATTTGAGAAACCCAAATTCACACTGTGATCAATCCAATCCACAACTGGAAGTCTAGTCATAATAAAATAAGTTAATTCATTGTTCATAAATTCTGGCAAAGTTAATACACATATTGTACATATTGTAGACTATTGTAAACTATGTAAATAGCATGAGACAACTGTATTTAGTATTAAGTTAGTTTACTATAAGTTCTAATGTTATAGTTTTAATTCTTGACCTTAAGTTTAATATAGGCTGAAGATGCTCATAACTAGGGCAAAACATGTCCCTAACTGGTGTGTTTAATTCATGTAGAATTTAACTACTAAAAATATATATTTGTATTGAATAGGTGAGCACAATATTTTTAATCTTGAAAGAGTTTACTTATTGTATCTTTAATACGGAACAAAATGAGATTAGTTACTTGTTACTTGTAATAGCCTACGTATTCAAGAGGAAATGTTTAGACTGTCTTTTGAAGGTAATTAATGAGGAACAATTCCTAATTTCAGGGGGTAAAGCATTCCATATTCTAGTGCCCAACACAAGGAAAGAATTACTGAAAGCAGATGTATGATGTGGAGGTATTGCAATTGTTGATCCAGAACGCGTGTCACGATCATGAAAGGAAGATAGAAAGCGGAAGTTACTGGAGAGATATTCATTTATATTTTCAGTCAAGAGTCGATAGCTAAGGGTTGATACATGCTGATTTCTCTGCTGCTCTACTTTTAACCAAGAAAGTTGTGCATAAAAAGGGGATACATGCGAGGCAAAATTCAATGAAAAAATAAATCTAATGCAGGAGGTAAAAGCTCTCTGCAGTTTCCTATTTTGTTCATTGGTAGCATCCAGCAACACAACATCACAATAGTTAAAAATTGGAAGTATCAGTGTTTGACCAGTCTTATTTTTAAGTTGATAGGTAATACGGTCTGGTGAATCTTAAGGGGATGAAGTGATGAATGAACTTTCCTGCATACATTAGTGACATGCTCATCCCAGTTCAAAGTTTCATTTATAGTGACTCCAAGGCTTTTTACTGATTTACAGAATGGGATAGCAATGCCATTTAGTTGAATAACTGGAAGTTGTAGACTGTGTAAATGGGTAAGCAGTTTTCTCTGCCCTAGTATGATAGCTTGTGTTGATGGAGAGAGAATTCTCAGCTGCGTAACAGAAGATCTGCTCTAAGTTTTGGTTCATATTTTCAATAGCTGCATTTATGTCATTCACTTTTGTGTGGCAGTAAAATTGAAGGTTGTTGGCATAGAGATGGTAGTTGCAATTTTCCAACTTAGAAGAGATGTCATTCAAATATAAAATAAATAACAGGGAGCCGAGTATGGAACCTTGTAGCACACCATTAACTCTGTACTTCCACTCCGTTCTCTTTTCATCATTCATGACAACAAACTGTCATTGGTTATGGAGGTAGGAAGCGAACAAATTGAGAGCAGCATCGCTAAGATGGAAGAAATGCAATTTCGCTACTAATATGTCTGTACTGATTGTGTCAAAAGGACTGGCGAAGTCTAGGAGAATGAGCACAGTCACTTTACGTTCATCCATTGCTTTTCTTACATCATCTGTAATTTTTAGAAGAGCAGTAGATGTACTATGTCCTCTTTAAAATCCAGATTGGGAGTAATCAAGTAATGAATGGTGCATCAAATACTGGAGCAGTTGTTCATGCATGAGTTTTTCTAAGACTTTCGAAAGTGAAGAAAGTATACAGTATAGTCAAATGGAGAATTTGCTAGAGATGTTTTTGGTAATGGAAAAATTAAAGCATCCTTCCAAACAGTTGGGAAGTAGCCTTCCGAAAGACATGAGTTACATATGTGGGTTAAAATTGGCAATACTACATCTATCAAGGTAACGATGAAGGATATCAGGATGCCGTCCACTCTGATTGCTTGTGATTTGATTGATGTTAGTTTTCTCATTACATCAGTTTCATTTACTTTACGAAATTCGAACAAAGGCCGTTGTGGTAATGGAGTAGATTGAAGAGAATTTATTGTTTTTTGTATAATATGAGGATGGGTACTAAATATTTCTCTAGTAAAGTGGGCATTTAATTCATCCGAATTTATGTCATGCGTATTAATGTGTATACAACAAATAATTTTAAGACATTCAGCAATTAACAGATTATAAATGTATTTATACAGAGACTAACTAATGGCATTGTATTTAAAAATTAGAATAAGGTTTCAAAGTTTCAAACTCAACAAATAGTCACATTATTTTCAATAAGACGACGTAATATATAAACACTTTATATCTGAGAGGTTTTTTGAAGTTTATCATGGATAAGTTTGTTAATGGCAAACCATGTGCAAGTTCTAGAACAACAGTACCAATTTAACCTTGTAAGAATATTTATAGCTGAAGATGTTCAAAATATGAACAAAACATGTGCTGTTTTAACAATTAAGCAATAAAATAAGGATGAGATCCTAATTTTATAATTATTTTTAATGTACTGAATAGGTGGAAATCAAAGATTTATTGTTCTTCTTGTAAGTGGTATGTTCCGAGCTGTCAGTGGACAGATGGCGAGGGAGGACATCAGTAGACGAATAAGTATGAGTGGTATCTTTAAATGTAGGAAAGATCACAATATCAAGATAAAGGTGGAATTCAAGAGGACAAATTGGGGCAAATATTTGTTTATAGGAAGGGGAGTTAGGGATTGGAATAACTTACCAAGGGAGATGTTCAATAAATATCCAATTTCTTTGCAATCATTTAAGAAAAGGCTAGGAAAACAACAGACAGGGAATCTGCCACCTGGGCGACTGCCCTGAATTGAGATCAGTGGTGATTGATTTATTTGATTGATTGACTGACTGATTCATCATCATCGAGCCAAAACTACTGGACATAAAGAAATGAAATTTTGAGGATACAGTTATATTACAATGTAGGTAATCGGTAAGGAAGGATTTCTTGATATTCTGTCGCTAAAGGGGTGAAAAGGGGGGGGTGAATTTTTAAAATGAGTGTATCTATATCTCAAAACTTTACAGATGTAAAAATTGGTATTTAGAATCTCCTTTAAAAATAAAGAAACAGGCATTTTTTTTGTTTTTGGAAAATCCCACTAGGAGGAGTGAAAAAGGGCAAAAAAAGGGTTGAATGCCTTTAATTAGGATACTTATATCTCAGAAACTGAAGATATTAAAGACCTGAAAATTGGTATTTGGAATCTCCTTTAAAAATAAGGAAACTTGTATTTTTTTTGTTTTTGGAAAATCCAATTAATGGGCGTTAAACAGGAGTGACAAATGGGGTGATTTTTTAGAAATTTTTAAAATGAGTGTATCTATATCTCAAAACTTTAAAAGTTTACAGTTGTAAAAATTGGTATTTAGAATCTCCTTTAAAAATAAAGAAACACGTATTGTTTTGTTTTCGGAAAACCCCACTAGGAGGGGTGAAAATGGGGTTGAATGCCTTTAATGAAGATAGTTACCTCAGAAACTGAAGACATTACAGACCTGAAAATTAGTATTTGGAAACACCTTTAAAAAATAAAGAAACACGTATAATTTTGGTTTTGGAAAATCCAATTAATGGGGTGAATTTTTAGAAAGACTATTACCACAGTATATCTCAGAAACGATGTTACAGACATAAAAATTGGTATTTGGAATCTCCTGTAAAGAAACACAGGCGATTTGTTTTTGGAAACTCCACTTAAGGGGAACTAAAAAGGGGGTGATATTTTAAAATGAGCATTTCTACAGTATACGGTATCTCAAAATCTTAACGTTACAGAAGTGAAATATGGTATTTTTAATCTCTATCAAAAATAAAAAAACATGTATTTTTTGTTTTCAGTAAAACCACTTAGGTGGGGGGATAAAAATGACCGAAAATGGGGCTGAATTTTTTATTAGGATACTGATATCTCAAAAACTGAAGATGTTACAGACATGAAAATTGGTATCCGGAAACTCCCTTAAAAATAAATACGTATTTTTTTGTTTTTGGAAATCCACTTGGGGGGGGGGGGGAATTTGAAAAATTAGTTGAATTATTTGTATGAAGATACTATTATCTCAAAAACGAAAGATGTTGCCGACGTGAAAATTGGTATTAGGAATCTGCTTTAAAAGTAAAGGAACATGTATTCCTTTGATTGTAGAAAATCCAATGAGGGGGGTGGGGGAGGGGGGAGTGAAAGAATTGAGACATTAATTGAATAAATTGTATGAGGATACTTATATCTAATAAAAACAAAAGTTGTTACAGAAGTGAAAATTGGTACTTGGATCTCCTTTAAAAACAAAGAAAAACACATTTTTGGGGAAAAATCATCTTGGGGGCGGGGGGTGAAAAGGAGGTGAATTCCTTTTATGACACATATCTCAAAAACTGAAGATGTTACAGTCGCGATAATTGGTATTTAGAAGATCCTTTACTAATAAAGGTACAAGTATTTTTTTCAGAAAATTCACTTAACAGGGGGACGGGGGGGACGGGGGGTGAAAGGAAGTAAAAAAAAAAAAAGTGAATTCTTTTTATGGGGATACTTATAACTGAAGGTAACAGACATGAACATTGGTATTTGGAATCTCCTTTAAACATAAAGAAACACGCCCTCTTTATTTATTTTTTTTTGGGGGGGGGGGTGTAAATCAACTTAACAGTGGTGGGGTGAAAAAGGAAATGAGACTAATAGATTTTACTGTTCATAATGTACTTGATTCTGATCATAAACCGATCTTCTTTAATCTTTTCTGGGTTCGTTTTCAAGAGCCATCTTTTCCTTTGGAGAACTCAATGTTAGATTATAGTAGATTCTCCTGGCATGAAAATAGAAATTCAAACACATTTGAAATAAACGATAGGAATGATATTGACCGTGAAATTGTTCACCTCTATAATAAGGTCAATAATGCACGGAAGTATATAATTCGTATCACCAGAAATCACACGCACTTGCCTACGCACAACAATGGTGCTGGTCACAATGACAGCAGATGTAATTTACTGCCAAGTAGCGGTCTTGCATCTTGTTGCGGGGTCCAGAACATCAATAATAATTGTTACGGAGATGTCCGTGGAGCAGAAAGAGGTGAAAGAAGGTGCTGGGGTGAATGGGTCTATCTACAATACCAAAATTAATTTAAAATTTGTACTGAAGGTTGTATTTCTTCAAAAACAACAAACTTAACAATTTTTCACCTGGTGAAAATAACAATGATATCTCAGGTACAATGCCAAACAAGGGTGGAACACTCCAGAATGGGGAATTTAACAATTTTGGGCTTCAAGCTCTTGATTTACCAGTTCTGAGCTACAAGCTTAGAGGAATAATTTAGTCAAGGGCAGAAATCTCCCAATTCAAGAACCCTTGTTCAAGAAATTACAATATATAACTTTCCAGAGGCACCCCTCACTATTACAAAACTTCAAAAAGAGCTTACATGCTCTCGATTTCTTACAGCCCACTAAAGGCAACATTACATAAAAATCTTAAACTCTCTGGCCTCACATGGCACAATTTACAAATGGAAATAGTTTCACACAGGGGTATCTAGTACCCAACCTAATGGGCCTTTGCGGAAAAAGAACAGGCTAAATAAATGGCCCGAACACAAACTGAATGGAGGCATACACTTGCGCTCCTAGATAATGAAATATTAAAACCCTAACAGGGCTCTGGGCCCAATGAAATAGGGACTAGTCCCAAGCTACTGAAGTGACTCGCTTGGAAATAAATTTAATATATTACAGTAAGAAAACAGTTACGAAACCGTAGTCATCTCAAACCAACTTTATGAAGTTTTACATTAGCCGAAAGACAGTTTTGTTACAAAGTTAAGAATTCGGACCTTCCCCTCTGATAAGTCTGCGGAGGTAGCTACAGAAAAGAGAATTTAGGTGGCCATTACCTGGCTGAGGGAGGAGGGGAAGGAGAAGGTGGTAGTGTTTCACATTGGTACCAACAACGTAAGGTAAGCTGATATAAGTACCAACATAGTTGGAGATGTGTGGGATCTGGTAAATGCAGCACGGGTGAAGTTTAAGAAAGCGGAGATTGTTATTAGTGGAATACTGTGTAGGAGGGATACTGACTGGAGGGTGATTGGGGATTTAAATGAGACTATGGAGTGGGTATGTGGGAAACTAGGAGTGAAATTTCTAGATCCTAACGGGTGGGTAGGAGATAGGGATCTGCGCTCAGATGGCCTTCATTTAAACTGCAGTGGCACGTATAAGTTAGGAAATTTGTTTGGAAGGGTAATAGGGAGGTACATTCAGGGAAACAGGATGGCCTAGGGAGCGGTGATAAGGGAACAGGGAACTGGAAATCAAGTAGGGATGACATAAAATTGTTAGTGTTGAACTGAAGAAGTATTGTAAAGAAAGGAATAGAATTAAGTAATTTAATAGATATATATTTACCAGATATTGTAATAGGAGTTGAATCATGGCTGAGAAATGATATAATGGATGCAGAAATTTTCTAAAGGCACTGGAGCGTGTATCGTAGAGATAGGATAGGAATGGTGGGAGGGAGAGTGTTCATTCTCGTGAAAGAAGAATTTGTAAGCTACGAAAAAGTTAAAGATGATACACATGAACTTCTAGGTGTAAGGCTCATTTCTAAAGATAATAGGCAACTTGATATATTTGGAGTGTACAGATCGGAAAAGGGTAGCACTGACACGGATTCGGAATTATTTAATAGGATAGTCAGCTATGTGGAAAACGACATGGAAAGAAATGTGATTGTAGCGGGAGATCTGAACTTGCCAGATGTCAATTGGGAAGGAAATGCGAACGACAGAAAGCATGACCAACAAATGGCAAATAAGTTAATATGGGAAGGACAGCTGATTCAGAACTTGATGGAACCAACCAGAGGGAAAAACATCCTGGATGTGGTGCTGATAAAACCAGATGAGCTCTATAGGGAAACTGAAGTAATAGATAGTATTAGTGATCATGAAGCTGTTTATGTGGTAGTTAAAAATAAATGTGATAGAAAGGAAGGTCTTAAAAGTAGGACTATTAGGCAGTACCATATGGCTGAAAAGCAGGCATGAGGCAGTTTCTAAATAGTAACTATGATCGGTGGAAAACGGTAAATAAAAATGTAAACATACTCTGGGATGGGTTTAAAGAAATTGTTGAGGAATGCGAAAACAAGCTTGTACCTTTAAGGGTGGTAAGGAATGGTAAAGACCCATCTTATTATAATAGAGAAATAAAGAGACTAAGAAAGAGGTGCAGACTGGAAAGAAATAGAGTTAGAAATGGCTGTGGAAGTAAGGAGAAATTGAAGGAACTTACTAGAAAATTGAAATTAGCAAAGAAGGCAGCTAAGGATAACATGATGGCAAGCATAATTGGCAGTCATACAAATTTTAGTGAAAAATGGAAGGGTATGCATACGTATTTTAAGGCAGAAACAGGTTCCAAGAAGGACATTCCAGGAATAATTAATGAACAAGGGGAGTGTGTTTATGAGGATCTTCAAAAGGCAGAAGTATTCAGTCAGCAGTATGTAAAGATTGTTGGTTACAAGGATAATGTCCAGATACAGGAGGAGACTAATACTAAAGAAATATTACAATTTACAGATGACAACAATGACATTTACAATAAGATACAAAAGTTGAAAAAAGAAAAGCGGCTGGAATTGATCAGATTTCTGGAGATATACTAAAGACAATGGGTTGGGATATAGTACCATATCTGAAGTACTTATTTGATTATTGTTTGGTCGGAGGAGCTATACCAGATGAATGGAGAGTTGCTATTGTAGCCCCTGTGTATAAAGGAAAGGGTGATATACATAAAGCTGAAAATTACAGGCCAGTAAGTTTGACATGCATTGTATGTAAGCTTTGGGAAGGCATTCTTTCTGATTGTATTAGACATGTTTGTGAAATTAATAACTGGTTCGATAGAAGGCAATTCGGTTTTAGGAAAGGTTATTCCACTGAAGCTCAACTTGTAGGATTTCAGCAAGATATAGCAGATATCTTGGATTCTGGAGGTCAAATGGACTGTATCACGATAGACCTGTCTAAAGCATTTGAGAGGGTGGATCATGGGAGACTACTGGCAAAAATGAGTGCAACTGGACTAAACAAAAGAGTGACTGAATGGGTTGCTATATTTCTAGAAAAAAGATCTCAGAGAATTAGAGTAGGTGAAGCTTTATCTGACCCTGTAATAATTAAGAGGGGAATTCCTCAAGGCAGTATTATCGACCTTTATGTTTTCTTATATATATAAATGATATGAGTAAAGGAGTGGAATCGGAGGTAAGGCTTTTTGCGGATGATGTTATTCTCTATAGAGTGATAAATAAGTTACAACGTTACAAGTTACAACTGCAGCGTGACCTCAAAAATGTTGTGAGATGGACAGCAGGCAATGGTATGTTGTTAAACGGGGTTAAAAGTCAGGTTGTGAGTTTCACAAATAGGAAAAGTCCTCTCAGTTTTAATTACTGCGTTGATGGGGTGAAAGTTCCTTTTGGGGATCATTGTAAGTATTTAGGTGTTAATATACGGAAAGATCTTCATTGGGGTAATCACATAAATGGGATTGTTAATAAAGGGTACAGATCACATGGTTATGAGGCTGTTTAGGGGTTGCAGTAAGGATGTAAAGGAGAGTGCATAAAAGTGTCTGGTAAGACCCCAACTAGAGTATGGTTCCAGTGTATGGGACCCTCACCAGGATTACCTTATTCAAGAACTGGAAAAATTACAAAGAAAAGCAGCTCAATTTGTTCTGGGTGATTTCCGACAAAAGAGTAGCGTTACAAAAATGTTGCAATGTTTGGGTTGGGAAGAATTCAGAGAAAGAAGAAGAGCTGCTCGACTAAGTGGTATGTTCCGAGCTGTTAGCAGAGAGATGGCGTGGAATGACATTAGTAGACGAATAATTTTGAATGGCGTTTATAAAAGTAGGAAAGATCACAATATGAAGATAAAGTTGGTATTCATGAGGACAAACTGGGGCAAATATTCATTTATAGGAAGGGGAGTTAGGGATTGGAATAACTTACCAAGGGCGATGTACAATAAATTTCCAATTTCTTTGAAATCATTTAGGAAAAGGCTAGGAAAGCAACAGATAGGGAATCTGCCACCTGGGCGACTGCCCTAAACGCAGATCAATATTGACTGATTGATTGATTGATTGATTGATTGATTGATTGATTGATTGATTGATTGATTGATTGATTTACTGCCTGCCGAAGAATGAGGCGTCCCGCCTCCTGCCTTAACACACACACTCAGAAAGACGACGATCAAGAGACAAGGAAACTTTAAAAGCCGCAGCTTATATACCCTCAGGGAAGGTTCGAGAGGATTCTGGGCTAATCCGGACACACCCTCTCATTTTTATTGGCTGAACCCAAAAGTTACACTCAAAACCGAACAAGAAGCCTGTGATAGGCTGAAAATTAATTACAGAAAATTTTAATTGGCCAAATTCAGAGCTGGCGGAATGAGACAGGAGTGTTGCAAACCTAGAATTACATAACGAAAACAAATGAAAGTTGAGAAAACCTATAAACACAAAATTTCTTTCAATAACAACTTCCTTTACCTTGCACCAGAGTGCATTACTACAGTTCTTTGGTAGTGACATCTGTGGAAAAACGTCGAAACTTCTTGACGTACAGCAAAAACAAAACCAATAGAAATTCAATCAGTTTATGAAACTTCACAATAATACAATTACTTAATGTTTCAGTAGTGACATCTTCTGATTAAAGTCTCAACTTTATGTAGTAACAATTTCACATTTTGGTCGATAGAAGAGTTCATTAAGGCGCTTACTTTGAAAGTGCCAAGTTGAGGTGTACCTCCCGGTACAATAATAATAAAAAATAATAATAATAATAATAATAATAATAATAATAATAATAATAATAATAATAATAATAATAATAATAACAACAACAACAATAATAATACGAAAATCAGATATCCATAGTGGCCCTACAGGAAACAAGTGTCCCCTTCAAAATTGGTAAAAATCATTTATTGGAAAATATTTTATTTCTACTGTGTGTTGAAATATTATTTCGTGAACCAGGAAGGGAGTTTATCACATCGAGTCGGCTGAGCGAGATACGCCAGGTGTCAGGGAATTCCACTCAAGGGCAAACGAGGGGAGAGCGCAGATACAGCTAGCCAAATAACCTTCAAATCACCCGTGAATGCCACGTGACCAGGCAGAATGTGTGTCAAGCGCTCGATCGATAATAGTGAAGGTGCATGACGTCTGACTATGGCAGCCAATCAAGCGATTAATTTGGTGCGAAGTTAATAAATTAACCAATCGCTTATGAGGAAAAGACGCACCCCTATCTTAAGACAGTGAATAATGGATTTTCCTAAGGAAAATTTATTCAGAAATTTCTACCTCTGAACACGTCGTGTGGAGAATTACTCTAGCTTCAACTACGGACGGAAGAAGACGCACTTCGCTTGCTGAGGGAACTTCGTCATTCAGAGACTACAACTTGTTGCAACTGCAGTTCAGATATTTACGGATTCCACCTATAATTCAACAGATTTTAAAAGTTAAGTTTCTTTCCCATCTTATCAAACATCGGGGTGAGTTTTGGACCTTGTCTCAGACGTGATTTCAGTTTCAGCTTCACAAGAAATTCCACAGAAGAGATCACCGGTTCGAGTTCAAGTCAGGATGCCAGTCTTCTTTCTTGGTGAATGGTGTGATTTCCAGCGCGCCAGCATGTCTCCAATGCACGAGTAAAATGTGAGGCAGTCCAGGCGGGCGTGACCAGGATCGATGGTGCGTAATGTGATAATGCACTAGGTCATCAGCCCGAGTTCTACAACCGACAGTCACCACCAAGTAATATTTAAACTTTGTTATTCTTTCTTTCCTTTTGTAATGTAATTGTAATGACATAGCCTCTACTTATTTGTTTAGAAACTTTCTATTAGTTAGAATTTTTCCATCTCTTCTTTCTTGGTGATGGTAGATTGAGGATGTGTGAGTATTTGAACCTATTAGTTTGTTTGAGTGGATGTCTTCGAGAAGTGTTTCAACTGTCCCGAGTTCATTGTGGCAGGAGAAATAAATGTAAAACGACCTCAACGTTAAACTAGGACTATTTGAATATTTTTAGACTTAAAATGAGATCAAATGGGACAGTAATTTCGTAGATTCTATTATGTCAGAGTTCATTCTTCAATTATGCGACGTATGGTTGAATTTTGTGTGCAATAGAGTCATCTGAAATATTGTTGTGCAGTAGCTTCCGCACGTATGATCTTGCGCGGCCAGGGATAATAATAATAATAATAATAATAAAAATAATTTAACTAAATTATCGCGTAAAAGAACACCTAAGGTCATGAGCATAATATTGGTTATTATTGAATATGGTTGATGTGCGCTCATTTATAGTAATTTAGGCCTGGGAAATGGCGGTATCTGACCGATACAATTTTTTATATATTTGCTGTGTTGTGATGATTAGTTGACTGGTAGATGGATATTATTGAATTCAGCAGTCGAGCTGTGCATCCATTTGTGAGTCAATTTAAGAATAGAATATGTTACTTGATGTAATTTCTTCGTTGTGAGTGCAGATTAATCGAGAATCACAATTATAGTGGAGAAGTAAAAATAAATATCGTAGCTCATGAACCGCGTGCGCGGAATGTTAATTCTGGCCTATGTTTAAGCGATTTTATCGATGATTTTTGGATGATTTTGTGTTCGTAAATTTTCTCTGAACATCGTCGTATAACTATGTTCTTTAATAAAGTGACAATCATTGCTCTGTCACATTTCCAGTTGATGAGAGGAGGTCACCACGATAGTGTCATCATGAGAATAATTTTCCTAACTTTGTCTAAACATGAAAATTAATAGTCAAGGGCTAGCGTTCGTGTAAATATGTATATAATATTTCCGTGTATCTTTGTGTGAGTGTAGTGTGTGTGATTTGACTGTATTTTGCTTAATGTAAGTTTCCAATCCATATTTGTGATGATGCTCTTCGTTATTTCGTGGAATTTTGGCCTAATTTACGCCAACTTTAGTGGTTCACCATTTGAATGAATTTAAACCTTTAGTGAATTTTATTCGTTTTTAAGGAAGAATAGGATTTTATTTAACGAATACACATAAATAAGTATAGGCCATGTCAGTGGATTGAACTCACAAAATCAAAAATTGTAAGCGTTAATTAATTAATTATTTCAATTAATGGATAAACATAGATTGACATAATGTCAAGTTCCAAGCTATTATGTGGGAAGCAACTACTAAATAATTATAAAGTTGAGTTTATTAATTAATTTAAAGGTCAAGGAAGACGATTTAACCATAATTTTATGAGAGAAAAATTTTTATTTAATTTTCAAAGAGGAATGAAAATGATCATTTTCAAACTTGTTTAAAATCAAATCTATGAAGGAAGGAAGTTTATTTTCAATTTATTAAATTATCAATGGGAGAGATCATCTCAAATCAATTATTATTAATTATTTAATTAATTTTCCACTAAAAATATAAATATTATATTTGCAGATTCAGCCATTTGCTGTTCCGTTTTCGATGAAGTGTCTATGTGATTTCGACATAAAAGAAGACAAATCATTTAAACAAAATACCTAGATTTTGTAAATTATTGTGAAGTTTATGAAGAGCAGTAGTTATAATAAATGTGTAAAACCTATTTAGCTTTCTCTCATTTGCCACTAGTTCATCATCTATCCCTGCACTTTAAAATTTTCGCACAGCCGATAAGCGAACGATCTACACCCTGGAGATCTTCGCTCACCGGCCGAGCTGAGCCCGGCATGACGGGTGCACAAGGTACCCAGATGAAGAGATTTTTTAATCTCAAGGCTACCGATTTTTCAAGAGCAAAGCGCAAAGAGGAATCCTCAATGGAGCTGTGATGCTTGGAACCGCGTTTGCTGTTAGAACCAAGATCCTTAAATCAGTTGCAAATTTCGAACCTGTGAATGACAGATTGTCTATACTCACAATTAAATGCGCGAACAAAACCTACGCCCCAGTTAACGCATATGCTCCTACAAACGATAAGAACAAGTCTGATCCAGACAAAGTTGATAATTTCTGGGACCTACTGGATGAAAAATTGAACAAAATCCCCAAACACCATGTCAAGCTTCTTTTGGGTGACTTCAATGCCCAACTAGGTCGTGAGCAGAAGTACAAGAAAGTTATAGGAAATTACCCTGCTCACAAAAGAACCAATCCCAACGGCAAAAGACTGGTGACCATTTGCGAAAATCACAACCTGCAGGTCATGTCGACCTACTTTTGCCATCTACCCAGAAAGCAAATGATTTGGCGTTCTACCGTCCAAGCTCTCGGAGAGTTCCAAATTGATCATGTTGCGATCTCCAGGACAAAGAGCCCTGAGATTATGAATGTCAAGGTAAAGAAAGGCATCAATGTGGCCTCAGATCATTATATGTCTCTTATCAAATTCAAACCAATTCCCGCAAACACAAGGAAGACAACTAAACAGATCACACGCTTCGACAATGATAAACTTCGGCAAAGGGTCGAGGAGTTCCAGGAGAAGGCTAGACCAAATGACTGTGACTTTAACAACGCCAAAAGTCTCCTTGTTGAGGCCGCCAAAGACGTTGCAGAAATCAAGAGAAGCAAAAAGCATGCCTGGTGGAATAGTACCTGCGAATCAGTCCTCCAGGTGAGACTCAATGCGTGGAAACAGTACTACTCTACGAAATCAGAAAATGATTGGGAAACCTACAAAATCCAATGTGCCCAAGCAGCTAGGGTGTTCAGAACTGAGAAACGTAAATACGAAAAATCTCTCATTGAAAAGATAGAACAAAACTTTAGAAGGAATGAAAGCAGAGAGTACTACAGAGCCTTCAAACGCAAACTCACTGGCTATAAACCAGCATCTCTATGCTTTGAGTGAAAGGACAGCACACTGGCGACGTAAAATGAAGAAAATTGCAGCATTCTGGCAGATTACTTCAAGAATTTACTTAATTGCTCTAAACCGCAAAGCGCCATTGAGACCAAGGAACCCTTACTCAGGTACCCAGATTCCAGACCACCCGACAGAGATGAAATAAAGCGCCACATTGCCCGTCTCAAAAATAACAAAGCGCCGGTGGAAGACTCAGTAGTAGCAGAACTATGGAAATATGCCCCAGAGGAATCACTTGATATCTTGCAAAAGCAAATAGAAGAAATTTGGAACAAGGAGACCCTACCCGAAGATTGGAAAATAGCTTTGATCCATCCATTACACAAAAAAGGCAGCATGAAGAACATCAACAACTACAGACGAATATCTTTGCTACCTGTGACTTACAAAATTCTATCACTTGCCATCCTGGAGCGTTTGGAAGCACAAGTCGAACATCAAATAGGTGAATACCAAGGAGGGTTCAGAAAAGGTCGTTCAACAGCTGAACAGATTCAAAATCTCAAAACGATCATCAGATATTGTACACTAAGGTCCAAGCAGTATGTGTCTGTCTTTGTGGACTTTAAGAAAGCATACGATTCCATTGACCGGGAAGTCCTGCTAAACATCTTAAATGAATTTGGAGTTGATTTGAAACTGCTGGCATTAATTAGAGCCACCCTGACCGATACAAAATCCAAGGTGAACTTCCACGGATGTCTCTCGCATTCCTTTGACATCAAAACAGGAGTCCGACAAGGTGATGGGCTATCCCCGATACTCTTCAACTGTGTTCTTGAAAAGATCATCAGAACCTGGCGGGTGAGATTACAGGAAACCAACTACAGTCCATTGAGAATAGGAACCAAATCCAAGGGGATCGCAACAGACTGCTTAACATTTGCCGATGATATTGCTGTTCTCTCAAACGACATAGAAACCGCTAGAGCTCAAGTTGAAATTTTAAAGGAAATTGCCGAACAAACTGGTTTGCAGATATCGTTTGAGAAAATGGAAGTAATGACTAACATCAAAGAGGCTCCACCAAAACTCCATACAAAATACGGGGACATCACCCGAGTAGACAAATTCAAATACCTGGGTGAGATCATCATGAAAAATGGACTGGACAAAGAAGCAATTCAGGAGCGAGTACGCAAACGGGAAATAGCCTACCAAACATCCCGCACAATCTACAACAAAAAATGCCTTTCCCAAAACACCAAGATACGTCACTATGAAACAGTTCTGAAGCCAGTAGTTCTATATGCAGCCGAAACCCTGTCTCTAAATGCCAACAAAGGACTCCTTGAAGAACTGGAGAAAAGAGAACACAAAATTGTGAGAGGAATCTTGGGATCAAAGTACAGAAATGGAATCCATCAAAAGAGATCCAACAAGGAAGTCTACAGCAAAATAGAGAAAATTACCGACACAATCAGAAAAAGACGGGCACGATTTTATGGTCATCTGAAAAGAATGGACGGAAGAAAGTTAACTAAAGAAATCTTTCACTTTTTTGATTCAAACCCCAAAACCACAATTCCATGGTTTAGAAATACCAAAGAAGATGGCAAGTGCAAATACTTAGGTGTGAGATTTGAAAGTAATTTGCACTGGAAGGGTCATATTGATGACATTGTTGGGAAAGCATACAGATCATTACATGTCATAATGAGGCTACTTAAAGGATGCAACAAAGAATTAAAAGAAAAAAGTTACTTGAGTATGGTTCGTCCATTATTGGAATATGCAAACAGTGTTTGGGATCCTCACCAAGAATACCTAATAAAAGAAATAGATAGTGTGCAGAGGAAAGCAGCAAGATTTGTAACAGGGGATTTCAGGAGAAAGAGTAGTGTATCAGAAATGTTAAAGGAACTTGGGTGGGAAACTTTAAGTAAGAGAAGGGAGAAAACTAGACTTACAGGATTATATAGAGCCTATACAGGAGAAGCAGCATGGGGAGATATCCGTGAGAGGCTTCAGTTGGAAAATAATTATATCGGCAGGACTGACCACAAATATAAAATGAGAAGGAATTTTAGCAGAAGCGATTGGGGTAAATTTTCATTCATTGGGAAGGGTGTGAAGGAGTGGAACAGTTTACCAGGGGTAGTGTTTGATCCTTTTCCAAAATCTGTACAGATATTCAAGAAGAGAATAAACAGCAACAGAGAAAATAAATGAAGTGGTAGAGGGCATTCGACCGGTGCAGGTTATTGTAAATTTAAAAAAAAATGTGTGTGAATAAATTAATTCCATCCCCTGGTCTAAGGAGTTTGGACAGCCAAAGTAGGGGACTGCCTGTAGGGGTGAAGTACAGTGGGGACTTCGAGGGCCCTGGGACCGCTACGGTAGCTGTGAAGGCCCTTCAGGAACTCTGAAAAGTGGTGGCAAAAGGGGCTCTGGTTAAGACGCAGCAGGTCGTTATGCTACTTAGGATCCAGAACGGGTAAAAAAAAAAAATAGTAAATAAATAAATGCAATGTAAATATTAATGTTATACCAGTTTTATAGTATCATTTGAAGCAATTCCACATACTGTATATCAGTTGACTATATTTGTAAGTAGTACAGGAGATATTACAATTAGAATTTTGTAAACAATATAAATTTATTAAGGATGAGCTGTGTGTTTAATAGAAAACATTGTTAGCGTAAATTGTATAATATTGTATTATAGGAAAAATTTTCTTCTCTTGTTAATTTAATATTTAGTGCTTGACAATAATGTATTTTAGTGTACCATTTGCCACCGAGGTAGACACCTCATTTGCAAATAAAGAGATTTTGATTTGATTTTGAAGACCTGCAAATGCTACATATCTCAGCTGAAGACGCCCTCAATAGAGATCTCTTCCGCAAGAAAATATTGATGAACGGGCTAAAATGAGACGAGCAACCGAAGAGAAGACACAGTGTCCCTTGGAGAGAGGAGCGTAAGCAGGCCCACTCACAAAGAATGAGGGAAATTTGGGCTCTAAAGAAGGCCAAGTTCAGTGTCAAATGCAACAAGACTTAACGTGGTCCTTGATGGCCCCAGCGAATTTTATATATATAATAATAATAATAATAATAATAATAATAACAACCTAAATTCAACTAATATCACCCACCCTAATAATAATGTTCTGGACACTCATCCAAATGTGCGGACCGGGCTGGAAACAGTGGCTGGGTAACGACTACGAATGCAGTCCGGCCGCGGGTTTAGTACCGCCAAGGCACCCAAGGCGACACCACGCCGGATCTCTTCAAGGATTTGATCCATATTAAAAATGCTTATAGGAAAAGATGGCAAAGATTTAGGGACCCAACTGACCGGGCGGAATACCTGGACCTAGCCCGGGAAGTACGAAATATATTACTGGAAAGAAGGATTGAAAAATGGGAGGAACATTGCCGTTGTATCTCAGAAAACAAGTCAGATCGCACATTTTGGCGGATTCTCTCAGAAAACAAGTCAGATCGCGAATTTCGTTGGATTATATATAAAACGTTAAGCATTAAATTATAAATTTCAGTATAATACCGTAGCGAAGCACGGGTATCTTGCTAGTATCATATACTTTGCAAGGAATTATCATTTTGATATTTAAGTACAACTAATATACAATCTATGCCACTTTCCTCTGTTTTTTAATTTTTTTTTACATTCATGCTGGTCACATCTTTCATTATATTGCAACCTCATTTTCCTGGTTAGGATAGGTTACAAGGGGGAGGTCACTGCATGACCTTGCACTGCGAACAATTAGATCTACTGTGGTCCCCCTATGGGGAGTGTGTGTGAAACCCAGTGTCGGCACATAGCCTACTCCTGTCGAATAACACCAAGGGGTCTGCTCAAAGCTTAATGTCCGATGGATGAATCACTATCAACATCATCGTATGCGCTCATTTAATATTAGCACTGCAGGGAGGTTTGCTACTGAAACCAGGCTTGCTTATTTTTTTTTTGTTAGGGGCTTTACGTCTCACCGACACAGGTTGGTCTTTTGGCGACGATGGGATAGGAAAGGCCTAGGAGTTGGAAGGAAGCGGCCGTGGCCTTAATCAACGTACAGCCCTGGTGTGAAAAATGGGAAACCACGGAAAACCATCTTCAGGCCTGCCGGCAGTGGGATTCGAACCCACTATCTCCCGGATGCAAGCTCACAGCCACGCGCCTCCACCCGCACAGCCAACTTGCCCGGTGAAACCAGGCTTTTTTTTTTTTTTGCTAGGGGCTTTACGTCGCACCGACACGGATAGGTCTTATGGCGACGATGGGATAGGAAAGGCCTAGGCGTTGGAAGGAAGCGGCCGTGGCCTTAATTAAGGTACAGCCCCAGCATTTGCCTGGTGTGAAAATGGGAAACCACGGAAAACCATCTTCAGGGCTGCCGATAGTGGGATTCGAACCTACTATCTCCCGGATGCAAGCTCATAGCCGCGCGCCTCTACGCGCACGGCCAACTCGCCCGGTGAAACCAGGCTTTTGGCATGCAATCTAGTGATGAGAAATTGTATACTACCCCCTCTCCTACTCCACTGACCAGCATTCAATGGTGAATTTTTTTTTCCACCAACGGAACTCAAACTGGCTAACAACCACAGTGTCAGACTGTAAAGACTTGGACACCTTTACGATCATGGTCACCATACAGGCTAGTATTCCAATGTAAATCTTTATAGAGTGAAATTTATATTTTTTGATAAGTAGGTAACATGTTGTGTTGTTAGACAGAAAATACTGAATGAATATTACTGTATCAACTTGCATCTTATATCATAGGTAGCAAGAAGGCAGTTGTCCCATTTGTCACACTTATTTTTACACTACCAAACCCAACCATCACAACTCTTGTGTGAACCACAGAGTTTATGTAAATAGGAAGCATTCTCTCAACGAATGCCAACTGCTCACAAGATGTTGATAGGAGAATTGGTTTTGCCCACTCAGCATTTGGACATTTATCCCACTGTATCTTCATGAATAAGAACCTTACAATGCATACTAAGATCATGGTTTACAATGCTGTTGTCATATCAACACGGCTTTACGGTTGTCAAACGTGGACCCTCTACCGTCAGGATATCAAAAAGCTAGAGCTCTTCCATCTGCAAAACCTTCATATTGAACATCAAATGAGAGGACCGGGTTACCAACCTTGGAGTTCTTGAGAAAGCACGTGCCATAAGCATTGAGGCTACCACCATTGGCCACTCTCATATGGATAGGGCACGCCCATCGCATGAGTGAAACCAGGCTTCCTCGTCAACTCATGGAGTACCTTTGACGCATTTCAGGGATCAGCTAAAGCATACTATAAAAAGAGCTGTAATTAATGTTCAATCCTGGGATACGCTTGCTGAGAATCGTACACTTTGGCGCCACACTGTTTCTACATCAGTTTCGGTGTTTGAAGAATGACTGCGACGTAAAGAGGATAAATGTTAAGTGCGGAAGCTCTGTTAAACCCAGTTCCGCTCTACCCCAACCATTTCATAATAATGTTACTTACTTAATGTCCCACTAACTACTTTCACCGTTTTCGAAGACTTTGAGGTACCGAAATTTAGTCCCACAGGAGTTCTTTAATGTGCCAGTAAATTTACCGACATGAGGCTGACATATTTGAGCACCTTTAAATACCACCGGACTGAACCAGGTTCGAATCTGCCAGGTTGGGGTCAGAAGGCCAGCGCCTCAACCGTCTGAGCCACTCAGCCCGGCCAGCCATTTCATGTGATCTGTGTGGACACATGTTTCGAGCCAAGATTGGGCTACTAAGTCATATGAAATATTCACAAAGCTTTGTGAGTGTGAAAATGTAAACTGCTGAAGAATATGTTTACTCAGATACGAGTTGCAACCGACGATGACAACGATGGCATAATGAATACAATATTTACAAACTACATAAACTAATTGCTACCTATGCAGTTAAACAAAGCATATCATCCATTGTAAGTTACCTCCACACAAATCTTACTTGTTACAGACTTTACCTTACAAAATTCAGCATTTGGTAAGTGCACTGAATTTTCACTTCCAGATTCTGTTTGCTCTGAAAATACAGAATCGTAGATCAACTTGTATTACTTTGAACAGGCATATTTATGTTAACTGTCACAAATACTAATTTTAACCAATTACACAGTAAACACCAACCTTCACAAAGAAATGTAGCCTCAGAATCGAAGACACCTTGATTACCCTCTGAAGATAATTTTATGAGTTCTTGAACTCTATCATACATCATTGCCCGCTCTATGGGCATTTAAGTCTGCAGCTATTTTCTCCAAAGCCTTTGTCTACAAATGATGGATAAGAAAATGAGAACAATTAACTTAATATTCATATGCCTGGTACCTATATTTACTTTACTGCATTTGATAATCTAGACTCATATTGCAGGTCAAAAATAATAATGTATTGAGACTAGAACCAATGCATAATATACAATAGCTGAATTAAATTGTTAATAGTCAACAAAGCTTTTCTTTCAACGGGTCTATATATCGGTAATAAATCTTAATACTACAATTAATTACAATTTGACTGGCAAAAACTAACCTTTTCAATAGATGTCACTGCATCAGTTTTCTTATTTTCTACCACATCCTTGTAACGCTCTACAATACGTATCAGCTGTAACACTTCTTCTTAAGTGTAATTTTGGGCCCTTTTATCCTGCTGCGACATCATAAAGGATAATTAGGTAGTAAAAACAAATACAGCACTGTGGCGACGATGTTGTTGCTGTAAAGTAACACTTGAAGATTGCAGTGCGGTGCGATTTTATGATGCCAACATGCTTCATCACTGATGTTATACCCCGTATAACTAACCATGGAATAAGGTAAAATGGTACAACAGACTCTTGAGGATATAGCAGGAATTAGCTATACGGCGAATAGCTATAAGGAGATTTATTCCTTGTTCGTTCAACTGGCCCTTAAAATCACAAGTTCACTGTTCAACACATTAGTCAACATTAAGTTCATCAGTATAAAATAATACCTTCCAATTCTATTTTATGTATCAGTTATTAGATTCATGGTAACATTCAGGTGGGACAACGACGTTGATGTCGGACTCTTTTAAACCATCAGCATCATCTTCAGCTTATCCCAGTTAATTATGGGGTTGCTGGAGCCACCTAGGCTCATTTTGCTTTTGGCCGGTGGTTTAAGACCAGATGCCCTTCCTGATGTCACGTGATTCTTGAGATGAAAATATCGACCAGGATTGGAACCTCAGCCTTCTGGGTGGGTAGCTAGCACCTAAGCCACTGAAACCATCAGCATCATCATTATGATATATTTGTCAATCTTAATTAATTAATTAATTACTTAATGTTCTGGTTTATGGAATGACAAAAAAGTACGGTAATCAACTTTACTCACACAGGTGATGAAACTAAAGAATTTCACATCTGCATAGAAGAGTGAATTCCAGTGCCTACAAACCACAGATCCCATACTGGCCGGGAATACTATATTATGAGAAAAATAAATAGCCCAACTAAGTATCAAAGAGTTTTAATTCCAGCTCTATTGTTTCACTTACCCTGACAAAATTACAACAAACCTAAGTGCAGCTGAGAATTGTAGTGTACCAGTAGTCATTTTATTATTAGCTTGCCTGCTATATTTGTGCGTTATCCCCATGTACATCACCCCTTTTGATATTTCAGCATTTGACTAACAGCAGCTAGCATTCCTTTTAGGGCATAGTAGGATAAAATAGTAATAATAATTATATGCATTTTAAGGAGTACAAGATGAAAATAAATAAGTCCAAAACAAAATTAATGGACTGCAGTCAAACGAAGGCAGGTGATGCAGGAAATATTAAATTAAGGAAGTAGATGAATATTGTTACTTGGATAGTAAAATAACTAACGATGGCAGAAGTAAGGAGGACATAAAATGCAGATTAGCACAAGCAAGGAAGAGCTTTCTTAAGAAAAGAAATTTGCTCACTTCAAACATTGATATAGGAATTAGAAAGATGTGTTTGAAGACTTTCGTGTGGAGCGTGGCATTGTATGGAAGTGAAACATGGACGATAACTAGCTCAGAAACAAAGAGAATAGAAGCTTTTGAAATGTGCTGTTACAGAAGAATGCTGAAGGTGAGATGGATAGATCAAATCACAAATGAAGAGGTACTGAATCGAATTGGCGAGAGAAGATCGATCTGGCTAAATTTATAGATAAGAAATGTGTTTTTCCACCATTCAATACACAATTTATTTTAGTAGGTTAAGCTAGTACCGGTTTCGGCTCTTTAACGGCCATCATCAGCTAGTACACGTTTTGTTTTAGCCGTTAGACAATTCACAAGTTGTTATTGTATTAGGCATCCGGATGTCTAATGGGGGATGGAAATGTATACAATAGCATATAATTAAAATATCAATAGTTAGGGTAAAAAGTTACAAATAGAACATGAGTATGTAAAACATATTAAAAACACATAGGCCAAAATATATAGAATTTAAAAAGTTTCAACACATTAAAATGGTACGTATAGGTAGACACTTGTTAAAATTTTCATTTCATGCTATATAGATTCCATTCTTCTGTCCTCTGTGCAGTTCCTTTGCTTCTAAGTTATGTTGATTTTAGTTGCGTAAGGTAATCTTCGAGAACATTCTGAAACTGGTGTACGTCTTATTGATATGGGCCTTTGTCATGAAGAAATTTTGTTATGTTATATATCCCAACTTGTGATATACTATGGCAAGTTTCAATATAGCAAACAGCAGGTCTCGAGCTTGTATTTAGAAGTAGTCGGTGGCAACACCTCTCTCGTCTATGTTTGTTCTTGTAGTCTGTAAAGATAAGGTGATATAAGTATGCCGGTAGTGTGTGTAAGAAGGAATGCCTAGTGTGTGTATGGAAAGAGTACTTACTATAGTTGTTGTGGAAGTCTTGTGCCGATGTGTTTGAAGGCTTGTTGTGTTCTACTGCGAGTGCGTCTGGGGCTCATATTAGCTGTGGAGGGGAATGTAGGTGGAGGGGAAGAAGGAGTGGCCGTTGGAGAAGTAGGGGCGGGGTCAGGCTTGTGATTCGTTGGTTTGTTAGAGCGTGTGTTTACTATTTTGAGGTAATCATTCTTTAATGTCGGAATGGCTTTGTCAAAAATGATGCTGGTTTTTTCATTAATATCATTAATGTTATGATTGGGGTTGGCGTATTGGTCTAAAGAAATGTAGAAATCTTCGGTTATGTTGAGCAGGGGGCCCTTGGAGTTTATATTTAGTATCGTCATGTCGTTATTGATGTTTGTGAAACTATGCTTGGATTCTTCTACATGTTGGCCTATTGATGAGAAATGGTTATGTTTTACTGCATTTATATGTTCATTGTAGCGAATGGTGAAGTTTCTGCCTGTACGTCCTATGTAACTTATGTCACAGTTGTTACATTTGATACGGTAGACACCTGATTGGTTGTATTTATTGTTATTATTGACTGTTTTAGTGTTATGTATAATGTTGGTACTATTGTGTGTGGTTTTGAATACTGTTTTTATGTTGTGCTTCTTGAAAATATTAGTTATAGTATATATGTGGGTGTTGTTAAAGGTAAATAGGGCATAGTCTTTTTTGGGTTTGGCTGTTTTTGCTAATTTAGTTTTAGGTTGTGATTTTATTTTGTGAATGATTTTGTTGACCATTTCTTTGCTGTATCCGTTGTGTTTAGCTATGTCGTGGATTAACTTCAATTCATTATTTTGGTCTTCTGTTGTCATTGGGATGTTAAAGGCTCTATAAATCATACTATAATAGGCTGCTCACTTACCAGTCAGAAAGCAAAGAGAACTAGAAAAGCTTTTGGACGAACGACAAATCCAGATTCTAGCTGTACAAGAAACCAGATTTCTGGGAGAAAACATCATAGACATCAAACAACCACTACAGAATAATCAAAAGAAACCTCACCGGTCACGCCCTGATCAACGAAGACAACAAGAAGAACCCACAATGAAATGAAATGGCGTGTGGCTTTTAGTACCAGGAGTGTCCAAGAACATGTTCGGTCGCCAGATACAGGTCTTTCAATTTGACACCCGTAGGCGACCTGCGCATGGTGATGAGGATGAAATGATGATGAAGACAATGCATACACCCAGCCCCAGCGAAATTAACCAATGCTGGTTAAAATTCCCAACCCTGTCGGGAATCTAACCAGGGACCCCTGTGACCAAAGGCCAGCATGTTAACCATTTAGCCATGAAGCCAGACAAGAACCCACAGAAAGTTAATGACTTCTGGGATCTTCTGTTAACTGAAATCACCCGGATACCAAAGGGCAACATAAAAATCCTGCTAGGAAACCTGTATTGTTATGTTTACTGATGCATTAAAGAACCCCATTTTCACACCAAGAGACTATCACTCTTGGCATCCTTGATAATAGCAAGAGATATTAAACACACTGCACTCATTTTAAAATCCAGCAATCGCCGTGATCAATGGCTGTGTGATGTAGTAAAGGTTCCTGGGAAATGGGATACTATTTGCTGTGGAACAGCAGTGTTTTTCTCATACATATTCTGAAAAATGATGCCTGTCTTGCTCTGTTGGCGAGGAATTTCCAATTCACTATCTGTTGCTAAAACATTTGAGTTAAAATCTCGCTGAGGTCTATATTTTAGTAAAGCCAGCACTGTGATTGCACTGAAAATATGTCTAGCAAGTCTTAGACCTAGGGAAGTGATGGAATCTCACTTCTCTTAGAAAAGAAGATGCTCCCAAACTATTTTGCAAACAAATTGTTGTTGTTATTGAAGAGGTGTACAATTAGTATTACAGAGATTTATAGAAGAAAGAAAATAGAATTGGATATATTGATAATTAGCAGTGTTACGGTGTATAAATGTGCCACAAACAAAACAAGTTCCTTACCCTCAATTCATATATATTAATATTCTGTTAAGTTGTCGTCATCATCATCATTTCCCATTATCCAGCTGTAGCCGGGTAGGGACAAATATGGTTCCTCTCCACTTTCTTCAGTCTTTCCACCACTCCTTCTTCAACACTGTGTCCCAGTCCAGGTTTCTTTCTCTAATACTGCATTGGATTGTGGCCTTCCATCTCAATCATCTTGACTTGGAGATTGGATGTTTGCGATCCAAGTGGTGACCCATGGTACTAATGTTGTGTGAACCAAGGTAAACTTTTGCCATAGAAAGAAAGAAAGAAAGAAAGAAAGAAAAGAGTCATCACTTAACATGGCATGTTAACCTAGGCTCAAAGGTTGAGTTTTTATTTTACAATCTATTATAGGTAATAATTCAGTTAGACAACATATCTTGCCAAGAACATTCCTATTTATTTGGGAACTGCCCTAACAAACACCATTGCTGTGGAAAAACACAAAATTACCTATTGAATCATAAATGAACACGGATAAAAGTGAATCGAGAAGCGATCATTACTGCAGGGTACCATTCAAGGCAGTATTACTAGAAACAGGCCAAGGGAAGAGAGTGCACTTTCTCTTTTATTTGTTATGGTTAACCCTTTATTGTTAATGGCTTTCATGGTCTTCATATTTGATATTTTGTGGATTTTCTCTTATGTTTAAAATACAGGCATTCAAATTGAGGAAGATGGTAGCATCTCCCTGCCATTCAGTAACCTCCCAAGAAGGAGTTCTGGTATGAATTTTGCATACTTTGCAGAAGATGTGATAATGTTAATGCAGGAAGGCTCATAGATATGAAATTAATAATGCATTAAATTTGTTTAGAAAGTATGTTGGATATTTATTTATAATTTTTAATGCCTGTAATGTGGGCGCCAACGTTCACCTGAATGGATGCCTCGAATTTAGATAGAACATGGCAATTGTTTCTTTTCAGGTTATATACACATGGTTGTGTTTGGGCAGGCCTATTTAGGATCACCGCTGCCTACCCTGAATGGGGAAGGCTCTAGAAAATGTGGGCTAAACATCGGTAGTCACACTATCAGCCGGCTGGGAGGTCGCACCCAGCAGGTCACCCCCTTATACGGTTGAAAAACGAAGATTACCAAAACTTTGATTATAGGAACCTGGAATGTTCGAACCTTACTTGGTTTGGAAGACAATAACAGACCTGAGAGAACAATAGCACTTGTCACCCATGAGCTTAGACAAATAAACATTGATATTGCTGCTTTAAGTGAAACCAGACTGTCATGCCAAGGTAAACTTACAGAGATCAGCTCAGGCTACAAAATATTCTGGAAGGGAAAAGATGATGGAGAACACCGCATTCATGGTGTGGGATTCGCTGTGAAGACCACATTGGTGAAAGATTATCATCTAACTCCAACCGCATTCAGTGAAAGAATTATGACTCTCCAAATCCCACTCTCTGGAACCAAATATGACACTCATCTCTGCATATGCTCCCACCTTGGATGCTGATGTAGAAGCTAAAGACCAGTTCTACAACCTGCTGAACACTACCATCACCAAAGTACCACCAAGAGACAAACACTTACTACGTGGCGATTTCATCGCCAGAGTTGGCAAAGATCACCAGTTATGGGGGAATGTGATGGGAAAACATGGACTTGGCAACTGTAATGCCAATGTTCTACTGCTCCTTGGTTTGTGTGCTAAACATGAACTCTTCATTACTAATACTCAGTTCTGCCTGCCTAATCGCTACAAGACCACTTGGATGCATCTTCGCTCAAAGCACTGGCACATCCTTGATTATATCATCACCAGGCAATGTGATAAAAAAAGATGTCCTTGTTACAAGGACCGCAAGAAACGTAGATGACTGCTGGACAGATCATAAGCTCCTTTTTTTGCGGGTTGAGAATCTCAATCTGTCGCAAACCAAAAAGATCCATCCGCAACCTGCCCAGAAAGAAATTCGATACTTCTAAACTTCAAATTGAATCCATTGTTACAGATTACAGAAATGCAATCTCAAACAAACTGGCTAGTCATCCAGTCAGCAGTGATAGTACAAATCAGGAATGGGCCATGCTTCAGAAGGTCATCACTGAGTCAGCTGAGGAAACAATTGGTTTTTTGAGGGAAAAAAGACAGGACTGGTTTGATGAAAATAATGAAGAAATTAAATGTCTGATCAATGCCAAACGGGAAGCCCACCTATCCTATCTTCAAGATCCATCTTCCAATGTGTCCGACTCGTTGGCTGAATGGTCAGCATACTGGCCTTCGGTTCAGAGGGTCCCGGGTTTGATTCCTGGCCGGGTCGGGGATTTTAACTTTAATTGGTTATTTCCAGTGACTCGGGGGCTAGGTGTGTGTGGTGTATTCAGCATTAGAAATCATCCTAGGTAGGGCCCTCCTCTTCACAGATATGCAGGTCGCCTAATAGGCCATCTACGTGAAAAAGATCCGCACCAGGGCTCTTCGGAGGCCATACGCCATTATTATTATTATTATTATTATTATTATTATTATTATTATTATTATTATTATTATTATTATTATCTTCCAATGTGAAGAAATCACATTTCTTGGAACTTAAACCAAAATGTCAGGCACAAATTAGGGAAATTAAGAATAACTGACGGCAACAAAAAGCTGAAGAATTGCGAAGGCTATCTGATGCCCATGACCTGCAAAACGTCTATGCTGGCATAAAGGAGATATATGGTCGAATTTGATTTTCATTGGGGTCATTGAAGACTGCATCATTTTAACTGATAATGTAGAAATTTTAGAGCGTTGGAAGAAACATTTCTCTTCACTTCTAAATCGTGTTTCCAATGTTGCTGAGAACTTTCTTCGTAATGTCCCTCAGCAGCCCCGACAACCATGGATGGCAGTTCCACCTACATACAGAGACTTCACCAAAGCACTCAATCAACTAAAACCAAGAAAGGCTCCTGGTCCTGATAACATCCCTCTGGAACTGATACAAAATGAAGGTATACCCTTGAAGACTAGACTTTTCACACTCATCCTCTTCATTTGGGAAACTCAAGAAGTACCTGATGACTTGAAGAATGCTACCATCATTACTATATTCAAGAAAGGCAATCGTAGTGTATGTGCGAACTACCGTGGTATATCACTTTTGTCAACTGCAGGTAAAATTCTCGCAAGAATTCTATTAAACCGGCTCCGAGTTATCTCGGAGAGGATTTTGACTAAGTCTCAATGTGGTTTCCGAACCTCCAGAGGCACAACAGATACGATCTTCTGTGCTAGACAACTCCAGGAAAAATGCAGAGAACAACAGCAGCCTCTGTATTTAGTTTTCTATGATCTGGAAAAAGCCTTTGATTCAGTACCCACCGAGCTCGATAGCTGCAGTCGCTTAAGTGCGGCCAGTATCCAGTATTGCATGTGATAAATATCATTCTTGATCCGTATTGATGATACTTGAATGGAATAATATCAATAAGTTAATTTATTGAATTTACCACCTAATCAATACAAAATGTCATACTTCAGTTGGTTTACTTTGGCATATTAACTAAAATGGTACATGTTTCACCTTGAATTCAGGCATCATCAGCCATTATCTTAACTTAAAAATAGAAACAGGCATCTGATTTATATATACATGAAATAAAATTAAAAAACCTTGGAGAGACTAAAATTACAATTAACATATAGTAAAAGAATTAAAGTTAAGTTGGTTATAAAGATATTACAATGAGTCAGTAAAATTACGATTGGTGAAAGTAATGGTGATATGACATTAGAAGGTTTCTATTATAATTAAAAAGAAAGAACAAAGCAACAGTTTGTCATAAACGAGTGATAGGATTGCTAAAAATTATGTTGGCCGACCAGCGGTTACAACGAAAATGACAATGATGGTCGTATTTAATAAAAATGTAGCTTAAAATAATAGTGAAATACGGTCATGTGACCGTCAATACTTGTTGACTAGAGATAGGATATGGTTCATTTTAATAAAAATAAAAATACGAAGTTGAATAACGGTGTTTAAATAGGGCCTTTATGGACCATCTCAATTTGTTGCAAATACTTCAATGTTCTTAGGAATGTGTGGATGATTGACATTCGAGTCGATACAGAAGTGTTACAGTTGAATCTGTAAAAGGAAACAAAAAACGTAGTGTTAATTGAGTGAAAAATCGTAATTGAATGTTAAAGTGAAGATTGTGTACACTTACCATTACACTAAGAGAGGGTAGTTTGTTACGTTATTACGTTATTAACTGAACGTTATTGTCGACTGTCTGCTTCTTACTGCGAGTGTTGTAACAGTATGTTTGAGTTGGAGGTGGAACTGTTTGCGAAGGTGTGGCTATGGGCTTGTTTGTAGTGCTTGGAGGGGAGTTGCTATTGGCGGAAGAGAGAGGGGGAAGTGTGCTGCTGCGCGTTGTAACGGTGAGATGCCGTTGGAGGGAGCGAAAATACAGTGGATGTGGCAAAGTGTCTATTGGTAGCATTTGAATTAGCGGTAATGGCGGTGAGGGGAAGGGGGGGGGGGATTGTTTTAGTTGTAGAGGAGGTAGGGGGGCTTCTTATTGATTTGAGGTTGAAAACTTTTAGGAATATAGTGGTGAGGGGAATTGAATCTTGTAATAGACATAAAGTCTGTTCGTACAAGGGGCTTTTTTTATCGATGATATCGTTCAAGTTCTTATCTTTGTTGAAATGTTGGTCTAGGAAAATGAATAAATTTTCATACTCAGTCATAAGTTTACTTTTGTTGACTCTTTTAAGGATATGAAGGTCTTGTTCTATAGTGGTAAATTTGTGTCCTGTTTCCCTCATGTAGTTGGCCATTGCTGAAAATTTGTTATGTCTTTGTGCATTATAATGTTCGGCGTATCTAGTGGAGAAGCTGCGGCCAGTTTGGCCAACATAGGAAAAATTACATGTGGAGCATTTTAGTCTGTATATTCCTGATCCAGAGTAATTATTGTCTGTGATGTTAATAGAGTTGTGACTAAAGAATAGATTACGATTAGTGTCTTTTGTTGTATAGGCTATTTTTACATCGTGCTTCATTAGTGAATTGGATATCGGATAAATACCATAGTTATTGAATGTGAATTTAGCGTATTTTGGTTTAACGGGTTTCAATGGGGTTAAATTTGTAGCTAATTTTAATTTGGTTTTATTGATGATTTTATCAATTGTATCTGTATGAAATCCATTGAATTTAGCTATTTCTTTAATGAATTGTAATTCTTTGTTTAAATTACTGGGGGACATAGGGATTTTTAATGCCCTATATATTAGACTGTGATAAGTGGCTTTTTTATGTGAGTTGGGATGTAAAGAATCATTTTTTATGGTTGTTGGAGAAAAGGTGGGTTTTCTGTATATTTGGAAGTCGAACTTGTTTGATAATCGTGTGATTTTGATGTCTAAGAAATTTAAAGAGCTATTGATTTCATCTTCTTTAGTGAATTTAATGTTATTGTCCAAATTGTTGAGGAAGGATAATATGTTGTCACTGTTTATCTATGATTGCTATGGTATCATCGACATAACGATGCCAAAGACAGAGTCCGTTGATGTTATTGATAATTTTGCTGTGTTCGAGGTTATCCAAGTATATATCAGCTAATATTCCAGATAACGGGTCTCCCATCGCCAAACCTTCCTGTTTGTAAATTTTCTTATTGAAGGTGAAGTAATTATTGTTTAAAACAAAACTAAGTAATTTTAACCACTCATCAATTTCGATTTTACTCAATTTGCTATGTTTCGATAGTTTGTTCCTTATGATATTAATAGTATTATTGATAGGGATATTTGTATACATGTTGGTGATATCGAAAGAGCATAAAACGTGGTTTTGTTGTAGACTGAATTTATTTAGGGAATTGCAAAGTTCGATCGAGTTTTTTATGGGGTTGGAGTTCTTGAATTTGAAATGTTTTTTCAGGAATTTGTGTAGGAATTGAGAAGTTTTATAGGTAGGACTATTCATACTATTAATTATAGGTCGAATGGGGACTTCCTTTTTATGAATTTTGGGTAATGATCTTACTGTAGGTAACTTTGGGTTCATTATGGTTAATTTCTGATAATCATGATCATTTAAAATAAAAGTAGAATTTTTGAGAAGGTTCTTTAATTCGTGCTGTATTTTGTTTGTTGGATCTTTATTAATTATAGTATAGGTTTTGTCTGATAGAAAGGTTTCTGTTTTATCTATGTAATCTTGTTTATTCATTATTACTATGGTGTTGCCTTTATCTGCTTTGGTTATTACTACATTAATATTATGGATTTTAGATTTCAGATTTAGGATTTGTTTTGAGATGTTGTAGTTGTTGTTAGATGTTATCTCATTAAACAATGTTGGGAGTCTCTTTTTTACTTCATAACGTACGTCATTTTGCTTCTCAATCGGAATTTGTTTATCAATATTAGTTTCGGTTTCAGCGATGGTAGTAATTATGTCGTCTGCTTTTTTGTGATTAGGCCAATTATATTTAATACCCATATCCAATAGATTCATCTCTTGTTTGGAGAAGGCAGTATTAGAAAGATTGATAGTAGTGGAAATGTTAGTCAAATGGGAAGGGGGCACTTTGTTAGTTGTGTTATGGTCGGAAGTTTTGCGTTTGTTTTCTTGTAAACAAGATAATTTATGGTTTAGGGTTTTCTGTTTCCTGTCTAATATGTAAGATAGTTTGAGGTCAGTGTGCCTTAAAAATGAATTCCATTCAAGTGGAGATAGTTTTTGAGAGATGGTCAAATGTGTCCTGTATAATTGTAAATTCAATAGAGATTTCTTCCTGTATAATAGCTTGATTTCATTTTTTAACCATATGCTGTTTACTTTCTTTTGAGTGACATTAGATTTTGAATGGGGATGACCTTTTTGTTGCAAAGATTTGAGAAACTTAAGAACCAACTCTAATTTCAAGCAATCTTTAAGAAACTTAATATCTCTAGAAATCTTGCCTATTTTAATTCTTAGGTTCAAATACTTATTAGGTTTTATCATTGCCTGGTTGGCATTAATATTACATGTGATAAATATCATTCTTGATCCGTATTGATGATACTTGAATGGAATAATATCAATAAGTTAATTTATGACATTTTGTGTTGATTAGGTGGTAAATTCAATAAATTAACTTATTGATATTATTCCATTCAGTATCCAGTAATCGGGAGAGAGTGGGTTCGAGCCCTACTGTTGGCAACCCTGAAGATGGTTTTCCGTGGTTTCCCATTTTCACACCAGGCAAATGCTGGGGCTGTTCCTTAATTAAGGCCACGGCCGCTATCTGTGTCCGTGCGACGTAAAGCAAAAAAAAAAAAAAGAGAGATTCAGTACCAAGATCTGCTATGTGGAAAGTATTGAGACATTTTGGATGTCCTGAACGTTACGTGGAATTGGTTCAAGCTCTTCATGATGGCATGTCTAGACAGGTTCTTCATGGTAACTCAGTATCAGATTCGTTCCCAATCACTCATGGATTGAAACAAGTCTGTGTACTTGCTCCTACACTCTTTGCACTGTACATGGCTGCCATGCTGCATGAATCATCTGCAAACAACTCAGGCATGGATATTAAATTTTGTTTTGATGGAGGACTTTTCAATCTGGCAAGACTTTGCTCACAAAGACATACTCTGGTTTAGTATTGGCTACTGAATGCATGATTCGAAGCAGTGTATCGATTCATTCAAGTGTCCGAGTGAATCGATTCACAGGAACGGCGAACTTATGGCACACAATTCAGCTTACTTCCAGCGAACAGTGCTGAGTGGCGCACTCACTGGACGTTGATGGGGAGCCGAGCTTCTGCTGCAGCGAGACAGTGAATTATAGCACATCAAAAGAATTGTGAACGAGCGCAGCTCAGTGAGACACAACATACACACGGCTCCTTATCGACTCA